>NC_080400.1:9978750-10300000 GCF_030265065.1 Corythoichthys intestinalis
CGGTGGCTTGTCCTTACTTAGCAACAGTAGCTAATGTCATGAATATTAATGAGCGGAAGTGACGTGTTGCTTGCGGTACGCCATTGTATTGTTTGTATTATTTATTGATTAGCACGGAGCGTTAAACTAGTTAGCGATTATGCTAATTAGTGTCTCACAGAAGTGGGTAGTAACACATTACATGTACTCTGTTACATTTACTTGACTTTTTCAGTAAAATGTACTTCTAAGAGTAGTTTTACTAAGCCTTACTTTTTCTTTTTACTGGAGTAGATTTGCGAAGAAATAATGCTACTCCTACTCCGCCAAATGGGGCTACACAAGAGTCGTTACATTTTTCCTTTTGTTACATTTTTCCTCTTTAACTTACTACATATTAGATTTATGAGTATTTTGAGTATTAGCGCTACTAATTTCACCAATGACACGTCGCAACAATAATTGCGTTACTCCATTACACCAATCAGACGCAAGCTTGCCATTCTATGATCACGCAAGCCTGTTCAATCACGCGTCTTTAAAGCACCATAACAAATGAACAGTGTTGGGCACGTTACTTTGAAAAAGTAATTATAGTTACTCACTACTTCTTCCAAAAAGTAACTGAATTAGTAACTGAATTACTCTATTGTAACAGTAACTAGTTACCAGGAAAGTAACTAATTCTGTTACTTTAAAAAGAAGTTGTTGTACGTCAAAGAATTTGACATTTTCTGAGCAGTATTCGAGTCAGTTGAATAGAGAAGAACAGACAGGTAGTTGTGTTATAGAACCTTGTAATATTTATTGCACCTCACCAGCAACAGATTTATCCTACACCTGAAGTGCAACAAAAATAACCAGAATTGAATTGCTTACCACAGATGTCGACAAAAGCTTTGCCCCGGGACATAAATTACACTTTACATGCATGTTCTTTCCTTTAATTTCGACCAACTTGAAATAGTGTTTATATCTCCACCTCGTAAAGAACAAATTTTCCTCTGAATGCTCTGCTATCATATCCCTCTGCATCAGTTTTGCGTGTGGGTGTTTACCATATTAGAAGCAGGTCTGGCTCACGGGACATTAAACTTTAACTTGCCAGTTTGAGAAAGAGAAAAACTCCTTACTAAGGCGAAGAACAGATATGTGATCAAACTTAAGGATTTGAACAATGTTGACCCTTACGAGAGTAAAGATGTCGACGGGCTTCCACAATTACGTGAAATGGACATTCTGCTGTATTTATTGTTTGGTGTATGTTACTAAACTCATTAGCGATTCCGAAATTACAAATCGCTACAAAGCTACGAACAGTTTTGCTGCGGATGGGTGCAGTACCTGCACATTATGACCGTATTAAACGGCAACTCCATCGTTCTTGCAAAGGTAGGCTATATGTGTTAACTATTTTCATTGCCATCAACCTGAACGCACCCCAAGTCTTGAATGACAAATAAACAGAGCAACCGTAACGCACCGCTTTTAAACGTCAGTAACAGTAACGGCATTGTAGCGGTGGAAAAAATAATTAGTTAGATTACCCCGTTACTGAAAAAATAACGCCGTTATTCCCAACACTGCAAATTAAGTATTTAAAATAGAGCGCTGCCCTCAACATCAATCGAAATTGCGGATGTTAAACTCTCTCCTAGTTTTTATTTGGCACCGATTGACCACGGTAAACCGGAGATATGATCCTTTCAATTTCATAATAGGAACTATAAAGGAACAACAGTATTCACTACTCAAACTAGGAACTATTTTCTCCACTAGAGGGCAGGGCACTCATGCTCCTTGGACAAATAACTCTTCATTACTGTTTTTTTTCTCTCTTTAATGATTTTCCCCCTTTGGCTTAATGTGGCTATTTAATGGGTTATTGTACACTATCATTATAGCAACAGTTCATATTGATAAATTTGTGCTGGGAGAAAGAAAAATACCATGGCTTAAAAAAAATAACAAAAATAAGCCGTAACTCAATATGTGACTCATTATTTGAGTATTTTTTTCACTGGATACTTCAGTAATATTATTTTGAAGTAACGCCAGGGGTGTAAGTGGACCAGAACGGTCAGGAACGCAGTTCCGGTGTGAGATTCAGGGCCAAAACGCAGTTCCGGATTAAGATTCAGGGCCGGAATGCTATTCCGGTACACGGTGCTTTGATTCCAAAAATATGACGGCAACTGTCAAAGGTTGAATTGATGTGACAAAAAAAGGGCAATGCAACATAAAATGGATCAAATCTTTAAGAGCAACGAAAGAGTTGAAGAGGATTATTTATCATATTGAGTTTTATTTGCTCTGATGGGGAGGTTCACAACATCTTCGCTGTCAATGTACACTTTGGACTTACATTTGTTCATTTATGTTAGGCTTTCCGTATGATTTAAAAAAAAATGTCAATTTTTGCTCGATCATCAAAATATATTTCATTTCACTCTGCATAATAGAAGTCATTTGTACATATTTTTCTGAATGTATGGTACTTACAGTGCCCTCCATAATTATTGGCACCCCTGAAAAGAATGTGTTTTTTAGCTTCTAATATATATATATTTTTTTCAAATTATATGGGACCTTAATGGAAAAAAAGAGAAAAATCCAACCTTCAATACAAGTGCATTCATTCAGTGGGGAAAAAATCCCACATAAAGAAAAAAATATTCGACATCAAATAATGTGTGTCACAATTATTAGCACCCCTGATGTTAATACTTTGTACAACCCCCTTTTGCCAACAAAACAAGGTCTGGGGACTGAGCTGGCCATGGGAGGAGCTTGATTTTGTGTCTGGTGAACCATTTCTGTGTAGATTTGGCCATATGTTTAGGGTCATTGTCTTGCTGAAAAACCCAGTGACGACCCATCTTCAGCTTTCGGGCAGAGGGCAACAGATTTTGATTTAAAATGTCCTGGTATTTCAAAGCATTCATGATGCCATGCACCCTAACAAGGTTCCCAGGGCCTTTGGAAGCGAAACAGCCCCACAGCATCACTGACCCACCCCCATACTTCACAGTGGGTATGAGGTGCTTTTCAGCATGCGCATCTTTCGTGGCATGCCAGACCCACTTAGAGTGTTTGTTGCCAAAAAGCGGTCCCAGGCTTCAACTGGGACTGTGTGCTTTAGTCAGATGAGACCAAGATTGAGGTTTTTGGCAACAAATACTGTTCTTAAGTAGATAAAACTGAGATTTGGCATTTAGTATGTGAGGAAATGAGGAAAAATAAAAATTAGGAGATGGAGGTTGGGGTTATTGCTGTTTTTGTTAACTTTTACTTTGCAAATCATTGAAAAAATTATATTTTTGAATGAGAATCAATTTTTGTACGTGTTATAGAAGTAACTGTGCTAAAACAGTTTTCTTTGCATTTTAGTAGTTTTAGAGGTTTGACATCCTCCCCCAAAAAATGAAATAAATAAATAAATAAAATTTCTGGCTCCATGGCGACCTTCATGTCGGGGAGTTCCGTAAAGACATTCTAGCCAGTTTCACCCCTGACTGAGTAACGCTAATCTTACTTGAGTAAAATGTTTGGCTACTCTACCCAACTGTGGTATCTTATGTGTCTGTTTGTATTCTGTTCTGGAGAGGCATATTAGCACTTGAGTTATTGTTAGATAGCAAAGTGGTCTCCTTTCTTTTTAAAAAGAAACCACACATACGAACCCATTCATATAACAGCTTAGAGTCTCCTTTCAACACAAACTGTAGATTGTCATCCAAGAGTGCTTTAAAATTGAATTAGGATCGTATTCATGAACAACTGTTTGATAAAGAAAACATTCATTACTGCGTCCTCCTCCTCCTTATTTGATTTTGTTGTTTAGTTGGTGTAGAGAAAATAAATGAGTCATTGACACAACTTATATCAGCGCTTTGCCCACAAGATAAAAAAAAAAAAAAAAGTCAATCAGCAGCACTTTTTTATATTTGAATGAACAGTAATTTTGTCTTATTTGTGTACTGAGAAATTCTTTTGATGTTTTTTACTTTTACACCTTTATTAAAAACATTAATACGTTTTATGTACTTAAAGCAGTTGTAGAATCCAATCAAAAGTCCGGAAGCTGTAATGAAAAAAAAAAAAATTGAAGGAAATAGTCACCCATTTGATCTTCATTGTTATTTAATTACAACATGCCTAAAACAACTTGAACGTAAATGAAAAAAGTGACATTTGTCTGATTCATCGTTTGATTAATCATGTGGTTAATCGATTATAAAAACAAGTAATCGTTAGTTGCAGCCCTAACACACACGCACACAGCCCCACACTCAAACCTAGACTCAATCACATTGAATGTATTTTCATTGGGACATGCACACACACGCACGCTCTCTTTGTTTGTCCTGCATTAATACTCTGACACACACTCTCACATGAAGACACAGTCCTATGCAGAGGTGGGTGCAGTAGCCAAAAAATTTACTCAAGTAAGTCTTACTTCTAAATAATATTACTCAAGTAAAAATAGTCATCTGAAAATTTACTGAAGTACAAGTAAAAAAGTATTCGTTGAAAAGAATACTCAAGTAATGAGTAACATTGTGAGTAACTGCTTATAATTTTTGATATAAAAAAAAAAAAAAAAAAAAAAAAAGCATGGTATATTTTCTTTCAGCACTTCATCAGTATGAACTGTTATTATTATGTAGTATTGCATGCTATATTACAGGGGTCATGAATTAAAAATCCTTTGGGTCCGAAATTAAAAAATTACAACAATCTCGGGTCCGGAAATATTTTTAATGTTTTTTTTTTTCCCAAAAATACAAACGTATCTTTACGTGGCCAGGGTGATAATTACAACATTCAAAAATGTAAATAAAATATAAAAAATAAATTTATAGTCAGTAATAAATAATATTTAATAATAATTAATTAGTAATAAATAATAAAGCGATCATATTGAGCCCTTAATTCCGCTATTTTTTTGAGAACAGATGGCAGAGTTCATACGTAAACTTTGCGAAAAAGCTGCGTGCTTCATTTCAAAGTGCCTTTTCCAATGGCTGCTTTTTACAAGCGCTTCCGTTGTTTGGCCATTCCTTACTACGCGGTGAAACGTCTACACAACGCTTAGCGTGCTTGCGCAAGCATCCGCACGCATGCGCACATCGGTTAGAAGCGGCGAGTACTCACTATTTTTGTTTTTATTTACATTTTTAGAACCTTTTCATTGCCTGAAAAATACTTTTTGCATGTATTACCCTCTCATACTTTTTTTAACCATTGTGGGTTTTTGTGTTAGCTTTGAAGCAGTTGACTACATTAGTCACGTAGCGTATTTAAACCGTCCTTATTTGGTATAACTGCATTTAAGTATTTTCTTAAGGCATTTTTTAGTACGTTCTGCCTGTATGCATCCAAACAAAACAAGTTTAGCGCGCATGGTAGTACTTTGGGTGTGAAATTCGACTAATATTTCGCCGATGTAGCAGATTTTGGCAGAACACCCTCTCTGAACAGATGAGGCATAGCGGTCTTGTGCTGCCGCCAGGTAAAATAAACAAAAATGTGTTGGTCTACTCCTCCTTAAACACTCTGATTTCTGCATCAATCTTGCGTAGTTTTGAGCACGCCATTTGCCGTACCTTTTCGCCTCTTCCTCCAACTTCATTCGGCTCAGTTTTTGGCTGTCACTCCACAGAGTCTGGAAAGCGAGTGTGAGACATGCTGTTCTAAAAATAACTTTCAAATGCTTTACTCCCATTGGCTGGCTCACGCGCGTCACCGCTAAGGTTTTTGTTTGTTGCCCACCTCCGCTCTGCAAACCCGCAGAAGAAAATGATTTTTGTTGTTGCAACATGTATTAGTCCGGACAGCTTGAGATCCGGTCCAGACGGCTTGGGGGTCCGGAACCGGACCGAGGTCCGCGGTTCCGTGACCTCTGGGCTATATAAATAAATTTGATTGATTTGATTGAAATCTACTCAAGTAAAAGTAAAAAGTAGGGTTGTTCCGATCATGTTGTTTTTGCTCCTGATCTGATCCCGATCGTTTTAGTGTGAGTATCTGCCGATCCCGATATTTCCCGATCCGATTGCTTTTTTTTGGTCCCGATTCAATTCCAATCATTCCCGATAATTCATCCCGATCATATACATTTTGGCAATGCATTAAGAAAAAAATGAATAAAACTCGGACGAATATATACATCCAACATACAGTACATAAGTACTGTATTTTTCGGACTATAAGTCGCAGTTTTTTCATAGTTTGGCTGGGGGTGCGACTTATACTCAGGAGCGACTTATGTGTGAAATTATTAACACATTATGATATTATTTCACGTTATTTTAATGTTTTGGAGTGACAATAATGGTTTGGTAAACTTGTTAGCATGTTCTCAATGCTATAGTTATCTGAATAACTCTTAATAGCTATGGCCACGTTCGCGTTCTGCCTTTGGCAATGTGTGTTCAATTGTATTATTAACGTTTTTATATTGAAATGCATGCTTTTAGTTTGTGGCGCTTTCACGCCCAAGTGGGGGTGCACTCGCACCTGTTTACGCGAAGAAGAGCGCTCACACGCCAGAAAAAGACGCAGCTTTGAGTGAGTGGGCGAGTTAGCGAGAGAGAAACACAGTTGCGAACCTACGTTCATTGTTTATGTTTATAAAATATCTCTACAGAGGCAACGACTGTGTGTATCATCTTTTCTGTTGTTGTTGTGTGTTTTCCACCCGCGACCGGACACTTACAGCCAGTTGTGTGGTTGTTTGAACGATGTGCTAATGCTAGCGAACGCATGCTAACCGTGTGTCATTGCTGTAAAAGCACATAATTATCATTCATTTACGATGCGATCTGTTTGGTATCGTGGAGGAAATTGATTCAGCAAATTATACGGATGTCCAGCATCGTCATTTGGGAGTTTAGCCCGCTGAATAGCCAGGACAGAGCCGTAGCGTCCTGTTGAGGACAGTGTATTCGCATTTCGTTGTTCATGCACTGTACACTGTACACTTATTCAGCATGTTGTTCTGTATTGTATTTTTATATTAAATAAATAGCCTTTTACGATGACAGATCTTTCTAAGTGTTGGATTTTATCAAATAAATTTCCCCCAAAAATGCGACCTATACTCTGGTGCGACTTGTATATGTTTTTTTTCTCTTCGTTGGGCATTTTATGGCTGGTGCGACATACTCAGGTGCGACTTGTAGTCCGAAAAATACGGTACTGTATTTGTTTATTATGACAATAAATCCTCAAGATGGCATTTACATGATTAACATTCTTTCTGTGAGAGGGATCCACGGATAGAAAGACTTGTGACTTTGTATATTGTGACTAAATATTGCCATCTAGTGTATTTGTTGAGCTTTCAGTAACTGATACTGTGGCCATCCCAAATGCATGATGGGAAGTGGAACCATGACTGTGCTACCAATTGCTATATCTTCTCTGCGTTGGGAAATAACATAAGCTGTTAAGACAATGATCAATTGCCACCTTGCTTCCCTACATTGTTTCTCATGATATTTCTAATCATAGGGAGAGGGATTGCAAGGCTTTAGCCAATCAATAAAAGGCTCCAAAGGCTGCCAAAATTCACTCTACTCATTTTGCGCTGCCATTTATCTCTCTATGTAGGTAAAACGGCGTCATTGCAGATTGAGCGTGACAATGAGTGAGAGGGTCATGCAACGCATGCATTAATTGCGTTAAATATTTTAACGTGACACATTTTTTAAAAAATTAATTGCCACTGTTATCGGGATAAATTTGATAACCCTACCTTAAGCCTAAACTAAACACTCTGGATGAGTGTAACATATTACGTCTGTGACGTTAAATACAATTAGAAAACGATTTAATTTAAAAAAAAAAAAAAAAATTAAAAAAAGGCATGGCCGATTTTTTTTTGCCGATTCCGATACTTTGAAAATGACGTGATCGGACCCAATCGATCGGGACATCTCTAGTAAAAAGTATTGCTTGATAAAACTACTCGAAGAAATACATTTTTCTCTAAAAGTTACTCAAGTAAATGTAACGCTTACTACCCACCTCTGCTCCTAGGGTCTCCTTCTCGTTTCACAAATTGATAAATGACATGCAATGGGACCAAGCAAAAATAATTCATGAGTTCATACATTTCGCTGTGGAAACGCCAACGTCCACTAGATAGCAGCAAAGTTCTCTTTACAGCTTTACCAGAGAGCTGAGGAAGCGCCTTCTGATTGAATTCCAGGTTAACGATTTCTTGACTGCTTTTCTGATTCCTTCAACTGCAAACTTCCTCCCCTTACTTCCACCACCCACAATGCACTGCTATAAGAATGGCGTGCAGATTTCACCACAAAAACTCTTGTACGAATCTAGAAATTTGATTTCAAATCGACTGACAAAGTGTGACACCAAATCTTTGCCTTAGAATTGGTCTTTCAATTGGATTATACATAGGATTTTTGGACCCATGTAAATGAACACAATTAGTCTAAAACAATCAAATACTGGTCACTTTTTAAGGTTAAATACAATAATTTAAATAAAAGAGCAAAACCAGGTAACTTGGAGGCTGAAAGAAAGATGTGAAGGTTGGATCAGAGCAAGCAATCTAAACACATAACTGAAATTAACCCTATACACTCTGAGCGTTTTTGTGAAATTAGGGGTTGATTTTTCTATGAGTATTTCTAAACTTAAAAAAAAAAACTATGTTACCTTGCCTTGTTGTACATGTTTTTAATTCCTAAATCATCAAAGGATCATGTCATGAACTTTTCCCCCCCAAAATTCTTACATCTTTGAAAGTGTCATAACTAGGGCTGTCAAAATTATCGTGTTAACGGGCGGTAATTAATTTTTGTTATTAATCACGTTAAAATATTTGATGCATTTAACGCACATGCCCTGCTCAAACAGATTAAAATGACAGCACAGTGTAATGTCCACTTGTTACTTGTGTTTTTCGGTGTTTTGTCGCTCTCTGCTGGCGCTTGGGTGCGACTGATTTTATGGGTTTCAGCACCATGAATGAGCATTGTGTAATTATTGACATCAACAATGGCTAGCTACTAGTTTATTTTTTGATGGAAAATTTTACAAATTTTATTAAAACGAAAACATTAAGAGGGGTTTTAATATAAAATCTCTATAACTTGCACTAACATTTATCTTTTAAGAACTACAAGTCTTTCTATCCATGGATCGCTTTAACAGAATGTTAATAATGTTAATGCCATCTTGTTGAATTATTGTAATAATAAACAAGTACAGAACTTATATACCATATGTTGAATGTATATATCCGTGTTGTGTCTTATCTTTTCATTGCAACAATAATTTACAGAAAAATATGGCATATTTAATAGATGGTTTAAATTGTGATGAATTATGATTAATTGATTTTTAAGCTGTAATTAACTGGATTAAAAATGTTAATCGTTTGACAGCTCTAGTCATAACCAGTACATGTGGACATTTTCAAATGCCAAATATGGAAAATCACATTGCTTGATTACTGATAAACTTCAAATCTCAGTAAAGTTTTGACAACTGATCATAAAAATGTAACATCATGGCTTTAATTTGACATACAGTATTGCGCATCGAGGTTGAGCAAATGAGCACGGAGTCATTTACATTCCAAAAATGTCACTTTTTGACAATAGTTTGTGAACAATAGACATTATTGTCACGAAACTTGAAAAATAACATTTTCTATCCTTTTCAATGAAATGAAACTTCATCTTCTACATCTGGGAGGAGTCTGTTCATCCCCGGTTTCTTTTGGAGGGGATCGATGCTGTTGTTTATCAACTCCTGTTCCTCTGAATTCATGTCCCCTCTTTCTGGAGACTCCTCATCAGACTCACCATAACTTACTGCTTGTACTCGCCTCCTAAGGACTGGATGGTGTTCTCCTGGTGTTCCACACCTTCTTCTACCCCTGCCTTGTCATTGTGATGCCATATTTCCAATATGATTGTAATAAAATTAAAAAAAAAAAAAAAAAAAGATTTTTCTAGCAGAGAGGATATAAAACTTTGCGGATGTAAGATGACGTGAACTCAGTAAAACTCGTTTAGTTATGATGCGACATTGCTGCCATCTGGTGTTGAATGAGAGAGCTTCTATTCGTTTATACACTGCTCAAAAATGATGTCTTTATGACGAGTACAACAAACGTTATGGCCCAGAGAAATCAAGGGGACACCAGCATCCCCATTTGTCCATTAAGGAGTGTATAGGGTTAAAGAAATGTTTATCTACTTGACTCATTTGCTGCAATTGCCAACACTAGACGTCCAATCCAGCGAATAATCGCTGCCAACCCTCCCTGTCAAAATGGGTTGGAAATCTAGCCGTGGCAATGGCACAAAAACATGAGCATTGAATGAAATGAACATCTTTTGATGTAGAAAATAAAAGCCTGGTGACCCACCAGGTTTATAAAGCTCCACCTCTGGTGCGCTACTGTGTTGACAACCTGCGGAATGCAAGAGGACAAGTCTGCCTTCAAGATGAGAACGCCCACATTTCAAGTTGCTAGTAGCGCACACAAGTGTGCGTATATTACATATACGGTGGCGTTTTCTTAAGTGCAGGGGCGATATTTCACTAATCAACAGTGAGGCCTTTCGAGACAACACGGGCTAGCTCGCTTTTGATCAAAGTTGTAGTTCGGTGAGCCGGCAGCTCTAGCGGGGACGTCCACATCTGGAGTTGCCACAAGCTTCTAGTTAAAAGTGCAAAGGAGGTTTGAGAGGCGGGGCTGTCCCACAAAGGCACTCACAAGCCCTTTTAGTGAGTTTGGTTGTGTGCGAGGATCCACATGGAGATATACTGTCTGGCCCCCCTTAAGCCCCGCCTCTTCTGTTACTATGTAATTGATCCCAGACTGGACATTGGCATTCATATCTTCCTTACTTTATCTTCCAGACAAGATTTCTACTGCTTCCAGATGCCGACACCACTTTTGAGAACTCCAGAGTTCAAGTTAGTTTTCTGGGAGGGTTAAAAAAAAAGAAAGAAAAAAAAAGAAATGAATGCTTTAATGTTTTTATGGTTCCAAAAAAGTGAGTAGACCAGAAGCCAACAGAATCAGAGGTTGACTACATACCTAAAAACATGCTGTTACTGCTTTGACTTTATGTGTCCAAATTCTCTTCCAACTGTAACAAACAACAACAAAAAAATGTTTGCCGTTCATCATAAAACTTCACAACTTTAATTAAATATTATGTTCTTTGCCATTGTATTATAAATCAACAGTATTCACTTTTACATTGGTTGCTTGCTGCTAGGCAGAAATCGTAGGTCTTTAACAAAACTGCCAAAGCTGACCAGTTTCAGTTTCAATTTATTCACTACCATTGATAGCAATAGATGTCCAATCCTTTTTAACTGGGAGGGTTAGCGGCAGTATGTCACAGATTACTTGAAAAAGTAATTTAATTGCTGATTACGCCTCAAAAAAGTAATCTAGCTACTTTACTGATTACTTCATTATCAAAGTAACTAAGTTACTTTAAAAGTAATCTATCGGTTACTTTTTACCCATTTTTCTCCCTTTGCCGCCTCAACATAAGAATGACAACAGAAAAATGTCATCACATGTAATTGACTTTCCAATGATTGAATTTAAAGGGGAATATCAAAATTTCCCACTAGCTTAGCCACTCCGGAGCCCTGAAACTAACAAATATCGGACAAAGTACTTGGAATTTGTTGAAATCAACTCCACCGACCAATTAAACCCCGCTAACTCTAAGTTTAAGCCTAATGTCAAAACTTCTGAATTTCGGGTTATGGTTAACAGCATATCAGTGCCAATGTAAAACAATGCAAACTGACAGCACAATAATCAACAACACACAAGTGGATTGTATAGTGCAATAAACACAAAGGTGGGGGCGGGCGCGGATGCGTGTGCAGCCGTGCACATTAACAACCCGGAAGTACTCATCTCAACACACACGCGCCCGCGGTCAATTTGGCCCCAAAACGTGGCGGCAACTAAACACTTTACACTCAATCGGACTTGCAACACATCCCACAGATGCTAAACGAACACATCACCTCACGGCATAAAAGTGCAACACGCATATGATGTAAACAAAGTTTGCCAACTTGGAGCAATGACTGCCCGTCGTTGCTACGGCAAAGCTACGAAACGGCTGCGCATGTAGGAGGTCCAACCTTTTGCTGATACCCTCCAGAATGAAGGAAAAATACTCACCTTCATTCATGGATATCCACAGATCAACATTCCCTCGCAACGTCTCAACACTCGGCGCGAATGTCCACCCGCCGCAGTCCCACAACACGTAAAGCGAGACCAAAACAGTAAATAGCTAAGAGGTTGTCATGGAAACACGTAGCGGGAACCTTTTACTTTAGCATTTTCTATTCAAAATGCTCTTCGTACATGACTACAATATTCTTCATTCTACATACGTTATGAGGCAATGAAAAAATAGTAATGCAGAGACACTAATGAAACTAACTTTAATCAGATTACTGGTGTACAGTAGAAAAATGAACGCGTTAGATTACTCGTTACTGAAAAAAGTAATAAGATTACAGTAACACGTTACTAACTAACGCGTTACTGACAACACTGGTTAGCGGCAATCAGTTGCTGCCAGACACTTCTAGTCATACCGGATTGGACATCTATTGTCTTCAATGGCAGCAATTGTGTTACTCAATCAGATTTACAGGTGGTTCTTGCTTGCTTCATGAGTTTGTAGTGCAACACATAGTGTATTGAGAGTTAGTAATGTGTTGCGCAGATACATGCCGATCCGTCTGGGAGTATCTCGGCCTGCTCTCACATCTGCTGCCAAAAAGCTCAACCATCAATTTCGACCCAGACGGTTACACTCAAGTGTGGGAGGCAAAAAGCTTTTTTACGGGGTCTCCGTCCGCTCATTTTTACACTGCCCCGACTTATTTGATTAGTTTTTCAGAGAGCTAGTTAGCAGAGTTAGTGTGTTAGTTTTTGTATAAATGTACTATAAATTTACTGTAAATGGTATATTTTGTCTATAAAATTGTAGGGCTGCCACAAATTGATTATAAAATTAATTCAAAATTATTTTTGATAGTGATGTTTGAAGACATTGTTGACATTGGAGCGGCGTGGCCCCGAGAGTCATTGAAAGACCGGTCCACTTCATGGACGGTGTTGGAAGCCAGCCATAATATTCGCTAACCTTGGCCAGAACATATTCAGAACTGTGGATTTACAGTTCCACAAAAATGAGAACTGTAACCAGATAAAAGTCCATGTGTAGGACTTTTAAATTTGCAATATATTTGTACAGTAAAAATGCATAGTTTTGATTATGGTAGTAGTCAGAGAGGTCGACTACTAATATGCACCAACCTTGGCTAGACCTTGTGGCTTTACAGTACCACAAAAATGAGAACTGTAACCTGTAACCAGATCAAAGTCCGCATTTAGGATATTTAATTCAAATTTTCTACATATCGGGAGAGTAAAAATGCATAGATTTGAGTGTGGGAGTAGTCAGGGATGTCCACTTCTAATATTCACCATGCTTGTCCAGAACTTATTCAGAATTGTGGATTTACAGTTCCACAAAAATGAGAACTGTAACCAGATAAAAGTCCATGTGTAGGACTTTTAAATTTGCAATATATTTGTACAGTAAAAATGCATAGTTTTGATTATGGTAGTAGTCAGAGAGGTCGACTACTAATATGCACCAACCTTGGCTAGACCTTGTGGCTTTAAAGTACCACAAAAATGAGAACTGTAACCTGTAACCAGATCAAAGTCCGCATTTAGGATATTTAATTCAAATTTTCTACATATCGGGAGAGTAAAAATGCATAGATTTGAGTGTGGGAGTAGTCAGGGATGTGCACTTCTAATATTCACCATGCTTGTCCAGAACTTATTCAGAATTGTGGATTTACAGTTCCACAAAAATGAGAACTGTAACCAGATAAAAGTCCATGTGTAGGACTTTTAAATTTGCAATATATTTGTACAGTAAAAATGCATAGTTTTGATTATGGTAGTAGTCAGAGAGGTCGACTACTAATATGCACCAACCTTGGCTAGACCTTGTGGCTTTAAAGTACCACAAAAATGAGAACTGTAACCTGTAACCAGATCAAAGTCCGCATTTAGGATATTTAATTCAAATTTTCTACATATCGGGAGAGTAAAAATGCATAGATTTGAGTGTGGGAGTAGTCAGGGATGTCCACTTCTAATATTCACCATGCTTGTCCAGAACTTATTCAGAATTGTGGATTTACAGTTCCACATAAATGAGAACTGTAACCTGATTCAAGTTTAACTGCAGGACTTTTATTCATTTTTCCAAATATTGGTACAGTAAAAGTTGGTAAAGTAAAAGTTTTCAGCATGGGCGTAGTCAGAGAGGACATACTGTACATAAATAATGTAGAAAACAAATGAATACATTTTAATCAATGAATGACTGCACTAATAGGTATTTGGTTTCAAAAGTGTAAAGTCACAACATGGTCTAAACCAGGCCGTTTACAAGAAGAAAAGAAGCAGCATGTGTTTTTTGACCGTCAACACTTTCCTGTGAAACACAGACTGTGTCCTGGGACCTCTCTCACTATGCAGCGTCTTGTGCACGTTTTGCTGGTTCTATAGTTTCATGCACAGTTCGCTACATTTCTCACAGTTCAATTAACGATAACAGTAGAAAACACAGAGCACATTTATAATTAGACCATAAATAAGTCTGTCAATCTTACTTTTAGATAGCTATTTTTCTTATTTAGAGAAATCAGAGTAAAATTTACTTGAAGCACTGGAAGATAATTTTACTTATTTCTAGTAGATTTACACTGAAAAGAAAGGAATTTACTCGTTTTAAGGAAGTGTATTTTTGCAGTGTACTCAAGTTTCGCAGGCAAGTTCACACAGTTTAATGGTATGCTAACTCTGATGCAGGTCGGACTGTCAGTAGCAAAATTAGTGGCGTGTTCGCCACTGTCCACAATATACAGTACATACAATACCAGTACCATACCAATACCACTTTGTTTGAAATTTATTTATGTATATGAATATCAATATGTATATGATTATTTATATGTATATGGCGGAAAACACTCAGGTGACTTGAAGTTCCGCTCTGAGACCCCCAATTTAGCCAACTTTAAAAAATTTCCGATATGCATGTGTGATACATCTTTGGAAGGCTTAAAATCTCAGTTTTCTGGGGGAAGAAAAATTTTGAACAGGAAGGCATTTTTTTTTTTTTTTAAAGAAAATGTTTTTTAAACAGCAAAAACCTATCTAGAGGTGAGAGCATGCGAGGACAGAATTACAGACGCCATGACTTTAACGAGATATTATCGCGTACTTACGTTGTTTCGATGGAGCATGCATCCCTGAGTGTCAAAACACAGCTGTGAATGGCCACAGCAGGATTTTTTCGGGATTTTATGGGTGAAACATGGTAATATAACAAGGGTCGCTATGCAGAAATCGCAGACATCAAGGAGTGGTCGAGATTTTCTTTTCCATATATATACCCTTTTAAATGTTGTTTTTTTTCCCAACTTTTTTTGTTTGGATCGATTATTTATCATCTAACACAGGGGTCGGCAACCTATGACACGCGTGTCAGCACTGGCACGCGAAGGGTTAACCAGTGACACGCGAGGGCATGGCAAAAAAAAAAAAAAATGCGTGTTATGTTTATTGTCGGTTGTATCTTTATCAGTTGCTGAAGCGCCCCATCTTGTGGCCGTTTTATTTATTGGTTCTAAAACAGTAGAAGAAAAATGCAAATAGGAAGTTCTTCAAATGTGATTCAATGTGTTACATGGCAGCTCCACTCTCACAACTTGAGTGGCATTTGTGTTCTTTAGAGCAACGTCTGTGAGTATTTTGTTGTCAAATTGAGAATTACACTCTTTATATTGTCTTTAGGTTGCATGTTTGAGGGGAAATTTGTTTGATATTTCTAATTAAGAACTACTGAATACAGGCTAATTGTGCTTGCATATATGGACGGCATTTTTGTTATTTGCAGCATTGTTGCTGATTGCATGTATTTTTTCATTGTTTTAGTTTCACAAAAAAGAAAAGAGACACATAAAGGATTACTGAAAACATCCGGAGTGTGAACCTTTTTATGTTTAGCTGTTTGGATAGCGGAAGCGAGCCCATTTACAATGCGCCTTTTTTACCGGCATTTTCAGTTGCGCGCCCTGTTATTTGGGGGCTTTACGGGACCGCCCCTCTCACCCACTCTGCCTGTGGCGTTATATGCGAGCAATAATGGATTTTGAGCACACCTCCAGCTCTTCCCCAATTTCTCGACTCCTGCGCTTGTCGGATTTTTTTCTCTGCGCGTTTAATTCAGCCCACGCTACTAACATGTCACGAAGCTGACCAATCAGAGAGCTGGCGGAAGTACACTGTGTTACCAATTGCACTTTTTGATAATTGCAACTCTGCACCATAGTGTGAAGTGGACAGGCGATTAACGTGGCTTGTTGTGGTCGATTCGCCCGGTGCTTACTTCAGAGAGGTGGTGATGTGTATAAAAACACAGTGACACGTTGGATGGTATTTTGCTGGAGACTTTTATTAACAAAACGAAAACCAGCATGGGACACAGCCACTTTTCATGGCGCTATTCGCACAACTCTCTCTCAACACCTTGCTCCCTGCCTCTCTTTTTCTTACGCTTAACTAGTAAGCTGGTCATACTGTAGGGGACAGCGGCCCCTTGGGGGTGCCGGTAACAACTGGTTGGCTGGTTACTTCCGCTTGCTCTGTGCATTATGCCTCGAGAGCGTTGTGTGTGTGTCGCACAACAAGTGTCAAACGCCACTACGAGACAAAACATGAAATTCATGGAAAACGGCCAGGGATCACATTAAGGTAGACATCTTTTGTATTTGTTATATAAAATCTAAAATTGTGCGTAGAATTCACTGTTAGTGAACAAGACAAAGTAGTCGCCTGTTCTGACTTCGAAGGTTAAAACAGCCCGCTCTGTACTGTGAGAGACCTGCACTGAGAATCACGCTTGTTCCCCTTTTCTTGCTGGGTTGTGTGTGTGTGATATGTTTACATAAGATGATGCTCAAGTTTTGATATTTTCTACTATATACTTTTATTTTTTAGTTATTTGATAAAGAAGAATGGTAGTTGTAAGATTTCAACGTATGTTCATGTTGTTTTGTTTGGAGTAAAATTACAGCTCTGTTGGATATAAAAATTCGGATGTGCGTCATTAATCTGGGTGTGGCACACTGATTGACAAGAAAATTTGAAAGTGGCACGCCACACCAAAAAGGTTGCTGACCCCTGATCTAATATATCAGAGAAAATGCGACAGTAACAAAAAAAAACAAAATTAAGCGACAGTTATGAGGTAGATATCCTTTTTACAGACGCCATTTTTTTCATTGTGACATAATTTGTTTAAAAGTTTAAAATATGTGAGTAAATTATTTTATAAAGTCGTTTTTTTTTTTAAATGAAATATGAGACATCAGTTAATGATTCTAAGCTAAAAACGACAGACATTTTGAATATTAAATATAATCAATTACCTTCGTTTTATGGCTGGGTTGAAACAAAAGCGGTTGCGTGACGTCTGTAAACGGGGGTTTTCAGGGTAAAAAAGACAAATTAAAAATAGTTCAGGGGCTTAACAACAGACAAATTAAAAATAGTTCAGGGGCTTAATGTGCCATGAATCTGCTATGGCAGCATATAGACATATTGTTCTATCAAACACAACAGTTCTTTTGGCTTAAAATACAGCAGTTTATTTTAAAGAGGGGTGCAAGAGCAGAAACTGCTTTTTCAGTCGTCTGTTTTCCGCCATATATACAGGGTGTTCCAAAATGTTTGACCCCATTTTGTAGGCCAATAATTTTGGCAATTTTTGTTGGAATGACCTCAAATTTTCACAGCTTGTGTAGAAACGTTTCAAGTTTTTGTGTGTAACGTTTGTCATTTCTATCTTTTCAGGTTAAGAAATGCCGTTCACTTCAAAAGAAAAGGCATTTTGCGTGTTAGAGTATGCTCGGACTCAGTCACCGAAGACAGTGCAGCGTGTCTTCTTCACAAATTTTGCAAAGAAGGCACCAACTACAAAACAAATTAGGACTTGGCACCAAAAATTTCAAGAAATTTCAGCCAGTTTGGCATGAGCTCGAATACCGGGTTGACGTGTGCAGAGTCACAGGCGGCGCTCATATTGAACATTTATGAAAATCTGTCATAGAACCAACAAATATTTGTTTCTTTTCTTTTTAAATTTAACCAATAAAACGTTTGACCTTCAACATAAAGTGTATTTAGTTTCAGTAAGATCCATCAAGCAGTTTCTGAGATATGGACATTTATATATATATATATATATATATATATATATATATATATATATATATATATATATATATATATATATATATATATATATATATATATATATATATATATATATATATATATATATATACATATATATATACATACATATAAATGTGAATCCAGTAGAACTTTTTTTGCATACCTGGTATGGGTGACAATTGTTAAATAAACCTTTGGCTCTCAAAGACCAAAATAGTACTAAGTTAAAATTGAAACTAAAACATGTTTAATACTAGCTCAGTATGAAAGTAAAAATACAATGAATGAATAATGAGTAAACTTTTTTAAACCCTGAGTTTTGGTCTCAAAGGCCAAACAGTGCAACTTTCATGAAATTACAAGTAATAATAATTGACCACAGTATCCTGTCTTTCTACTAGCCTCCCTCTCTGGGCACCAGCAGCAACACACACTTAGCCACTTAGCTTAGCTTACTTTGCTTACTTCTACAGCACTTTTTGAAACAGGTCTCAAATTACTGCGGCATTTCTTTCTGTAAAGACAATAAAAGTAAAGTAGATGAAGTGAGCTGACCTTTCTCTTGGTAGCGGTTGCTGCTGTTGTAGCCTTAAACTCTGTGTTCGTTCACGTTTTGTCTTCAAATGTTTTATCAGGTTCGAGCAAGGGGCGTAAGTTTGCATAGGGACGGTAGGGACATAACACGACCAACTTTTGAGGATGCTCAAATTGTCCCCACCAACTTTTAAGCAACCCTTATTTGCATTTTATAAAATGTTCTAGGTGATTTAGACTGCCTTCCCGTATGTTGTAAGGATAGAATTGACCCAGCCATTATTAAGTGAATTATTTTCATTATGTTCAGACTTACATTTATCACTTTTCACTTGCTGAATATGACATTCCATTTTTTTTCCTCAAACGCACGTTTGACCAACACACACATGCACTCAAATCCCCGACAGAAACACAACATGTCCACAACATCCTGCCTCCTCCGCCCCTTCAAAGGGGAAGTGATATTAGAAGTTGTTTTTCAGCAAGCAGCAGCCAATATAGCTTTTATTTTTTTGTTGAGTTTGGCTGTGCTTGTGGACAAAAGCAGTAGTATTTTACCTGAAGGAAGGCTCCATTTTTTTTTGTTTGTTTGTTTGTTTGTTTTTTATTCCCTGACTAAGACGTTTTTTCCAGTTTTATTTGATTTCTGCATTTAGAAAGATAATGGTTGAGTGGCAAATGTTTATTTTTTTGCATTTCTGGATAGTTAAGCAATTATGGACAAGTTTGTATTTATTGTGTATGTTATATAATTTAAGTTCAAATTAATGCTGCAATGATTAATCGATTGACTCGGGTAATTCAATTTGGAAAAATATTTGGATTAAATTTTGCTGCTTCAAGTATTGTTTAATTAAAGTGGCGTTGTAATTAGAGATGTCCCAATCGATCGAGATGCAGATCGATCGGGTCCGATCACGTCATTTTCAAAGTATCAGAATCGGCAAAAAAATATCGGACATGCCTTTTTTAATATATATATAATTTTTTTTTTTTTTTAAATTAAATCGTTTTCTAATTGTATTTAACGTCACAGACAAAATGTCTTACACTCATCCAGAGTCTTTAGTTTTGGCTTAAAGTGGGGCTGTCAAATTTATCGCGTCAACAGCGGTAATAACATTAAAATATTTAACGCAATTTACGCATGTGCTGCACTACCCACTCACGCATTGTCGCGTTCAATCTATTTTGACACCGTATTACATATACATAGAACTAAAAGGCAACGTAAAATGAGTAGAGAGAATTTTGGCAGCCTTTGAAGCCTTTTTTTAATTGGCCAAAGCCTTACAATCCCTCTCTCAACGATCAGAAATATCGTGGGAAGCAATTTGAGGAAAACAAGTAGTAGTTGATCTTTTTCTTAACACCTTATTTTATTTCCCAACGCTGAGAAGATACATCAATTGGTACCATTACGCACAGTCATGGTTGCACTTCCCATCATGCATTTGGGCACAACAGTTAAATGGCTACAGTATCATTTACTGAAAGCTCATAAAAATCCACTAGATGGCAATATTTAGTCACAATATACAAAGTCACATTTGTCCTTTAAGAATTACAAGTCTTTCTATCCGTGGATCCCTCTCACAGAAAGAATTTTAATAATGTAAATGCCATCTTGAGGATTTATTGTCATAATAAACAAATACAGTACTTATGTACTGTATGTTGAATGTATATATTCATCCAAGTTTTATTCATTTTTTTCTTAATGCATTGCCAAAATGTATATGATCGGGAAAAATTATCGGGAATGATTGGAATTGAATCGGGAGCAAAAAAAAAAGCAATCGGATCGGGAAATATCGGGATCGGCAGATAATCAAACTAAAACGATTGGGATCGGATCGGGAGCAAAAAAACATGATCGGAACAACCCTAGTTGTAATGCTTTGTTTTGAAAGTGTTTGCATTTAGTTTTATTGATTTGGGTGGATACACTGGCCTCTAGTGGCAACAGTGAATGTGATATACTGTAACTCATTTCACATGGCTGAATCCAGCGGCTCTCTGTTAAGACCAGCATCAGCTAAGTTTCTGTATGAGCTAATTGAGTTTATAGGTATATTTAACCGTTTTTTTGTGGGAATATGTGTTTGAAGCTTTTGTGAAGCGCATTGTTAAAAAAAAAAATTAGCATTTTATTGCATTTAAGCTATCAGACTTTTTCTATGTAAGTTAGACAATTGTTCTTTTGTTGTACTTAGATCTTTATTTATTCATTGTTTATACTGTCTGAGGTTCAGCTCAGGTATTTTAATTTTTTATTTTCCATATCAGATTACTCGATTATTCGAACTAACCACTTCATCAATTAATCAACGACTAAAATAATCGATAGCTGCAGCCCTAGTTGAAATATTGCAATTTAAATTTGCTAATAAAATCCATTTATTCTGGAAGATTAACATTTTTCTTTAGCAGATTTTGAAAAAAAAAAGGTTTTAATCGAACAGTGTATCACTTGAACCAATACATATGAAAGTTAGAATAAGTAAATACAGATTTATTTTGCATTGATCATTTAGCCTACATATGAAAGTTAGAATAAGTAAATACAGATTTATTTTGCATTGATCATTTAGCCTATCAATTAATAAATTAGGTTCATATTCATGAGAAATGTAGCCCTGTTCACACAATCTGTTATGTCTTATGTCCCGTCCTCAACAAAAAGTGTACATCCAGGTTATGCCGTTATATCGTCCCTACCAATGTTGAGCCCAAACCTACGCCCTTGGGTTCGAGGTATTGAAACTGGCCGATTTAACTCCACCTCTCGAAACTTTCAGGCCGCAAATCTCGCATGCAGTTATTGTACTCGGCGGAGATTATAAGATGAAATATGTCCAGACCGCCGACGTAGTTTGTTTTTCTTACATATGAAAAAGCTGCCCCGGCATTGGTGGAGAGCGGCTATTGGCCCGCTCTCATTGGTCTGGAGCAAGCCAATAGCGATAGCGTCAGGAGAAAAAAGGCTGCGGTCAAGTGTTATAATACTGGACTGGTAAATGGTATCGGCGCCCTCTTTGTTGGTACCATTTTGACTGGGAAGGGCTGGGCCAGCCCTCCTAGTTAAAATGGATTGAACGTTTACCACCGTGAATGGCAGCTTCTCCTGTGGTGCGGCCTACACATAACCAAACCCATGACCTAATTTTCCCTCCTTTTGTGTCATGCTGTTTTGCAGCCGGGAAGCCTAATTCTGCTTCACGTTAAGGACCACACATAAAAATGTACTTTTATTAGTCATTGTGCCTTTCAGGGTACAATGCTTTGTCGCAGGGGTGGCATCATCAGCTACTTTTTCTTTTCCACCCTTAAAACTGCTAGGTGTGTGCTGCCTGTCGGTGCATCATGCGAGCACATTAGTGTCAATTTTTACAAAATGTTTGTCCATAAATTGTCAGCGGTGGCTCTCCGCGTCCCCAAAAAAACGGACTAATTAGAGCGTTCACTAGTGTTTGGGCTCTTTTCCATGAGAGGAACGTTCTTCAGCCCGCAACGCCTCGAAGGTCTATGACTGCTGTTTTCATCGCAATATGTTCACCATGTGTCGTAGTGGGTAGTAATGCATTACATTTACTTCAATAACCTTTTGAGAAAAGTGTACTTCTAAGAGTAGTTTTACCCCAACTTTTTTACTTACTTGAGTCAATTTGTGAAGAAGAAATGCTAGTCTTACTCCACTCCTTTGAGCTTCACTAAAGTCCTTACTAGAGATGTCCCGATCGATGCCGATCGATTGGGTCCGATCACGTCATTTTCAAAGCATCAGAATCGGCAAAAAATATCGGCCATGCCTTTTTTAAATATATATATATATTTTTTAATTAAATCGTTTTCTAATTGTATTTAACGTCACAGACATAATATGTTAAACTTTTCCAGAGTCATTAGTTTAGGCTTAAGGTAGGGTTATCAAATTTATCCCAATAACGGCAGTAATAAATTTTTCTTAAAAATGAATCACGTTAAAATATTTAACACAATTAATGCATGCGCTGCACGACCCACTCACGCATTGTCACGCTTAATCTGTAATGGCGCCGTTTTACCTAAATAGGTAAAAGGCAGCGTAAAATGAGTAGAGTGAATTTTGGCAGCCTTTGGAGCCTTTTTTTTAATTGGCTAAAGCCTTACAATCCCTCTCCCTACTATTAGAAATATCATGGGAAGCAATGTGGGGAAGCAAGATAGCGATTGATCTTTTTCTTAACACCTTATGTTATTTCCCAACGCAGTGAAGATATATCAATTGGTAGCACTACGCACAGTCATGGTTCCACTTCCCATCATGCGTTTGGGCATGGCTACAGTATCATTTACTGAAAGCTCAAAAAATACACTAGATGGCAATATTTAGTCAAAATATACAAAGTCACAAGTCTTTCTATCCGTGGATCCCTCTCACAGAAAGAATGTTAATAATGTAAATGCCAGCTTGAGGATTTATTGTTATAATAATCAAACACAGTACTTATGTACTGTATGTTGAATGTATATATTCGTCCGAGTTGTATTCATTTTTTCTTAATGCATTGCCAAAATGTATATGATCGGGAAAAATTATCGGGAATGATTGGAATTGAATCGGGAGAAGAAAAAAAAAAAGCAATCGGATCGGGAAATATCGGGATCGGCAGATACTCAAACTAAAGCGATCGGGATCGGATCGGGAGCAAAAAACATGATTGGAACAACCCTAGTCCTTACATTTTTTTCCTCTGTATTTTTCGTATTAGATTTGACTTTATTTTTGCCAGAGTTGCCCACAGTGGCTCTACCAGTTTCACCAACGCATCGCAATAATTACATGACTCCATTATACCAATCAGACGTAACAATACAGTCACGTAATCACACACAATAACGCTGTAAAAATTAAACTATTTGACATAGAGTGCTAACATCCATACTACTCAAACGCAGGGGTGCTGAAAGTCACTCACAGCAGGGGGTGATGAGGATCTTATTTTGTTTTTCCAATTTTTTTCCCCATCCAAAAACAGCTGTTTCTGTCGAAATTTGTCATGATCGTGCCTTTTCCCTTGGGGTGGGAACACCTTGGTACTTCACGATACCGATTAAAAGCTCACGATAATGATGATTTCACCATACAGCGATACAACAATTATCAATGCATTGGTGAATGAACCCCTCCCACTTCAAACGGGCCTCTCCCACTTCTATGGCCGTCAGTGGTAGTTAATGCCAGCCAACTAGGTCATTTTGGGGCCATTTCAAGGTCACTTCCTGTTGATTTTGGGGCATATTATGGGTCACTTCCTGTTGATTTTGGGTTACAGAACATTAAGTGACCCAGGTATGAAAAGGCAGTGACTCAAACTCCACAGCAAATGACCTGTAAATGTTTTAAAATGAACAGAAAGCGACCTGTAAATGCCCCAAAAATCAACCTTTCATGATCACACCAAACCTCTAGATCAGGCATGATTTAAAGGAGCTAACAGTTTGAGCATACTTCAGACGTTCAGGTAACTTGTTCCAGAGGTGGGGAGCAAAATAACTAAATGATGCCTGAGCCTGCTTGGTTCTTGTTCTTGGAACATACAGAAGACCAGTTCCAGACGACCTTAGGGGTCTAGATGCTTCATAGCGATCTAACAAATCAAGAATGTATTTTGGTCCAAGGCCATTAAGTGTTTTGTAGACGAGCAGTAGTATTTTATAGTCTATCCTTTGACTCACTGGAAGCCAGTGTAGCGATTTCAAAACCGGTGTAATGTGGTCAAGCTTCCTTGTACTTGTGAGGACTCTGGCTGCAGCATTCTGTACTAGCTGCAGCTTCCTGACTGATTTTTTTATCAAGACCCGTAAATATACCCATATAGTCCAATCTGCTGAAAATGAAAGCGTGCATAAGTTTTCCCATGCCTTGTTGAGTCAGAAGCCCCTCAATTCTGGTTTTATTTTTTAGGTGGTAATAAGCAGATTTAGTGACGGACTTTAGATGGCTGTCAAATTTTAGGTCTGAGTCAATAATTACGCCAAGGTTTCTGACTTGATTTGTAGCTGTAAGTGACATTGTGCTAAGGTGCCTGCTTATCTTTGACCTTTCCTTTTTTGGCCCAAAAATGATCACTTCTGTCTTCTCCACATCTAACTGGAGAAAATTCTGGCACATCCATTCATTGATTTGATGAATGCATTTACTCAGGGAGACTAAGGGACTATAATCATGTGGGGACACAAAAATGTACAGTTGTGTGTCATCTGCATAGGTGTGATAGAAGAAGTAACCTTTGTTATGTTTGGAAATTGTTTAATGTTGTGAAACAACTGTTAAAGTTGTTAAAATTTCTACCGTTTTTGCATAAGTTCCCTTCTGTCTACTTTCGACAGAGTTTTCTTAAAGTTTTAAAACTGTTTCATTTAAAGATAGATTCAAGTCAAGATTTTGCCAATTTAGGAGTATTTTAGATCAAAAGTTACTTAGGTTCGCTAGGAAGGTTCACTACAACAGAGCCTTTCTGAGAAGTCTACTGCTTCAAAATGGTGGCTGTTTATTAACGCCGCCGTCTGTCATTTCGCATGTAGTCCAATAAGCATGTGATATCTAGGCGTACTTTGTAGGCTGTCGGCTACAGTCAGGAAATATTGGAGCCACCTAGCCTAGCATCGCGTTTGCTACAGCGTCACAACAAACACTCTTCTCTCTCAGTGTCTCTGACTTTTCTCGCGTCATTCAACCAACGTAGTAACGCATCGTAACGCATATTGTCTCGTTGCCGAAACGGTGACAAAATCCGAATGGAGAAAAGAAAACGTAATGCACAAAAACATACAGATTTTGAACGTACAGCGTACACATTTAAAAATCAGTGCCCACTTGTAGAAATTACGCCGAAACCGTACAACTTGACAGGTATGCAAGCTATTTGATGTACTCCACAGTCTAAATCTGCAGTTAAAATTTCCTCGCTGGGCACTATTATAAACTCATAATCATCTTCATTTTCAACCTCGAATTGAATTTTAGAGAATTTCGCAGTTTTTGGTCTCGTATCATACTGTTAGTTTCCTTATTGAACAGTGGCATCTTTTTAAAATAATATTTTGGTGGGAACGCATCGTTATTGGGATACAAAGTATCACGATATATAATATCACCATATCGATATATTTTCACACCAAGGGCGTAGGTTTGGTCTCAACATTGGTGTTTTCCGAAATTTCCGGGTACGCGGTGAGTCAGCAACCAGTACACTTTTGCTCAACAGACGATGTTTATTGATTAGAAAATGCAGAATAAATGAGATTTATTGATTACAATCCCACAAGAGCAAGCAACAAGTATCAAAACAAGAACAAGTGGTAATGATGACGTTAGATCTAGTTTGTCAATCCCAGAATCCCCGCGTTAACGTTACAGCACAACAAACTGTTCCTTAACAATGAAAATCGCTTACCGTTGACAAATGAGCAGGGAGCCAAACGCTCCGGCAAAGCGGCGAAGGAACAAAGCCAAGTACGTAATCCTCTGGCAGACTTCGGGGGAGTTGGGGGAACCTCCCGACTCTTATAGGCACGTCTTACGCGGGGACACGGGTGGCCACTCCCTGCCCCCACGAAAACGCACCACCCGAGCTCGTGATGCCCCCCCCCAAGAGGATATGAGATTCCCCCCCAGTTGAGGCTCCCAGCGGTTAAAGTAGAATGTTTATTTAAGTTATCTCGTGAGATTCCCTCCTAACTATGGAACTCAAGCGCGTACTATGGTGCAACATCAAGTTATCTCCTGAGATTCCCTCCTAACTATGGGACTCAAGCGCGTACTATGGTGCAAAACAAGTTATCTCGTGAGATTCCCTCCTAACTATGGGACTCAAGCGCGTACTATGGTGCAAGAAATGCCTGCATAGGCTGCAAATAAAATTATTTTTAAATGAATTAAATTCATGAAAATTCAAATAATGAATAAATGCACAGTTGAATTAACATTAACGGTAGAAAAGATACAGTACAGGAGGACACTTATCTCTAAGCTGCTTCCTACTCGGGTTTTGCAGGTTAGCAAGTTCACACAGTTTAATGTTATGCTAACTGTGATGCAGGTCGGACTTTCAGTAGCAAAATTAGTGGCGTGTTCCCCACCTCCACAACATTGACGACCACAACTTACAGTGGCTGCTGCTGTGGCTGGCCGAAAAAAAAATCTTTAATATCCCTCGTCTTTGAAGGGGGTGGATGAGGCTCCATGTTGATATGTATTTCTGTCGGGGTTGTGTGAGTTTGCGTGTTTGTTTTTTCTCGTCATCAGCCAATCAAACGTGCGTTTCAGGGGGACAAAAATGGACCGGCGAAGTGAAAACGGGTAAATGTAAGTCTGAACATAATAAAAAAACACTTTATTATAGAAGGGTCAATGCGCCATGAAAATGAGTTCGGTCTTGCATTGAGGAGGACGGCGCTGTGACGTGTGCGGGTGAAGGCGTCCTCTTCACTTTACAGCCGTACTGTTGTGGATGAGGACTAAGGATTCAGCTGATTTTGCGGATTAATACGCATCACGCCAGCCAAATGGCTGCAGAAAAATCTTGCTTTATGAGGGAGAGTGTGCGCCTTTTTGGACTTTCAAAAGGTTCCCATTCACCGTGGATATTGGCCAAAACAAGCCCTACTACTGTGGGACCATTGGACTTACGAGTAAGTGAGTAAATATCTTGCTTGTATTATGTTAAATACTCGGGTCATTTTAATACGTAGGTGGCTTGCAGTTTGTGGCTGACATGCATGCGGGGCGGCTATTTTTTGGCACAACACTGGCGGCTTGTCGCACATCCACCCACCGGGAGAGCAATATATTCGGCTTATTGTGCTCATGTGCCTGGTGTTCTATCAAATTTTCTGACCGATCCGAAATTGCAACTTTGAGTTAAAAATAGCCCCGAATACAGCGATTACAAAGTAAACACTACAAACTTTCTTGAAATTAAGGACTACTTACGTTTGATCATTGATAGGCATGTAAAAAGCTCTCCTCATGCACATTAGCTGCACGTTAGCTGCACAACAACTGCAGCTGCTCTCCTCCGGGGAACGATCTGTAAATTGCTCTCCGGCGAAGACAATCGACAACCCAGTCATCATGTCAAAACATCCGGGCTAGTTGTGTGTGATTTTCCGCTTCAAAGACTTTGAAACATCACTTGGTTCGGGTTAGCATGTCAGCTAGCTGTCTCGCCTCTTGGCTTGTTTACATTCTCCCAAACCGGGGAAGGAAACTGACATAAGCCCGATTTAGGTGTCATAAAATATCGTTTGGGAGGTGCGACAGTAAAGGTGAAGTCGACAGTTTTGACCATTATGGAGTCATTTTGCCATGTCGTCCTGTATAGGTGCATTTCTATTATTTCATATTCCATATAGCACAAGACTGTTATTTGTCATGACCATGCCATTTATTTAGCAATTGGGGAAATACTTGGATAAAAAGAGTATCCTGTAAAAATATTGAAGTAAAGAGACAGAAACAATGACATTTTGCAGCTCTCTTCATCGCGTTTTCCTCGTTGTGAATAGTTTCCCCTCGACGGGCTGACTGGTCCATCTCAAGCCATTTATTTAGCTATTGGGGAAAAATACTTGGATAAAAGGAATATCCTGTAAAAATATTGGAGTAGAGAGACTGAAACAATGATATTTTGCGGCTCTCTTCGTTGCGTTTTCCTCGTTCTGAATAATCCCCCCTCAACGGGCTGACTGGTCCTTCTCATTTATTTAGCTATTGGGGAAAAAAATACGTGGATAAAAAGAATATCCTGTAAAAATATTGGAGTAGAGAGACTGAAACAATGACATTTTGCGGCTCTCTTCGTCACGTTTTCCTCGTTCTGCATAATTCCCCCTCAATGGGCTGAATAGTAAAACTGATGAGCCCATTCTCCCGCTGACGTCATCCACCTGTTGGGGACGCTAGAGCCGTACAACGGTAGGCGTGGCTAACCGGCAGATTAAAAGACTAATTTCTTGTCATCTGCGCTTTGCTAGATTGTTATATATAGTCAAATCGTCTCAAAATATGATTCTAATCTACATAATAATGCTATTTAAGACTTTTTTTTCTCCTGTCGTATGCTCTTTAAAGGTTGGTGGGGACAATTTGAGCATCCTGAAAAGTTGGTAGTGTTATGTCCCTACCATCCCTATGCAAACGTACGCCCTTGTTTCACACCCCTATTTGCTACTCTCATGATAACAAACAAGCCCCAGTTGATTGAATAAAACATTAGTACCCAGACATTTTACACCACCAACAACCTGCAGTACTTCTAAATATTTTAGCACATAGCTCAAATGAACCCCCCAAAACAATCAGGCAGAGAGAATTGTGACCACGGGTCGACAGCATGTTCCCAACATTTGCTCTTGTCTGCTTGCTAGCCTTCTGCAATTGGCGCCTTCCTCTCCAAGGTGAGCATTCGACTGACTTCTTGCACAATTTCTTTTGGTCTGAATTATAAAGCACATCTAAAGCGTTTATAAGTTTTTACTTCTTCCTACTCCTTTTCGAATCTTATGTTTTGTTTGTATTCTTGTATATCCATAATGTGATGCATGTTTTCGAAATAAAATTCAATCAATCAAAAAAAAAAGCGTTAAAATGGGACACTTCCAACATGCTTGAGGCGAATGAACCGTCACATTCCGGGTGAACTGTGAGTTCTCTTTTGCCAAGATACTGAACAACATAACATCTGACTCAACTTTTCTCAGAAATTGTAAGTGTATGTTGTCATTTCAAAGAAACATCATCCTTCTCAGCATGTTGGCGCAATACAGATTCACTTATATGGACTGAGAAAGAAAAGACGTGGTCTTCAACAAACCTAAACCTTCGTGTTTTCAAATGAGATAATGGATATTAATGACATAACAAAGAAGGATGGGACAATTTGGATTACTCATATTTGATTGGCTAAAATCAGTATCTGTATTGATAAGATGCCGGCCCTGTTATTCGGCGGCCATTAATTGGCTTTTGTTAATGTTTTCTCCAAGATAACAGCTAAGAAAAAATAAATTCTGTGATTTTACAGTTCATGAAACGAGAATCTTTCCACTGTGGTCGACCTGATGAAGGTGTTGTCTTTTCCTTGAAATTTGAAGTTGATGCAAGCCTTATTACACTTTTTTACACAAACTATGTAATATTTGTGAGTAGGGCCTCAAAAAAACTCTTCCAGTAACCAAATGGACTGTCACAACCTTAGATATCACATATACTGTATAGAGAGGTAGATGCAAAGTCGAAGTCAGCCATCTTTGCAGCAAACCTAAGATTGTTTGAGTGATTGTTTCCACTAAAATACTCTGAACTCAGCAAAACCTTGACAGATATTTAAACGCTTTGGTGTACAGAGGGGCAAATAAGTATTTAGTCAACCACTAATTGTGCAAGTTCTCCCACTTGAAAATATTAGCAAGGCCAGTAATTGTCAAAATGGGTAACCCTCAACCATGAGAGACAGAATGTGGGAAAAAAAAAAAACAGAAAATCACATTGTTTGATTTTTAGAGAATTTATTTGCAAATCATGGTGGAAAAGAAGCATTTGGTCAATACCAAAAGTTCATCTCAGTACTTTGTTATGTACCCTTTGTTGGCAACAACGGAGGCCAAACATTTTCTGTAACTCTTCACACGCTTTGCACACTGTTGCTGGTATTTTGGCCCATTCCTCCATGCAGATCTCCTCAAGAGCAGTGATGTATTGGGGATGTCGTTGGGCAACACTGACTTTCAACTCCCTCCACAGATTTTCCGTGGGGTTGAGATCTGGAGACTGGCTAGGCCACTCCAGGACCTTGAAATGCTTATTACGAAGCCACTCCCTTGTTGCCCTGGCTGTGTGTTTGGGATCAGTGTCATGCTGAAAGACCCAGCCATGTCTCATCTTCAATGCCCTTGCTGATGGAAGGAGATTTTCACTCAAAATCTCTCGATACATAGCCCCACTCCTTCTTTCCTTTACACAGATCAGTCGTCCTGGTCCCTTTGCAGAAAAACAGCCCCAAAGAATGATGCTTCCACCCCCCATGCCTCACAGTGGGTATGGTGTTCTTCGGATGCAATTTAGTATTCTTTCTCTTCCAAACACGAGAACCTGTGTTTCTACCAAAAAGTTCTATTTTGGTTTCATCTGACCATAACACATTCTCCCGGTCCTCCTCTGGATCATCCAAATGCTCTCTGTATCGAAAAGCAGACGGGCCTGGACGTGTACTTTCTTCAGCAAGCGGGACATGTCTGGCATTGCAGGTTTTGAGTCCCTGGCGGCGCATTGTGTTACTGATTACTTTACTTTACCTTTGTTACTTTAGTCCCAGCTCTCTGTAGGTCATTCACTAGGTTCCCCTGTGTGGTTCTGGGATTTTTGCTCACCGTTCTTGTTATCATTTTGACGCCACGAGGTGAGATCTTGCATGGAGCCCCAGATCAAAGGAGATTATCAGTGGTCTTGTATGTCTTCCATTTTCTAATAATTGCTCCCACAGTTGATTTCTTTACACCAAGTGTTTCACCTATTGCAGATTCAGTCTTCCCAGCCTGGTGCAGGTCTAAAATTTTGTCTTTGGTGTCCTTCGACAGCTCTTTGGTCTTGGCCATAGTGGAGTTTGGAGTGTGACTGACTGAGGTTGTGGACAGGTGTCTTTTATACCGATAATGAGTTAAAACAGGTGCCATTAATACAAGTAACGAGTGGAGCCTCGTTAGACCTCGTGAGAAGAAGTTAGAGCTCTTTGACAGCCAGAAATCTTGCTTGTTTGTGGGTGAGCAAATACTTATTCCATCCATCCATCCATCCATCCATCCATCCATCCATCCATCCATCCATCCATCCATCCATCCATCCATCCATCCATCCATCCATCCATCCATCCATCCATCCATCCATCCATCCATCCATCCATCATCTTTCGCTTGCTCCGGGGTCAGGTCGCGGGGGCAGCAGCTTTAACAGGGAAGCCCAGACTTCCCTCTCCCCAGCCACTTCAACCAACTCCTCTGGCGGGATCCCAAGGCGTTCCCAGGCCAGCCAAGAGACAGTCTCTCCAGCGTGTCCTGGGTCATCCCGCCAGTGGGACATGCCCGGAACACCTCTCCGGGGAGGCGTCCAGGAGGCATCCGAACCAGATGCCCGAGCCACCTGAGCTGACTCCTCTCAACGCGGAGGAGTAGCGGCTCAACGCCGAGTCCCTCCTGGATGACCGAGCTTCTCACCCGATCTCTAAGGGGGAGTCCGGACACACTGCGAAGGAAACCCATCTCGGCCGCTTGTATCCGGGATTTTGTTCTTTCGGTCACGACCCAGAACTCGTGACCATAGGTGAGAGTAGGAACATAGATCGACTGGTAAATCGAGAGCTTTGCCTTTCAGCTCAGCTCCTTCTTCACCACTACGGATTGGTGCAGCATCCGCATTACTGCAGACACTGCACCGATCCGCCTGTCGATCTCTCGCTCCCTCCTACCTTCACTCGTGAACAAGACCCCAAGATACGTGAACTCCTCCACTTGGGGCAGGATCTCATCCCCGACCCGGAGAATGGCACTCCACCCTTTTCCGACTGAGGACCATGGTCTCGGATTTGGAGGTGCTGATCTTCATCCCAACCACTTCACAGAAAAATTTTGGACAGGAGGGCATTTAAAAAAAAAAAAAAAAACTTTAAACAGAAAAACCCTATCTGGAGGTGAGAGCACACAGAGCAGAATTACAGACACCATGACTTTAACGAGATATTAATGCATACTTACCTTGTTTCGATCCAAAAACTCCATGTAGCATGTATCACCGAGTGTCAAGACACAGCTGTGAATGGCCACAGCTGGATTTTTGGGGGGATTTTATGGGTGAAACATGGTAATATAACAAAGGACGCAATGCAGAATCAAGGAGAAGTTGAGATTTTCTTTTTCATATATTTACCCTTTTTACCCTTTTAAACATTTTTTTTTCAACTTTTATTTGTTTGGATCGATTATTTACCATCTAACATATCGGAGAAAATGCGACAGTAACAAAAAAAAATACAATTAAGCGATAGTTATGAGGTAGATATCCATGACTTTTTTTTACAGACGCCATTTTTTAAATTGTGACGTAATTTGTTTAAAAGTTTAAAATATGCCAGTGAATATTTTTTCTAAAGTCGTTCTTTTTTTTTTTTTTTAAAAGCAAATATTAGACATCAATTAATGATTCTAAGCTAAAAATGACAAACATTTCGAATAAATAAATATGATTAATTACCTTTGTTTTATGGCTGGGTTGAAACAACAGCGGTTGCGCGATGTCTGTAAATGGGGGTTTTCAAGGTAAAACGGACAAATTAAGAAGAGTTTGGGTGCTTAATGTGCCATGAATCTGCTTTGGCAGCATAAAGACATATTGTTGTTTCAGACACAACAGTTGTTTTGGCTTAAAATACAGCAGTTTCTTTTAAAGAGCAGTGCAAGAGCAGAAACAGCTTTTTCAGTCTTGTGTTTTCCGCCAAATACGTATGGGATATCTATGGTTACAACTACAACAAAACTTGTGTTTTTCTGAACTGAACCACAGTAACCACAATTTCTCGCAAATTCTAACTGACTCACGGTGTATTTGTGCCACCAGCGTTGGATTTATTCGAGTCAGAGGAGGTGGAGTACCTGGACTTCAATGTGACCGTGAGGTCAGGGGACTCGGTCCGCTTAGACTGCGGCGTTGACCCGCCGTCCGTCTTCATCTGGGGCTTTATCAAAGCCAATTCTGACAGCAGTGTGGCGCTTGTCTACGATGACGGCCGCGGGCCTAAGCTGCAAGCTCCCCTGGAAGGCGTGCTTCGTGTTCACATACCAGCCAAAACCTTTGCGCTGGTGCTGGAGGAAGTAGGGCAGGAGGCGAAGGGAAGGTACACCTGTCAGGCCTTGTACCGCGAGGGCCACGTGGCTAGGGTGACGTTCTACTCGACCCTGCTGGACGTAGAGGATGACTGATTTCACGCTGATGCAAATAAACTCACGAGAACTACCCTAATAATGTCTATAACAGTCATTTACTCTGATTTACTAACTTTCTCTTTCAACGCCATTGACAATAATCGATGTCCAATCACGTTGCTCTTGAAGGTAACCATGGAAACAAAGACTTGTAGTTCTTAAAAGATAAACAGGTAATTTCATATTAAAACCCCTCTTGTTGTTTTCGTTTTTATACAACTTGTAAAATTAGTTTAACTAGTAGGCCGTCATTGTCGTTGACATCTGATGGGGAAAATATCATGTGACTCGAAGTGAATTAGCACATTATGCCTTATGATGAATTCAATCCGGGTCAAAGGGCGGAATGATGTGGAAAATATTATGTGATGCCTTAACATTAGCACATTATGCCTTTGTGATGTATGATTGCCTCTCTGACCTAGATTGTAACAACTTGTTATTGTTTTTCACCTTGGGTTCCATAGTTAGGAGGAAAACTCATGAGATAACTTGTTTTTCACCATAGTACGCGCTTGGGTTCCATAGTTAGGAGGGAATCTCACGAGATAACTTGTTTTGCACCATAGTACGCGCTTGAGTTCCATAGTTAGGAGGGAATCTCACGAGATAACTTAAATAAACATTCTACTTTAACCGCTGGGAGCCTCAACTGGGGGGAATCTCATACACTTGGGGGGGGGTCTCATGGGTTCGGGTGGTGCGCTTTCGTGGGGGCGAGGAGTGGCCACCCGCGTCAGACGTGCCTATAAAAGTCGGGAGATTCCCCAACCCCCCCGAAGTCTGCCAGAGGATTACGTACAGGTCGCTTGGCTTTGTTCCTTTGCCGCTTTGCCGGAGCGTTGGCTCCCCGCTCATTTGTCAACGGTAAGCGATTTTCATTGTTAAGGAGCAGTTTGTTGTGCTGTAACGTTAACGCGGGGATTCTGGGATTGACAAACTAGATCTAACGTCATCGTTACCACTTGTTATGCTTGTTTTGATACTTGTTGCTTGCTCTTGTGGGATTGTAATCAATAAATCTCATGTATTCTCCATTTTGTAATCAATAAACATCGTCTATTGAGCAAAAGTGTGCTGGTTGCTGAATCACCGCGAACCCGGAAATTTTGGAAAACAACGTCACAGGGCGGTGACACGTCACATGGTTACACTGCTGGGCTTCCAGAGTATGACTCTAACGACAAATATGTCATCTGTTCAGCCCTTTTAATTTGAACCCGAGAGGAACGTTAATGAGCATGACAGCACTGTCGATATTTCACAAAACGAGCAGCAAAAGCAAAATGAACAGGAAAGACGGCATAAGACGAAAGTAGGACAAATGTACTGCCAAAAATTGCTACACTGGCGAAACGTCCTATAAGAGGTTAATTTGACACCCAAAGTACTACCGTGCACTTTCAGCTTGTTTTGTTTAAATGGATAGACAGAACATACAGTGTATCACAAAAGTGAGTACACCCCTCGCATTCCTGCAGATATTTATCTTTTCATGGGACCACACTGACAAAATGACACTTTGACATACATCCCTAAATGTCCAAATTGAGTACTGCTTGTCATTTTCCCTTCAAAATGTCATGTGACTCGTTACAGGACTGCTGTCAGCATTGCTGCAGAGATTGAAGAGGTGAGGGGTCAGTCTGTTAGTGCTCAGACCATACGCCGCACTCTCCATCAAATTGGTGTGCATGGCTGTCACCCCAGGAGGAAGCCTCTTCTGAAGACGGTACACTAGAAAGCCCTCAAACAGTTTGCTGAAGACATGTCAACAAAGCACATGGATTACTGGAACCATGTCCTATGGTCTGATGAGACGGGCGGGCTTTCCATTTAGGGATGTACGTAGTTCCCATGCAGTGTACTCACTTTTGTTGCCAGGGGTTTAGATATTAATGGCTATATTTTGAGTTATTTTGAGGAGAAAAATAATCTCTATTATATAAGCTGCACACAGACTGCTTTTCATTTTGTCAGTGTTGTCCCATGAAAAGCGATACTTAAATATCTGCAGAAATGCGAGGGGTGTACTCACTTTTGTGATACACTGTATATACTAAAGAGGCCTTAAGAAAATACTTAAACATAGTAATATCAAATATGGGTGGTTTAAATATGCCACGTGACTAATGTGGTCAACAGATCAACAATCTGCTTTCAAGCTACCATCACGAAAAGGTAATAAAAGACTCAATAAAAACACATAGTAAGTACTCGCACCTTATAACCGATGTGCACATGTGTTAGACGTCTCGCCACGTAGGAAGGAATTGCAGAACACTGGTAGTGTTCGTTTAGTGACAGTGACAAACTACGTCATCACCCCGAGTGTCCATTGCCCGCATAAAACATGGCACCCTCCGTAGGTCAAGACATGTACTAAATATTAGATATTTTTATATCAATGGCAATATTTTATGTGTTTCTAGTAACATACAGTGGGGCAAATAAGTATTTAGTCAACCATTAATTGTGCAAGTTCTCCCACTTGAAAATATTAGAGAGGCCTGTAATTGTCAACATCGTAAACCTCAACCATGAGAGACAGAATGTGGAAAAAAACAGAAAATCACATTGTTTGATTTTTAAAGAATTTATTTCCAAATTAGAGTGGAAAATAAGTACTTGGTCAATACCAAAAGTTCATCTCATTACATTGTTACGTACCCTTTGTTGGCAATAACGGAGGCCAAACGTTTTCTGTTACTCTTCACAAGCTTTTCACACACTGTTGCTAGTATTTTGGCCCATTCCTCCATGCAGATCTCCTCTAGAGCAGTGATGTTTTGGGGCTGTGGTTAGGCAACACGGACTTTCAACTCCCTCCACAGATTTTCTATTGGGTTGAGATCTGGAGACTGGCTAAGCCACTCCAGGACCTTGAAATGCTTATTACGAAGCCACTCCTTTGTTGCCCTGGTGTGTTTGGGATCATTTTCATGCTGAAAGACCCAGCCACGTCTCATCTTCAATGCCCTTGCAGATGGAAGGAGATTTTCACTCAAAATCTCTCGATACATGACCCCATTCATTCTTTCCTTTACACAGATCAGTTGTCCTGGTCCCTTTGCAGAAAAACAGCCCCAAAGCAGGACGTTTCCGCCCCCATGCTTCACAGTGGGTACGGTGTTCCTCGGATGCAATTCAGTATTCTTTCTCCTTCTAACACGAGAACCCGTGTTTCTACCCAAAAGTTTTATTTTGGTTTCATCTGACCATCACGCATTCTCCCAGTTCTCTTCTGGATCATCCAAATGCTCTCTAGCGAAGTGCAGACGTGTACTTTCTTCAGCAGGGGGACACGTCTGGCAGTGCAGGATTTGAGTCCTTGGCGGCGCATTGTGTTTGCCTGGCACGGCCAGACTGTTCTCCCTGTATTTTTCAAACACTGAGAGAATAGTCTGGGACCCAGCCAATTAACAGCCTATCAAGCAAGTACAAAATCAATCGACAAATCAGATTTGTTTGTTTGCGTGACGTGTTCTAAACGAGCAACGTCACTCTTCTGCCTCGGAAGTCGTCTCCACAACAAAACAGATGGTGAACAGGAGAGCCGAGAATATGTTCCAATCCACGTTAAAATCAGTTTTAAATGACCAAAAACAAATCGACACAAGTCATTGACAAGTCTGTCTCGCGCTAGCCATGTTGAATAAACTGAATAAACTGCTCTCCTCGTATGATTACTTCCGCGGGCAAGTCCCTCGTCCCGCCCGTCGCTGATTGGTCCACTCCGCTGTCTGTTTGCTGTGGCGTGCTCCGCCCTGGAAATTTTAATGGTGGCCAGACTCAATAGCTGGAACAGTGGTGAGTCTGGAGTACCAGGCTAGCATTGTGTTACTGATAGTAGCCTTTGTCACTTTGGTCCCAGCTCTCTGTAGATCATTCACTAGGTCCCCCTGTGTGGTTCTGGGATTTTTGCTCACTGCTCTTGTTGTCATTTTGGCACCACAGGGTGAGATCTTGCATGGAGCCCCAGATCGAGGAAGATTTTCAGTGCTCTTGTATGTCTTCCATTTTCTTATTATTGATCCCACAGTTGATTTCTATACACCAAGTGTTTTACCTGATTCAGTCTTCCCAGCCTGGTGCAGGTCTACAATTTTGTCTCTGGTGTCCTTTGACAGCTCTTTGGTCTTGGCCATAGTGTAGTTTGGAGTGTGACTGACTTAGGTTGTGGACAGGTGTCTTTTATACCGATGAGTTGAAACAGGTGCCATTAATACAGGTAACGAGTGGAGCCTCGTTTGAAGAAGTTAGACCTCTTTGACAGTCAGAAATCTTGCTTGACCAAATACTTATTTTCCACTCTAATTTGGAAATAAATTCTTTAAAAATCAAACAATGTGATTTTCAGTTTTTTTTTCACATTCTGTCTCTCATGGTTGAGGTTTACCCATGTTGACAATTACAGGCCTCTCTAATCTTTTCAAATAGGAGAACTTGCACAATTGGTGGTTGACTAAATACTTATTTGCCCCACTGTATTTTAGTAAAAGGGAACAATTGTGGCTTATTAAAGCCCACAAGTCTTTAAGTCTGAGGTTCCCTTTAAAAACGAAATTAAAACTCTTCAAACGAGTTTATCACGAGCAGTGTTGTTAATAACGGCGTTACAATATAACGGCGTTACTAACGGCGTTATTTTTTTCAGTAGTGGGTAATCTAATTAATTACTTTTCTCATCTTGGCAACGCCGTTACCGTTACTGAGGACGGAAAGGCATGCGTTACTATGCGTTACTATATTGGTCAAAAAGTCTGAGGGAGACGGACTCACCGAGACGACAGAGCACAGCAGGAGTGGGGAGGAGGCAAGAAAGTTGTGACGCCGAGCAAACGCGATGCTAGGTAGCTCCAATAATACATGTTGTAGCCGATAGCCGACAAACTACGCCCGCATGTTATGGTAGATATGTTAGACATGGTAGATATCACATGTACTGTATATAGATAAAACTAGATGCAAAATGACAGACATGGCACTAAATGAGTTAGTAGACAGCCGCCATCTTAAAGCAGTAGGCTTTTTAGGACGGCTCTGTTGTAGAGAACCTTCCTAGCGAACCTAAGTAACTTTTTATCTAAAATACTTCTAAATCGGCAAAATCTTGACTTGAATCTATCTTTAAATGATGAAACAGTTTTAAAACTTTCATATGTCGAAAGTAGAGAGAAGGGAACTAATGCAATAATGGGAGCAATTTTAACAACTTTTAACAGTTGATTCAGGGTAAAGGGTAAATTAGGGTAAAGAATTGGGCTCGGGCCAATTGTACCAAAAACCTCCACAAAAAACTTCACATAGTGTGGCCAATGTTTTTTTTTTTTTTTTTTTGAGGGAAAAAAAAAAAAAAAAGTAATTATCACCAATTACTTTGCCAAGTAACTAATTACTCTTACATTCAGGTAATTGAGTTACTAACGCAATTACTTTTTGGGAGAAGTAATTTGTAACTATAATTAATTACTTTTTTTCAGTAAGATTAACAACACTGATCACGAGTAGACGTCCAATCCATTTGAAGTGGGAGGGTGGCAGCGAATAAACATCGGTTCATATTTAAACAGGAGGACAACATGCTGACTCAACTCTTCCATATCTTCTCTTTATATTATTACAAAACTTTACAAGTCGCTAAATCTCCGAAACACAAAACAATTCTCAAGCAAACACACACAAAAAAAGCATAAATAATATAAAAGACTGACAACTTTGCTCTTTGACACAGATACATTCATATGAAATAATAGTTTACTACTAGAAAAAAATAAATAAGTCATCTAAAGGAGTCTTTAGGAGTCTGGCCGTCCATGATGCAGAAAGTCCTCACTTAGGTCCTCCGACTGTCCTCTCAGTAGCTCCGCCCTTCCGGTTGTCTGGGGACTGGGCTGGATCAGCTCGCCCCTGTCGGATATCCAGCCGGGCTTTTCGTCACAGTCCGAGTCGGGAAGGCTGTCCCAGCGCAGCTCTGGACTCTCCTGATCCACACAGTCTACATCCTCCTCTGCTGTAAACATAAAACCAAATAACACGTTAATTTCGTTCTAAGTATTTTATTTGTTCATCAAATGAATAAAAATGAACCCTTTGAATGAGAGTGGTCATTTCAGTGAACATCTATTCAAAAGTTTAACTTATTTACTGCCAGGTCATGTGTTGTGGTAGTTAGTAAAAGAGGGAAATTGATATTGAAAACATTTTTAGACAGCAATAGACTAATGCTGCAAGGATTAATCGATTAACTTGAGTAATTCGATTAGAAAAAAAAGCTTTGAATTAAATTTTGCTGCTTCAAGGATTCGTTTAATTATATTGACGTTGTAATGGTTGTTTTGAAAGTGTTGCATTTAGTTTTATGGATTTTGAAGGGTTAGGGTTAGGTTAGGGTTTAGATTTTTCTTTTTCAATTATTTATCATCTAACATATCGGGGAAAATGCAACAGTAACAAAAAAAAAAAATACAATTAAGTGATAGTAATGAGTTAGATATCCGTGACTTTTTTACAGACGCCCAATTTTTCATTGTGACGTAATTCGTTAAAAGTTTAAAATATCCGAGTGAATAATTTTTTTTTTTTTCCAACTAAAATTTAGACATCAATTAATGATTCTAAGCTAAAAATGACAGACATTTTGAATAATTAATATAATTACTTACCTTTTTTGTGGCTAGATTAAAAAAAATTAAAGAAATTTTATTATAGAAAAAATTAAAAGTGTTCGTTGGCTGTCACTGAGGAGCATTTGCGATCGCTACACAAAGCTAACTAAATTACCCCCCAGAACGGTAAGAGACGTAGGACAACCAGAGGATATATAACAAAAGACAGGGCGGATGGTAAAGGATAGCTTGTTGAAACAGGAGAATGTCATTGTCAGTCGCGTCGATAAAAAAGCTAAGGCTATGCTTAGGTCGGCTCGTTTTTTGTTGTTGTCTTTTTCAGCCTTCGACACTCAAGTCATCTCTTTAACTGAACATTTTTATGTTCTTCCACATCTTTGCCAGTGAATTTGGCACCAGGCACATCATTTTGGGAGAGAATTGGTAGCTTTAGCTCTGTAAAATCTCCTTCGTACACGATTTCCATTCATTTCCAATTAGGGACAACCGGTAGCTTATCCCTACTTGGCAACAGTAGCTAATGTCATGAATATTAATGAACGGAAGTGACGTGTTGCTTGCGGTACGCCATTGTATTATTGACTTTTTTATATTGAAATGCATGCTTTTAGTTTGTGGCGCTTTCACGCCCACGTGGGGGCGCACTTGCACTTGTTTACGTGAAGAAGAGCGCTCACACGCCAGAAAAAGGCCGACAGCTACGTAGCTCTGATTGAGTGGGCGAGTTAGCGAGAGAGAAACACGGCTGCGAACCTACGTTCATTGTTAATGCTTGTAAAATATCTCTACAGACATGTATCATTTTTTCTGTTGTTGTTGTGTGTTTTCCACCCGCGATCGGACACTTAGAGCCAGTTGTGTGGTTGTTTGAATGATGTGCTAATGCTAGCGAACGCATGCTAACAGTTTGTGTCATGTCTTTGCTGTAAAAGCACCTAATTATCATTTATTTACGTCGATGCAAACCTGTTTGGTATCGAGGAAATTGATTCAGCAAATTTTACGGACGTCCAGCATCGTCATTTGGGAGTTTAGCTCGCTGAATAGCCAGGACCTAGCCATAGCGTCCTGGTGAGGACAGTATATTCGCATTTCGTTGTTCATGCACTGTACACTGTACATTTATTCAACATGTTGTTCTCTATTGTATTTTTATTAGGGCTGTCAAACGATTAACATTTTTAATCGAGTTAATCACAGCTTAAAAATTAATCGTAATTAATCGCAATTCAAACCATCTATAAAATATGCTATATTTTTCAGTAAGTTTTTGTTGGAATGGAAAGATAAGACACAAGACGGATATACACATTCAACATACTGTATATAAGTACTGTATTTGTTTATTATAACAATAAATCAAGATGGCATTAACATTAACATTCTGTTAAAGCGATCCATGGATAGAAAGACTTGTAGTTCTTAAAAGATAAATGTTGGTACAAGTTATAGAAATTTTATATTAAAACCCCTCTTCATGTTTTCGTTTTAATAAAGTTTGTAAAATTTTCAATCAAAAACTAAACTAGTAGCTCGCCATTGATGTCAATAATAATTATGGTGCTGAAGCCTGAAACCCATCAAATAAGTCACATTCGAGCGCCAACAGAGGGCGACAAAACACCAAAAAACACAGGTAACAAGTAGACATGACACTGCTGTCATTTTAATCTGTTTGAGCGGGGCATGTGCGTGAATTGCGTCAAATATTTTAACGTGATTCATTTAAAAATTTAATTACCGCCCGTTAACGCGATAATTTTGACAGCCCTAATATTTATATTAAATTGCCTTTCAAGATGACATGTTTGTTGTATGTGTTGGATTTTATCAAGTAAATTTCCCCCAAAAATGCAACTTATACTCCGACTTGTATATGTTTTTTTTCCTCTTCGTTGGGCATTTTATGGCTGGTGCGACTTATAGTCCGAAAAATACGGTACTTAAATATCTGCAGAAATGCGAGGGGTGTACTCACTTTTGTGATGCACTGTACAATACGAAAGGGGTTATATACAGCAGTCGCCTCTGGATGCTTAACAAGCAATAAATGTGCGCGCAGGCTGTCACTTCTGTCACGGTTGCTCTGTCTGTGTGTTTGCGCGGTAGGGTAAAAAACGACGGGACGCAGGCGCCATAAAGTCGAAATCACGTAAGTCGGGTCCGTCGTAACCCGGGGACTACCTGTATTCTTATGGGAAAATCCGGCTCGATATACGACCATTTCGACTCACAAACCAGGTCCTGGAACAAATTACAAATTTGTATGTTGAGGTACCAATGTACGATAATTGTAAGTGAAATGGGGGTCGCAAAATATTGTCCCTGAGCTGCAATTAACCCCTTGGCCTCAGGTTTGAGACTGCTGTCCCATATGACTTAGAGCAGGGCGGTAAACTGAAAATTTACCGGCACCGAAATTCTTCACGATGACAGACGTAATTTTGACCATGACGATAAATTCGGTAATTTAATAAAACAAGAAAATATAGTCTTTTCATCCCGCTTTGACTCTGTGTTGTTCGGCAATGTTCATTCCCCTTTAACCCTTTAACACCGAACGTGTCGGCAGCGACGCGATTACGCATGTCGTCTTTGAAGCTTCGTCACGCTGTAATTACGTCACCCACGTGCCACTGGTTGGTCTCATTTGAAAGTACGGAAGTTGATGTCCACACCAGTTTTTATTTGAAGTCAGTCGACCAAGAAAAACGGGAAATAATGTCATTTGAGTTTGATAGTTTTATTACACTCATAAATATGCATTAAAACGCTGCATGGACCATGTATCTATCTCCATATTTCCATCATTTCTTGTCCTTTTTCAAAACCGAAAGCAGCACAAAAGACTACATATCCCAACAGCCATTGTGATGTCAAGAAGGACGAACCGAATGTGGACATTTTTTATAAATTTCCGAGCGAGGCGCCAACTAAGGAAAAGGAGACATGCGAGGCAAGTAACGGCCGGTTGGTTTGAGCGAGCGACTTTGAAACGTGCAGAATGAAACTAAAACTAAATTTAGCGCAAGCTAATGCATTATTTCATTAACTCAAGGAAGAAGATGAGCCGTATTTGTCGTTGTTTTCCTGGGATGAGTCGGCGTCTCGGCGAGTAGAAGTGACAGGCTGACAGCAGCACGCAAAGTCCGCAAACGGCTGTGTGACGTTGTGTGTGACGCAGCTCCCTGACCTGTTCATGCAGAAGCTTTATTAAGTTCGCAAAAAAAAAAAAAAAAAAAAAACTTTATTGGGTCGTGTGCCAGAAAAATTTGAATTGAACTGAACTACTTGTCAATATTTTTGAAAATACTTCTTTTCAATGTTATATATATATATCTTTACTTCACTATAATCTTTTAAATTTTTATAAAGATGCGTGTTCGAGAAGCATGATTGCATGTACGTATATACTTTAGATAAGGTGATGGGTATAATACCTAAATGCACAAAGAGATATCCTCCAAATCCTTTTTGTGTTAGATTATATATACATATATATATATATTTTTTCTCACTATTTTGCACTGTATATAACCCGTTTTGACCATAGTATGTGTAAAGGCCAAACACGCCTATGACCATACTTGCTGTTTGTGTTGAATTGTCAAACATAAAACTATTCAATCTTATTTTTTTCTATTGAATGTTTATCCTAACAAGTAGAATAAATATTATCAAGCTTCAAAACGGTTGGTCGAGCATGTTTGGTTGTCAATGGGACATCAACATTACAAATTTTGAAAAAATATTTTGGGATTTTTTTTTTTTTTTTTTGTCTTTTTGGGTCCAAAATGTGGATTATAATTGGTCAGTGAAGAAAGCAACAGTTTGGACATGAAGTTCAAGGCGTCCTTAAAAAAGGGACCCGACTTGGCCATTGTGAACAATTTTTTCTTTGAAATATAAAGGCAACATCAAATGCATGCAAATTCAGCCAAAATAGGCTTAGGTGTTAAAGGGTTAAGAAAGCAGAAAGTGTGCTTACGTATGGAGTCACGTGGTTATCAGGAAGCCAAACAAACAAGAGCCCTGTGGCTAACGCTAGCGGCTAACGCTACAAGCAAACGTGATGGGAGTGTGGCTTAAGGGAGGTTCGCCAAACTTTCACCCGACATTAAATAGACTCTTGGCGGCATCCAGACAGGCTTTCACCCGCTGTCCTCCCTTGTTCTCACGATTTCCAAAGAGAATGCTTTCAATGCTTTCTACTAGTAGCCAAGCCACAGGCTAACGCTAGTTGCTAACGCTAGCGGCTAACGCTACAAATAAACATGATGGAGTCGGATAACGGCTCTAACCTTGGCGAAACAGCTGAACTTAATGAGTGGATTGGGCACGGACTGCATCTAGCAATTAGTATGTCAAGTTATTGTGTATCTCTGTTTATGTGTGATTTCTGATGGCTGTTGTGATAGTAAAGCATTCAGCATAAAGTACAATCCAACTGAAAATTTTAATATGACTGTTTAATGGCCCCAGCTATTTTTCTGTATGTGCTTAATTCTGTGTCATTAGATCAATGCAGCTTTAAAGTGCGTGTGACACGAAAAAGCATGTTTATTTCATAATACACGCGGTATTTAATGCTCCTGAATGATATGGACCGCTTGGATGTGTGTGGAAGCGATCGCTATATTTATTTAGTTTTTTGAATCCCGGGCCATGAAAATGAGTGACTTCCAGCTTCGGTCTTGCATTGAGGAGGAGGGCGCTGTGACGTGTACGGGAGAAGGAGTCCTCTTCACTATACAGTAATACTGTTGTGTTTGAGGACTAAGGATTCAGCTGATTTTGCGGATTAATACGTTAATTTTTCACATCACGGCAGCCAAACGGCTGTAGAAAAATCTTGCTGTATAAGGGAGAGGCATGTGCGCCTTTTTGGAGTTTCAAAAAGTTCCCATTCACCGTGGATATTGGCCAAAACAAGCCCTACTCATTGTGGGACCATTGGACTTACGAGGAAGTGAGTAAACATCTTGTTTCGTATTATGTCAAATACGAATACAGCGATTAAAAAGTAAACACTACAAACTTTCTTTAAATAAAGGACTACTTACGTTTGATCATTGATAGGGATGTAAAAAGCTCTCCTGATGCACATTAGCTGCACGTTAGCTGCACAACAACTGCAGCCGCCCTCCTCCGGGGAACGAGCTGTACATTTCTCTCCGCCGGGCGGTTTGCCGATCCGCGAATACAATTGACAACCCAGTCGTCATGTCAAATAATCCGGGCTATTTACGTGTGATTTTCCGCTTCGAAGACTTTGAGACATCACTCGGTTCGGGTTAGCATGTCGGCTAGCTGTCGCGCCTCTTGGTTTGTTTACATTCTCCGAAGCTGGGGAAGGGAAATGACATATGTCCGTTTTAGGTGGCATAAAATATCGTTCGGGAGGTGCGACAGTAAAGGTGAAGTCGACAGTTTTGACCATTATGGAGTATTTTTGCCATGTCGTTCTGAATAAGTGCATTTTTATTATTTCATATTGCATTTAGCACAAGACTGTTATTTGTCATGACCATGCCATTTATTTAGCAATTGGGGAAAAATACTTGGATAAAAAGAATAACCTGTAAAAATATTGGAGTAGAGAGACTGAAACAATTACATTTTGCGGCTCTCTTCGTCGCGTTTATCTCGTTCTGAATAATTCCCCCTCAATGGGCTCAATAGTAAAACCGATGAGCCCAGTTTCCCGCTGACGTCATCCACCTGTTGGGGACGGTAGAGCCCTATAATGGTAGGCGTTGCTAACCGGCAGAATAAAAGACTAATTTCTCATCATCTGCACTTTTCTAAATTGTTGTATATAGTTGAATCATCTCAAAATATGATTCTAAATCACATAATAATGCTATTTAAGACTTTTTTTTCCTCCTGTCGTATGCTCTTTAATGTGTGTGTGTCTGTGTGGGGGTTCATGTGTGCTTGCATGTATTAAAAAATGCACTGGGGAAAAAAAAAACTGAAACCTTGAAATAAACACTTGTGTTAAGTAAATATGTCACAGCAGCCATTAACAATAAGTTGTCTTTTTGAAGTGTACTGTTCTAGCTGTAAGTCATTTGTATTACAATGACATGTTTGCACAGGCATATTGATTTTGACAATGTACATTGTTCAAGCCATACAAGCTATTATAAATGTTCATACTTGAATTCTTATTGTTTACAATAAATTTTTGTATACTTAATGTTTAGACTGCATGTACAATTGTTAAACATATTGAATTGAAAGCTGGTAAATAAATCAACAAGAAACGGTTAACCTGTATTTCATGCATTGATTCAGATTTTCAAATTATATAACAGTTCGCTTGGGCGAATTTATCGTCATTTATCGTTATCGAGGTAAATCTGCTCAATTTACCGCAATACGTGCTTAAGGCCATATCGCCCAGCCCTAATTTCTGACCATAACAAAAACACTATATGAAAGGGTTAAATGTTAAAAAAAAAAAAAAAAAATTACCTGTGTCATCCGCCGGTCCTTCCGTGTCGTCTCCGTCGAGATAACACGAGCGCCGCGAAGGCGAAGACTCCTGGTGCTCGTCAGGCTGGTGCGCCACGTCGAGCTTGGTGGCCGGCCGCTCGCCTGTCGGGGTACAGCCGCGGCACGGCGCCACGCCCATCGGAACCATCTCCAGACCGTCTTGCTGGCATGGCGCCGCTCTATGCATGAGGGGAAGCGTCCCGCCTAATAGCACGCCGTTGCTTTTGTTGTAGCACCTGCGAAGTCACACCCAGACACAAAGTCAAATACAACACACTTTACTTAACACTTAATCCTCTCAAGCATGAATTATGATTTTTCTTTTTAAACCCTGACAAAGTATTCATTTAAGTCATTGGCTGCAATAACGGTGGTAGATGTCCAATCATTTTAACTTCATTCATTTAGTGTTTATAAACATTGTATTAATTTATATATGTATTTCAATCATTAAAAATATAATTAAAAAATGCAGCAATGAAATGCTAATATTTAAGGTTTTTTTTTTTTAATACCAAAAATAGTCACTTGCGCTATAATAGGTTAATAGTGACCATCATCAAAACACAATTAAAAAAATAAAAAATGCAAATTCTGGAGAAATTGCGACGATAGCTTTGCGTTAATGATTGGTATATCGGGTAACTTCCTGTTGGTTTTGAGGCATTTCGGAGTCACCAGTGTTGTTTTTGGCTGCCCTTTTAATTTTCATTGGCGTCTAAGTTTTTTGGACGATAATATTTATTAGTTTTAGTCATAGTCGGAGTTTGACTTTTGGGGGGGGGGGGGACAACATGTTGATGACCCCGAAATGCAGTGTCAGCAATAAAATTAACTGAAAAGAATTTTGAATGAATGAATGAATGAATTTATTGTCATTGTCATCATCATCAGTATCATTGACAGTTAGAGAGTGTGGGATAGTTTGGCCAAGAAAGAGAAACATTGACACAGAATATGGAGTAATTTGCCCGAAAAGACGATGACAGACAAGGGAAGACGGGAAAAAAGCATACGCTTATCGATACCCCTTCCCCAACTTATTATTATTTATAATTATTATAATTATGATTATAATTATTATTATTTATAATAATAAGTTGACAATGAGCGTTTTTTGTTTCCCATCATTCTTGACAGGAATTTTAAATCAGGCTGCTTAGGCAATACTTTTCACCAAGATCGTCATTCATTTAATATGGTACGCCCACCAGTGTCGTGCCAATGTCAGGCATGAAAATCTCTCACCTTTCGGCGAAATTCGCCGTTTTGAAGTAAAAAAGTATGACCTACGTGAATCGTGTAGATCCGAGGAGAAAATTTTTAAGGGGGGCGGGGGGGGTCGGGTGTAGGCATGTGCCGGTTACCTTCACGCTTTGTCATGCTATTAAAACGTCGCGGTTACAAAACCACTAAAATTTTTCGTCATACAGTAGTACGTAATCGTTATTTTTCATGTGTCAAAAATGCAGCCAGAAGTGGCTTGGCGCGACAGCGCTTACCCTTTCCCCTGTTTGATGCTGCGTGTGCCAGTGACGCTATTCCAGCAAACCCAAAAACAAGCACTCTAAACGCAAGGCGTACTTCTCTGCAATTTATTGATCTCTCACATCGTGGCAACTGAAATATACCAAACGAATACATTTAAAACGTTGTACAATCGTATTTTTCCAAGTGTGAGTAGCTTCAACAGTTTAGCTTCATGAAAAAGTTCGCCAAAAAAAACCCCACACATTTTCCTTTCAAATTCAATATACAAAGTTACTAAAAACTTACAAAGCAGAATGATAGGCAAGGCTTAGCAAGGAGAGCAACTTCATTGCGGTTAATCACAGCCGCTGAGAGAGAAACAAGTTTGAATGCAGGGGGGGAGAAAAGAGCGTCAAAGATCGTTAATTGCGACAGATGATCTTGTTCTAAGTACAAAATCACGTTCGCTGGAAGAGGAGAGGTCTCACTCCCAATTTTTTTTTTAGAAGAATGCATTTGCCAGCATATTGAATTTGGTGAGTAATGGTTTCAATCGTTTTCATATTTTGCGTTATGACAAGTTACTGCCGTTCGTTCCAGCTTGCATTGAATAATGCCAGAGCTAGCCAAATCTCTGGTGAAAAAAATAGCTCCCGTTAAGTTAGCGTCAAGCTTGTGTATTTAATGGTAATATAAAAGCAGTGTTGTCAGTAACGCGTTATGTGAGTAATGCATAACAGTAATCTGATTACTTTCTTTCAGTAAAGAGCAATCTAACGCGTTCATTTTTCTAAATCCGTAATCTGATTAAAGTTACTTTCCTTGATGCCTGTGCGTTACTATTTTGTTATTGCCCCATAATGTATGTATAATGAAGAATACTGTAGTCATGTGAGTGACAGCACGTGTCACATTTTCTAACCGGGTATGGAAAAAAAACAGGTGACGTGTTTTACCATGATGCGTGAGCCGTGAGCGCTGGGAATTTGCGGTCAAAACAACATAGCCTTGCTATCTCGCCAGGATGCAATTAAATAGGCAGGAGATATACTACAAACGGCTGCATTTGCACACTGGAAACACAGCCATTACTTCACATTTTTGTCCAGTAAAGATGACAAAAATATCTCCTTGCGCTGGCTCTAAAAGACTGTTGACCGCTAAAGCATCCAATTCAAGCACCACCTGGAATTACAGCACAACAGGTAACAAGACAGCCAGGACTTTTTGATACTGCTCGTGCTCAATCCTCTGTTCAAGCTCAGTTGTTGTTGAGGGTTTTGAAAGCTTAGGTTTAAAGAAATTCTAAATATCCATCTTGCCTCCTCAGCTGTAGTTTTGGCTAAGCAAAGCAAACGGCTGTCTCTCAGGTGCTATAGTCACAGGATCTGTTCGAAAAATAATTTGGACCCATTATGAAACACTTTGAAGGATTCTTATTCATTTCATTCATTTTTGTTGTTTTATTGCTCTAAAACTTTTATAGACAACATTTTAATGGTCATATTCAATGGTCTATACTTTAAAGGGGAAGTTCAGAATTTTTTACATTAGGCTTAATCTTTGAGTTAGCCTGGGTTCAATTAGTCACTGGAGTTGATTTGAACAAATTCTGTGCAGTTTGCCAGTTATTTGATAGTTGCAGGGCTTCGGAGTGAGAGCGCGAGTCAATGGTGGTTGAAATCAACTCCTTCAACTAATTAAACCCCTGCTAATTTGAATATTAAGCCTTATGTGAAAAATTAAAATTGTCAAATTCGCCTCATGTTTCGCCGACGGAGGACATTTTGGCAGAACGCCGGAACATATTTCCTCCACACCCTTCTCACCTTTTTAACCCCTGACCCATTTTCCTGCCTGCAATGTGGTTACACCAGTCAAAAATTGTATCCCCTGGGCGGAGGCATATCGAGATAGATGGATGGAGATGGTTGATTTGTGTCTTTATTATTCAATCCAAAAAAAGTCACTTCAATCAAAAAAAGTGTTTGAACGCAAAAAACTCAAAAATATCCACGTGAAAGCTATTTTTCTTTGATTTTTTTTTTTTATTTTTTAAATTGACGTCAAGTTTTTGTTTAATTGAAGCAACTTTTTTGGTTGAAGTAATGTTGATTTGTGTTTGGGCCACATTTTGGCTAGGACATTTTTGTCTAAAATAATTTTGACCCATTATAAAAATACACCGTATTGGCCCGAATACAAGACGGCCCTGATTATAAGACGACCCCCTCAAGTTTGAAAAAAAGACTTTTTGGACACCAAATTAATTTTTATACAGAAAATAATTACAGTACATCTGAAACAAATGATTATAACAATATATATATAATACATTACTTAACATTAATTCACATACACATTAGTGCATTAACAAATATTTATTCATGTATACTGGTACAAGTATGTGATTGTTATTTTAAAATGAGAAACATTCCTCTGTGAGTCCTTGGGTGCTGCTAACCTAACCTTACGTAGGTATGGTATTATTTCACGTGAATGTACCTCATAAGTATTACTTAACCATTACTGAATGTTTTTTGTTTAGGACCCTGATTGTAAAGTGTAGCACATGTGTCCCATAACTAAGAAATTATAAATGCTAAGTTAACAAACCCTAACGCTATATATATGTATATGGCGGAAAACACAGACAAGACTGAAAAAGCAGTTTCTGCTCTTGCACCCCTCTTTAAAAGAAATTACTGTATTTTAAGACAAAACAACTGTTGTGTTTGATATAAAAAAATATCTCTATATGCTGCCACAGCAGATTCATGGCACATTAAGCCCCCGAACTATTTTCAATTTGCTCGTTTTACCCTGAAAACCCCCGTTTACAGACGTCGCACAACCGTTTTTGTTTCAACCCAGCCACGAAAACAAGGTCAGTAATTATATTATTCAAAATGTCTGTCATTTTTAGTTTAGAATCGTTAATTGAGGTCTAATATTACGCTTAAAAAAAAACGACTTTAAAAAATTATTCACTCGCATATTTTAAACTTTTAAACAAATTACGGCACAATGAAAAAAATGGCGTCTGTAAAAAAGTCACGGATATCTACCTCATACCGATCGCTAAATTGTATTTTTTTGTTACTGTCGCATTTTCCCTGATATGTTAGATGATAAATAATCGATTCAAACAAAGAAAAGTTGAAAAAAAGACGTTTAAAAGGGTAAATATATGAAAAAGAAAATCTCGACCACTCCTTGATGTCTGCGATTTCTGCATTGCGTCCTTTGTTATATTACCATTTTTCACCCATTAAAATCCCCCAAAAATCCAGCTGTGGCCAATCACAGCTGTGTTTTGACACTCAGTGATACATGTGACATGGAATTTTTGGATCGAAAACAGGTAAGTACGCGATAATATCTCGTTGAAGTCGTGGCGTCTGTTATTCTGCTCTCGCGTGCTCTCACCTCCAGAAAGGGTTTTGCTGTTTAAAAAAACATTTAAAAAATAAAAAAATAAAAAATGCCATCCTGTCCAAAATTTTTCTTCCCTCAAAAAAAATTGAGATTTTAAGCTTTCCAATGATGTATCACGCATGCATATCGGACAGTTTTGAAATTTGGCCAAATTGAGGGTCTCAGAGCGGAATTTCAAGTCACCTGTATATATGGCGGAAAACACAGACAAGACTGAAAAAGCAGTTTCTGTTTCTGTATTTTAAGCCAAAACAACTGTTGTGTTTGATAGAACAATATGTCTATATGCTGCCATAGCAGATTCATAGCGCATTAAGCCTCTGAACTATTTTTAATTTGTCAGTTTTACCCTTAAAACCCCCGTTTACAGACGTTGCGCAACCGCTTGTGTTTCAACCCAGGCATCAAACGAAGGTGATTAATTATATTTGTTATTGAAAGTATCTGTCATTTTTAGCTTCGAATCATTAATTGATGTCTAATATTTCGTTTAAAAAAAAAAAAAAAAAAAAAAAAAAAACGATTTTAATAACATAATTCACTCGCATATTTTGAACTTTTAAACAAATTACGTCACAATGAAAAAAATGGCGTCCGTAAAAAAGTCACGGATATCTACCTCATAAATATCCCTTAATTGTATTTTTTTTGTTTCTGTCGCATTTTCTCTGATATTTTAGATGATAAATAATCAATCCAAACAAAGAAAAATGAAGAAAAATCTTTAAAACGATAAATATATGAAAAAGGAAATCTTGACTACTCCTTGATGTCTGCGATTTCTGCATTGTGACCCTTGTTATAAGACCATGTTTCACCCATAAAATTCCCCAAAAATCCAGCTGTGGCCATTCACGGCTGTGTCTTGACACTCAGTGATACATGCTATATGGAGTTTTTAGATCCAAACAAGGTAAGTACGCGATAATATCTCGTTAAAGTCATGGCGTCTGTAATTCTGGTCTCGCGTGCTCTCACCTCCAGATAGGGTTTTGCTGTTTAAAAATGTTTTTTTTTTTTTTTTTTTTTTTAAATGCCCTCCTGTTCAAAACATTTTCCCCCTAGAAAATTGAGATTTTAAGCTTTCCAATAATGTATCACACATGCATAGTGGACAATTTTCAAATTTGGCCAAATTGCGGGTCTCAGAGCGGAACTTCAAGTCACCTGAGTGTTTTCCGCCATATATATACAGTGGTACCTCTACATACGAATTTAATTCGTTCCAGGACCTTGTTTGTAAGTCGAAATGGTCGTATGTCGAGCAGGATTTTCCCATAGGAATACATTATAATTCCATTAATTCGTTCCAAAGCCTAAAAACATACACTAAATTCTTAATAAATACTGCTGGCACTGTTACAAATGGCAATTAAACATAGAAAAACAAATAAGTTATAAATAAATAAGTCAGAATAATATAATAATAAGAAGAATAATTAATAATTATTCCTGTAAATAATGTAACGAATTGGATTCTAATATGGCGGACACTTTTTACTGTCCCTGAACGCACCGCGAAGCTGACGTCACGGTGAGATAGGTCGGTGCGGTAGAGATAATACTTTCGTTTTCTTGAGAGCAGTCAACTGCTTAAGACAATGGGCGTTTTGTGTTGGATAAGTTCTTAAATAAATGATAAAAACGTGACGAAGCTGGCGATTTCCTTGGCAATGTTACCACAATAATAATTGTCACCTTAACTTATAAATAGTGGCGAACGGTGGTCGGAAGAGGACCATGGAGCTGTATTGTTGAGCCAGTTCAGGGACGCGCACACCAAGCTCATATTTTTCTATAACTTGCATCTTCATTTCAAAGGTAAGCATCACTTTTTTCCTTGTTTCTCCAACTGTATCAACTTTTTTTGAAAACTGTGTTGATTTCTCACACAAGAAAATCCACCGTGCGTTCGTTTGCAGTGCTGTCATGTCGTCGTATTTCGAGCAACTCGTCGGATGTAGAAACAAATGGCGGCTCAAATTTTACGTCGGATGTCGAAAAGATCGTGTGTCGAAGTGATCGTATGTAGAGGTACCACTGTATATAATTTTACCGAACCATTAGTTGCTGTCAGGTTATGCATTACCTAATGCATTAACTCATGTTAATTATATTAATAAATGTTAGATAAGCAAATATATTAATTATTGTCATGTTACTTAAACATTAGTTATTGTCTAAAAATGCATTAACTAATGTTAATTAAGGGACCCTTATTGTAAAGTGTTACCAATCATTTTTTAACCAAAAATAATCACTTGCTCTACAAAGGGTTAAAGTTTTAAGTGTCAACTTTTGAATAGCTGCCCACTGTAGTGACCTCTGTCCCTAATGAGGTTAATAAAATCTAAAAGTTGACATCAAACCTAAAATATATTTAAGAGTAGAATCGAGTTTCGTAGTTCTTCCTGCCATCGGAACAAGATTCTACCCCGATCCCAATCCTGGTTTTCTTTCCTGTCCTCAGAAATAAATAAACAGGAGGCTCATTAACGCGGATTGTGTGCTGGCTGAGTGCACACAGGGTAAACTGTGATGCCGCTGAGGCTTGAGCACATAAACAGGAGCAGCATGGGAATGTGTAACGCAGGAAAAAAAAAAAGAGGAAAAGTCCATGGGAATCACACTTGATGACACGCTGTGTGATAAAATCCAAAACACACCACCGCAAATGGACTACAGCACTTGATGGAAAAGTCATGGAGTTCCCCAGGGCTCCATCCTCATCCCGTTATATAGTATTGCACCCGAATTTGAGTCATCTGATTTTGAGGATCTGCCAATTTCAAGCGAAAAGCACATCCAAATGTCAAATATTTCTTACTGCAAATATATCACTCTTGCATAACACCAGCTTACTGCTCGCGTCCTGCTACAGCTATCATAATGTTTTCGTATCAGTGGAATTTACATACGCTGCCAGTATTTCCGGCTCTGTAATATTTTTGTTCCTTTTTTTCAATGTCCTTGTACATCTGGATTATTACCGTATTGGTCCGAATATAAGACGGTGTTTTTTGCATTGAAATAAGACTGAAAAAGAGGGGCTCATATATATTTGCGGTCTAGACATTATACCCATTCATGACTCTAGATGGCGCCAGATATTATTGAAGCGATGTTCTGTCATGAGAGATCTCAGCTACTCTCAAGTTTAACCAGTTTTCATTATTTTATTGCAATGCTTTTCCTCATTCAGATTTGTTTCAAGACTACAGTTACAGTTAGACATCACTTTGATGGTTAATGCAGTTATTGCAATTTTGTTGTTTTATCGCAATAGATTGGTTTATTTACATTTCAAAAACTAGAAGCAATTCATTTACGAATGTGATTGCACTTTAGTTTACGTATTTAAATGTTCAGATATTAAGATTTGAATGAGGCAAAATAACATGCTTTTTCTCTCAAATATATCGTTATAATCATTTGTTTTTCGGATGTACTGTAATTATTTTCTGTATAAAAATTAATTTGGTGTTCAAAAAGTCTTTTTTCAAACTTGAGTCTTGAAAAAGAGGGGGTCGTCTTATAATCAGGGCCGTCTAATATTCGGGCCAATACGGTATATTGCTTTAAAATAAAAAAAATAAAAACAAACAAAATACATTTTTAAAACCTGATCTTTTTTACTCAATTTCGATATTATGCGACGGATCAGGGATATTCCTACCTATTACTGCAGTGCCCCCAACCCAGTGGCCACAAAATGTCATTGTATGTAATTGACTTTCCTATATATACTGTACTGTATATTGCTTTAAAATAAAGACCTAGCTGGTAAAATGTTGTCTATAATAGCAATAAAACAAAACAAAACAAAAAAACCCATAAATGAATGAAATGAACAAGAATCTGACAAAATATTTCATAATGGGTCAAAATTTATTTTTCGAACAGACTAGGACCTTAGAGACGATCCTTTGCTTTGCATAGCCAAAAATACACCTGAGGCAAGATAGATATTTGTTTATTCTTTGTTTCATGTTTTGCCTACCTCACCCAACAAAAATCAAACTCTGACTATGCTTTTTTTGTCCATTCTGATTTTTTTTTCCTAAAGTGATATACAAATATTGCATAAATCATCTTTTAGTGTAATATCGGGATTAATCGGGATCAGATCGTATCGTGACCTAGGAATTGTGATACGAATCGTATCGCCAGATATGAGGCATTACACACCCCTACTCTGCAGTATGGAACAATTTTACATTTTTGATGCATTTAAATCCCTCCTGCCCACAAATTTATAGCTGAGGTATCGGATCAGGAGTCTGTATCAGAAGATCATCAAAGGTGACTTGGATTTGGGTCCAAGAATATTTGAACGTGCCATCCTTCTTATTTTTATATTGATTTGTCTTTATTTAGTTTGCACACTTATAATCCTAAAGTTTCGATACGCATATGCTTTTTTCCCGTCTTGCTTTGTCCGTCATAGTCTTTTCGGGCAAATTATTTCATATTCTGTAACTGCCAATGATACTGATGATGATGACAATGACAATAAATTTCATTCATTCATTCAAAGTTTCTGTCGTGTTCTTGCTCATAGCCATACCTGTTATTGTTGCACAGGTTCTGACAACTCATACACTCCGAAGATTCTGACTGAGGAAGAGCTGTGTACATGCCGCCTCCCTACAAATAAAAACAGTATTCAGTGTAGATGACATCCAGGCGACGTTGTCAAACTGGCGTCCCCTAATTTTAAAAGTAGTTAGAAACGAGTGCAATAGATGAGCACCACGGTGGTCCCACACTCACGTTGTGGTGGTGGTGAGGGTGAGGCAGAGTGCCGTTGTGGCCGTGCGGGTGTCCGGCAGGATAGAGTCCGCCGTTGCCATTGTGCAGGCCGTTGGTGTGTTTGTGATGTAGATGGTGGCACCCCAATGGCAACATACCGCCGCCCCCGCCACTGTGCCCGTAACCCCCGTGGACACCTCCGTTCATACGCCCGGCGCCGGCCATTGCGGTGTACTCAAGAACATGTCCGTTCATGTCCGCCGGCTGGTACAAGTAACCAGGAGAGTTGTATTCTGCATCGAAAAACACATGGCGTTCCACAAGGCTCAATCCCAGATACCTTTTAGATTTAATATTAGGGATATTAGTTGTTTATTTCCGTATTTTTTGGACTATAAGTCGCAGTTTCATAGTTTGGCTGGGGGTGCGACTTATACTCTGGAGTGACTTATGTGTGAAATTATTAACACATTATTATATCATTTCAGATGCTATTTTGGTGTTTTGGAGTGACACTGATGGTTTGTTAAACTTGTTGTCATGTTTTTTATGCTATAGTGATCTGAATAACTCTTAATAGCTATGTTACGTTAACATACCGGCCACGTTTGCATTTCGTTGTTCATGCATCATGTAACATTATCATACTGTACACTTATTCAGCATGTTGTTCTCTATTGTATTTTTATTTTAAATTGCCTTTCAAGGTGACATATCTGTTCTATGTGTTGTATTTTATCAAGAAAATTTCCCCCCCAAAAATGCGAATTATATTCCACTGCGACTTATATATGTTTTTTTCCTCTTCGTTGGGCATTTTATGGCTGGTGCGACTTATACTCAGGTGCGACTTATCATCCTACAATACGGTAGGTGGAAACGGATTACACTACGCAAGCACTTCATTATGCTTGTTGTTAACACTTGTGTATGTAAATCTGATTTTTGTAGAATGTTTTCTTCTTGGAGATGAAATGCATGTGTGGCAGCTTAGCATTTTTTTTTTACATAACGTTTTGAGAGTTGCCGTCATATTTTTGGAATCAAAGCACGGTGTACCGGAACAGCATTCCGACCCTGAATCTTATACCAGAACTGCGTTCCTGACCGTTCTGGCCCACTTTTACCCCTGCTAATTTGAGTTGTCCGATAATGACATTTTAACTGATAACCGATATCCCGATATTGTCCAACGCCGAAAATCCAATACCAATATCAAACCGATACCGACATTTGCGGGTGATAATGCTCACATAACAAATCCCAAACATCTTAATTTTGAGACATGTAATTGTCAATAAGCGTAACTGCTGTGCTCAGCTGTGACCAGCCCATGTACAAAGGCTTCTAACATTCACTTTGAAGGCAACATGCACATTGGCCCAAAACAGATCATGATAATTCGATGCCGATATTATCCGATATCATTTTAAAATGCTTTTATCGGCTGATATTATTGCTTACTCGATAATGTAAGACAATAAATAATCAAATATGTATTCTTGTTTTAATTCTATTTGATTGTTGACAACACTCTTTTATTCAATTTATTTAAGTTGACCTCATGTTTAGAAGGGCTCAATAAAAAGTGCTTGGTCGGCAAGGTGTGAAAGATAAACACTCACTGTGTGTGTTGTTGTGCTGTCGGTTCCTCCACAAGCACATGGCGATAAAGGCCAGCAGAATGAGGACCATCACTCCTAGCACGCAACCCACGATGAGATACAGGAGCCCCCCGGGCGGTCCGGCGGGCTCTTGCGGGTGAGGCCACGGCGGTGTGACGGGCCGCTGGCTTGGCGAACCCGGAGACTGGCGAGCTACCAGAAGGTAATGCTTCTATTAATTTGTGATTTAAAATGTTTTTTTACTACATTTCCAACAGCGGGTCTGTTCTCACCTCTGGTCTCACAGATCATGACATTGCTGTAGTCGCTTTCGCCTCCATCGTTGAAGCACTGCATCTTGATGTCGTACGACGTCTCAGCCTGCAGGTGACCAATCATGTGCCAGTCTTTCACACCTGAAAAGATGAGGAGAAATGTGAGCGACAACTTTTTGAAATTTTAATAACACAATTTTTTTCCCCATTTGGTTGAAGTCATGTTTTTTGGCGCACTCTTGTTTTCGCTGTCCACATTACGCACACACGCTCATCTCTCGTCACTCCCGCGGGCCTTCGCACAGTTGCTCGTGCTCCTGTCCAGCTCCATATATGGCAGCTCGTGTTTGTGCTGGCTCAACTCCAGTGTTAACACAAACACGCATGCACAACAGAAACAAGCTCACATTTACAACCAATGAGATTCATTTTACGTTGCACTTTACTTCATTTTTAAATATTAATTTTAACTCAGTGCAACTAATACTTTTAATTAAAATGTAGTATTGATTGATGTACTGTCTTTATGATTTATCTTTAAATGTAAATTCTTTATTCTTCAATTTTTAATCTTTTTTCCCCCCATTTTGAATCTATTACTGTACTTGCAGAATTGTTTTACTTTTAATGATTTTTAAAAATTATTTTTAACTTTTAACAATTCATATTTTTAATTCCTAAACATCATGATATACCGTGAGCCCTCATTTTTCACGGTTAATGGGGACCTTCCAGTAAAAATAGAAGTAGAGGTGGAACTTATTCAAAATCCCAAAAATTTTTTAAACTTTTTTTGTGTGTGTTCAATGTATTTATTCAGATTTAACAGCATTGGAAAGAGATATATTTAAGACACCCCCCCCCCCCCCCAAGTATAATTATTTAAAAAAAACAACAACAACAACTCCTTATATGTTTATTTTAAGTTTTTTAGCACTGCAAATGTAATAATTATGATATAAATTATATATATGTAGTAAAAGAAAACAATGAGTTGTACATGAATATCTCTTAAAATCTTTGTTTTTTTAAATACTGCATTTATTTATTTAATTATTTATTTTATTTGGGGGAAAACATCCAAATAAATATGATATAAATTATATATATGTAATAAAAGAAAACAATGAGTTGTACATGAATATCTCTTAAAATCTTTGTTTTTTTTTAATATTGCATTTATTTATTTAATTATTTATTTTATTTGGGGGGGGGGGATCCAAATAAATATTATATAAATTATATATATGTAATAAAAGAAAACAATGAGTTGTACATGAATATCTCTTAAAATCTTAGTTTTTTTTAAAAATACTGCATTTATTTATTTATTTATTTTTATTTGGGGGAAAAAAATCCACGATGGACTAAGGGCACGAAGTTTGAAGTGCAAAGAAGCAAGGGATTACTGTATTACTAGATAAATTTTTTCCTTTAATTTCACTCCTTCCATTTCATATTATCAAACATAACCTGCAAGTTTGACAATAATCCCGTTATTCGTTCTTGAGTTATCACGAAATTCCTCTTCGGATATTTTTTGACCTTTGACCTCATGACCTCAAAATCTAATCACCTATTCCATTTTGTATTAAAACCATATCCCGCAAGTTTGATAATAATTATTTCATCAAAGTTATCGTGAACAAAAACAAACGGAACCGAATACATAACCTCTTCCCGTGGGTGAATGATGATAAATACAACCAGAGTAAACATAAAATGTACTTTTCAGATGATTTTTCTTGTTATATACTTATATACTAGTACACAGCCGCTGACGGCGATAGCTACAGTGTATCACAAAAGTGAGTACAACCCTCACATTTCTTATTCTATTCATATCTTCTCATGGGACAACTATGACAACATGACATTTTGACACAATGAAAAGTAGTCTGTGTGCAGCTTATGTAATAGAGTTCATTTATTTTCCCCTCAAAATAACTCAAAATATAGCCATTAACATCCAAACCCCTGGCAACAAAAGTGAGTACACCCCTTAGAAACTACATCCCTAAATGTCCAAATTGAGTACTGCTTGTCATTTTCAGGGTATTGGCAAGCTTCTTGTAGCTTTGGCCATCTTCATGTAGCGCAACAATATGTCTTATAAGATCCTCAGAGAGTTCTTTGCCATGTGGTGCCATGTTGGAACTTTCAGTGACCAGTATGAGAGAGTGTGTAAGCTGCACTACAAATTTGAACACACCTGCTCCCTATGCATACCTGAACCTAGGAACACTAACGAGTCAGATGACATTTTGGAGGGAAAATGACAAGCAGTACTCAATTTACTCAATTTGGACATTTGGGGAGGTAGTTTCAAAGGGATGTACTCACTTTTGTTGCCAGGGGTTTAGATATTAATGGCTACATTTTGAGTTATTTTGAGGGGAAAATAAATTAAAGGGTATGAAAACACTAAGGGGCTGTGAGATATCAATAGAACCGTTATATGGCAAGATAACAAATATTAATAAAGTTAACAAAAAAATAAGTCGCATTCATGAGCAATTATCGAAAATAGATCGAAAATTACGAACATTTCCGAAAGTATTCCGGAAACAGCCGAATGGGGCGGAGACGTCATAACAAGGAAACAAAAGGTCGAGCCAGGTGCCATCGTTGTTTATCGACGAGAGAGTTGCGTTCGTGTTTTGTCAAAAAAAATCGCTAAAATGGTTCAAACCTCTCATGCTATGTGGTTTACAAATAGCCATTTGTCGCAATGTAGTACCCATGAGTTCCCGAACGCGAGAAAAAGAGCTGGACTACGCAGACAATGAGTAAAGTTCGTCCATGCTAAGACGGCTAATTTTGCAGACCCAGCCTAAGGCACGGTTTTGTGTGGTGCACATTTTACACTTGAAAGCTATTCGAACTATGGACAAATGAAATCAAGTTTGCTAAGAAATGCTGATGAAAGCAGCCACCATACACGCGCAGCCACCTCATCAAGAAAAGAGGACGACTGGCTCTGATGAGACCACCCCAGGCTAACCAAAGGAGCAGAGCAGCCAAGCTCGAAATGGCCAGAGTGAGTACTCTTTTATAATAAAAACATATCACACATTGGATATAGGACTGGACACATGTATAAATTATTGCTCGTAAAATATATAGTACAAATCCTCTAATCCCATTCATATTTGTGTCGGTTGGCAAAGCGAAAACCGATGATAGCACATTAAATGATAATTATTCAATATATTATTTTGCAGTCACGGTGTATCAGTTTCACAAAAAGAAATGCAAAACAAACCATTCGGTGTTGCTGTTGCCGCCGGTGTTTCATCAGCGTGATTGCTCCCCTCAATGATCCTTTCATTAGGCTGCATTGGCTTTCGTTTGGGCTCAAATTAATAACCCAAAACACCAAAGAACGGTTAATAACTCTCCTCGTCACCATTAGAAGAATGTTCGTTACGTCGGATTCGTCGCTGCAACTAGAAACAAAATTGTCCGCCATCGTCGCCGCCATTCAGTACTAAGCACTGAGCCGGTTGTTTCCCTATAGTGACGTCACGCACACAATATGCTAGATTTCCGGCATCTCGGGGGCGGGTCGTTTTAGCTTGACAATCGACCTAATTTCTATCATTTTCTTGGTGTTGCGATGTGTGTAATTAGACGAAGTGGCATGATATGAATTCAAAAGGCATGCGTTGATGGATAAATGATGGAATATTAGCATTTCCCCAGGTGTTGTCATACCCTTTAACTCTATTATATAAACTGCACACAGACTAGTTTTCATTGTGTCAAAGTGTCATTTTGTCAGTGTTGTCCCTGGAAAAGATATACTTAAATATCTGCAGAAATGCGAGGGGTGTACTCACTTTTGTGATACACTGTATTCTTCACATATCTTTTGTTATTTTTTGACATGGTTCCAAAAGTGACTACTTAAAGTTAAAGCCAAACTTAACATAGAGGCTTTGTCTAAGTTTAACCCGCACGTCCACAACTTCCTTTCCTTTCCTGTAGCAGGACAGGCAGTTAACATTCCGGCCGGCAACACGAGCCACTACGTATCTTAGCTGACCGCGCTCGTATTTCAGTTCCAGCTAATTAAGTTGCAAGCCATTTGCCAAAAGCACACTAGAGAAGCCTACACTATCTTTTCGAAGTAGCACAGCATGTAAAGTATGTTGACGTGAGGATACAATATGGGTGTCAAAGCCATTTTTGTTGAGGGCCACATCGTTATGTCTATCAACTAGAGCTGCTGAGATTAACCCCTTCAGACCCGCATTTTTTCTGCTAGGCAAGATTTTTACTCTACTCAAACACCAGAACAAAGTGCAATTTTTTTGGTCGAGAATATTTCATGCTTTTATTGGTTATTTTCAATGTAAATGTTAATTGTAATTGTAATAAATGTAATGTGTTTTTGATGAGAAATGAGCACTTTGTTATTATCCTTTTTGAAGTTGCGTTTGGTCAAAGAGCCAAAAATAGCAAAGAGGGCGTGCCAAACCTCATGATTTGATTTCGACGGGTAAAGTCATAGACATCACCATTATTGATGGGTCAGCTCGGCCATGCACTGCGCAACTTCTTCAAGCAAGGGGCTGCCCACATCAAGAGGAGCTAATTACAAACACATGCACGCAGCGAACTAAGGGTGGATTTCGGTTCAAAAAGTACGAAAGCTGTACCACATACAAACAGGAAGGATTGTCTCAGGAGTGATTTGTTGGAGGATTCAAGGTAATTACTATATTTTTCGTACCATGCATGCATTTTGAAAAGTAGCGAAAGAAATGGGAGAAATTAGCCGCTAAGGCATTGGCATTATAGTTCGCGATATTTACGTAAAATAAATGCTACCTGCACATATTTTTTTTTTTGCTTTTAACCAAGAATCCAGGCTGTTTTATGTCCATATCTATAAAGAATTCGGGGATTTAAGCATTAATTCAAAAGAATTTTCACCGGAAAAGCTGTTTTCATAAGGCGGCTGCTACATTCGCTTACTGACTAGCATCATAGTTCGCAATATTTACGTAAAATGAATGCTACCTGCACGTTTTTTTGTTGTTGTTGCTTTTAACCAAGAACGGAGACTGTTTTACATCCACATCTATAAAGAATTCAGGGATTTAATCATTTATTCACAATAATTTTTAACGACAAAAGCTCTTTGTTGTGGTAAGGCGGCGCCACAGTGAACTTTAAAGACAAGCCGCACATTCGACATACTTACGTAAAATAAATGCTACCTGCACGTTTTTTTGTTGTTGTTGCTTTTAACCAAGAATCGAGACTGTTTTACGTCCATATCCATAAAGAATTTAAGGATATAAGCATTTATTCACAAGAATTTTCAACAAAAAAAGCTCTCTGTTGTGGTAAGGCGGTGCCACAGTGAACTTTAAATTTAGACGAGCCGCACATTCGACATATTTACATAAAATAAATGCTACCTGCACGTATAACATTTATTCACTAGAATTTCAACGAAAAAAACTCTTTGTCTGTGATTCCAATCGGTCAGCTTTGACGGCCTCGCCAACAATGCAGGCCCCCTATTTATTGGCCCCGCGCCCCGTTAATTACATTATGAAGTCTACGGGTAAAGTTTCATCCAATCATCTCCCAGAAGTGGCATTAGAAACCAAATTCAATGTATTTATTGGTTCAGAGACGAGAATGCGTCATGTCCTTCAGCAGCACGCTTAGGTCTGAAGGGGTTTTAATCGACTGAGTATCAAATGAATTGACAACTATCTTGATAGTTGATGAATTGTTTAAAAACATTGTTGACCTAAACGTTGTCCAATTTGTCTTTTTTGAGTGTCTTAATAGCAAATATTCTTGTATAAAATTTTCATTTGTATTTATTTTTCGTATTAAAAAAATACAAAAAGGAGATGAAAAGTATTATATTATCTTTATTTCTTTTATTTACAAAAGAAATAACAGTATTTTCATTATTTTAAATAAAAAAACTTGTATTCATATTTTTTTATATTTAGATTTTTTTAAAAATCTTAGTTCAATTGTTAGTTTTAAAAAAGGGTCAAATAGTAAATATTCTCTAATTAATGTAGCTTTAAAAAAAAAGAGTAAATATTCTCTATTTTTTAAAAATTTTAACTTACAAAAATACATTTTAAAAATGATTCTTTTTTATTTTCTTTTTTAATCTAAAAAACAGCAAAGGGAAAAACGAAATATTCTGTTTTATTCATTATTGTTTTGTTTTTATTCAAAAAATGAAAAATAAATACTCTCTCTTTAGTTTTTCCATTCATAACATTTTTTATATTTTTAATTTTTCCAATTTGTTTTTTTCAAGGAAGTAAACAGTAAATATTCTCATCTAATATTGTAAATCAATCGTTCATCGATGACTATATAAATGGTATTGAAATTTAATTTAAGTCAATGCACATAATTTCTTTTTGCGGGCCACGCAAAATGATGCAGTTGGCCAGATCTGCTAGGCAACTGTGAGACTCACCTTCAACTACATCACGCTTGTAGTCGCTATCGTTGTCGCTGTCGGTGGGTCGATAGTAAATATAGAAGCCTTGGATGGGAGTGTTGTTGTTGCTTGAGGGACTGTACTGAAAGCCAAGAAAAAACATGGTTACATTAGACCATAATTATCCTCTTTTTCCTCCCCGAGCAGCTAATGGAGCGGCCCGCTATCAGCCGTCCACGCTCTGATTGCGCGGAAGCGGACGAGGTAATGAGAGGCTGAGGTTACGGAAAGGGCGGTAATTATCTGCGCCCATCAGCACTTGAAAGTTGGCGCGATATGAATTAACGAGCATGAAAACGAGAGCTCCGATATCAACAAGATCGCCTCCGAGTCGGCCACTTAGATAGGAGGTCACTGTGCATTTTGTCATTTTGAGATGGCCTCCCTTCAACCCTGTTGACAGAAGAGGCGATTGCTCTAAGACTGCAAGGGAAGCTCAGCTTCCCCCAAAATGTAAAAAAAAAAGTGATCAAATTAGGCCTGAACGATATATCGTTTAAACATCGCCATCGCGATGTGCACATGTGCAATAGTTCCATCGCAAGGACGTGCGATAGTTTTATTTTTTTTAATCCACAACAGAGGTTGCGTTAGACTTTTTCGTTGTCTGTCATTTTGACTGACAGGGTCATAAAAATCCGGTCATAATCTATTTTTTCCCATCAATTAAATTTTTAAAATGATGATAATGACATTGTGGTGACCCTTTGTTTGGCATAATTCACCTTCTGTACTTGTGTGTCCATTTGGCCGAGCGCGTTACCGGCTACGACAGTCACGTGACAGAGACACTTAAGAGCCGCGCGCGGTCCCCTCACTATCCACTCGCTCTCGCTATATGATTGGCCGAAGAGTCGAAATGCTCTCCCGTGAAATGCCCGTTTAAAAATGTTCCCGTTGTTACTTCTTGCGTTCGCTTATAAGTGCCCATTTAAAAAGGAAAAGTGATGGATGACACTACACACAGAGCGTATTATTAACAAATGTTAAAGTTGTATAATCATATAGCGAGAATAAGGAACGTCACTGACAAGCGCAGGCCCCCGCGAGTGGATAGTGAGGAGTCTAGGATAGTGCGCCTACAGCTAACAAGACTCTTAACATTGCATACCGCTTCAACATATTCAATAGTATTTAGTTTTCATTCATTTTAAATTAATATTCTGTCCGAACAAGCTTAAGAGGGAATCCACACCGTGCCATCACACATCAAGCAGATGAATATGTAACTTTTTCACCGCAGTGACAAAAACAGCTAACTGTGGCCCCAGTAGTTAGGTAGCCTACCATATGTAGCATATGGAACAATGAAATTAACAGTTCACCTGCTGTGGCCTGAGCGTAGTCTCACACTTTCCTCCTGGTGCGCATGGACTTGAATTGCGTGCCCGCTTGTGCAGTCCCTGTTTTTTCACCTCTTTTATCAACACCATCGTCGTTTTGGGGCTTTTTGAAGAAACTTCGGACACTCAGTTGCCTTGACATTTTTCAGAATAAGGCCAACGACGTCACGCATCAAGAGAGACAATAGCTAATTAATAAGCTCACTCGCCACCCTGTGGTCTGGGGTGTGAATTGCAACCGGTCAAAATGACGGATGGATTTCAGTTTTTTCCGTCACCGTCTTAAAAAATCGGTCAACGACGGAAAATATTCGGTTAACGCGACCCCTGATCCACAAATGCATGTTGCTCCATGCTTTCTCTGTCCTGAGCTGATCGCTTTAGTGACACTCACACAACCTCCCTCTCCCCCTCCCTCCCTCTCCTAGGTCTTTGTTCCTCTGCGCACTTGCTTATTAAAGTTAACGATGGTTGTGTTTGATCTTGCCACAGAGGCGGACTTCAGTCACACCGCATCTTTCAGTCGTCGTTTAACTTGTTAAGAAGGCGTTGCATGAAGGAAGCGTGCGCTGGAATGAATGTGTGTGCGTGGAAATGTTGGGGACAGCCGGTGTTCTGACGAATGGGTATGCTTTGTACACCTGTTGTGTTGTGTCAAGGAAATAAACACTAGAAGTGATTCTGCAGCCAAGGTAGATAAACAGAAGCATTAAAATAAAGCAAAGCATTTTTCTACTACAGGACATTATTCTTGTTTAAAAATGATTCGATGATCTGCTCGTGTGGTACATGATTGGAAAGCTTAAAATCTCAACTTTCTGGGGGAAGAAACATTTTTAACAGGAGGGCATTTTTAAAAAAAAAGAAATGTTTTTTAAACAGCAAAACCCTAGCTGGAGGTGAGAGCATGCGAGAGCAGAATTACAGACACCATGACTTTAACGAGATATTATACTTATCTTGTTTCGATCCAAAAACTCCATGTCGCATGTATCACTGAGTGTCAAGACACAGCTGTGACTGGCCGCAGCAGGATTATTTCATTTTATTTTATGAGTGAAACATGGTACTTTAACAGGGTTCGCAATGCAGAAATAGCAGACATCAAGGAGTGGTCGAGATTTTCTTTTTCATATATTTACCCTTTTAAAAGTTTTTTTCCCCCAATTTTTCTTTTTTCGGATAAGTTATTTTATCATCTAACATAGCAGGGAAAATGCGACAGTAACAAAAAAATATTATTTAGCGAAAGTTATGTGGTAGATATCCATGACTTTTTTTACAGATGCTATATTTTTCATTGTGACGTGATTTGTTTAAAAATTTAAAATATGCGAGCGAATCATTTTTTAAAGCATATTTTAGGGGGAAAATTTTGAAAAAAATGTCTAATATATGTATAATATGTATCTTTTTCCAATGCAAAAAAAAAAAAAAAAAAAAAAATATATATATATATATATATATATATATATATATATATTTTTTTTTTTTAATATCGCAATATAATATCGCAATATATTGCAACCCCCAAAAAAATCGCAGCAATAGTTTTTTCTAATATCGTTCAGGCCTAGATCAAATGTATACTGTTAAATGTACTAGCAGGGTTCTTACAGGTTTCCTCAAGTTAAATTTATGACTTTTTAAAGCCCTAACTAAGGCCGTTTTTAAAAATACCTATATCACAGCCATAACGACACTAACACAATTTCACAAATGTTGTTTTTCTATTTCTCGAATGTGGAATGTGTGCAGGATGTAAGAATGTAGCATCTTGAATAGGGGGGATTGTACTCATCCTTCTTTTTCCTCCACAAACGATGTTTGCAACAAAAAGTTCTACTCTGACCACATGATTTTCTTCATGACCCTTCTGCATCGTTCAGATGATCCCTGGCAAACTTCAGACGGGCCTTCACATGTACTGGCTTCAACCTGTAAAGGTTCCTAGCAATGCATGATTTTAAACCATTGCACCTTAGTGCTCTACTGAAACGTTGAAACTGTGCATCCAGCTCTCTTCAGGTCATTAACCAGCTCCTGCCGTGTAGTTCTAGGCTGAGCACTCAATTTTCTCATCATGAGTGATGCCCCACGAGGAGAGATTTTACATGGAGGCCTAGTCTGCGGTAGACTATCAGTCATGTTTAGCCTTTTCCATTTTCTAACAATTGCTGCAACTGTTGATTTATTCTCACCAAGTTGCTTTCCAATTGTCCCATAGCCTTTACCAGCTTCGTGGAGCTCAAAAATATTTTCTCTGGTGTCTATCATAAGCTCTCTGGTCTTGCCCATGGTAGCACATGGATTATGACTGACTGGGGTGCACAGGTAACAATAATGAGCTCAAACGGGTGGTGAGTGGGTGGTTACTCATGGGGTAAAGGTGGACTTTTTTAAGGTAGACTGACAACTCTTTGAGCGTGATAATTATTGCTGATTCTCAGGGGTACAAATATTTATGAACCCCTTTAAATTACAAATGAATTATTTATTTTTTTAAATCATACAATGTGATTTCTGGATTTTTTAAAAATGATCTCTCTATGGGTGGAAATGCATCTATGATTGAAATTTCAGACCTCGAACAATTTTTAAGTGGGTAAGGTGCAGTCAACTGATAGTGAAATTGCACCCCCGGTCAAACTATGAAAAAAATGCGACTTATAGTCCGAAATATAAGGTTAGTTGTATTTTTACAACTATTTCATTTTGTAAAATCAAAATTCACTTGGTCACTTTACAGCATACAGTGGGGCTGATAAGTATTTAGTCAACCACTAATTGTGCAAGTTCTCCCACTTGAAAATATTAGAGAGGCCTGTAATTGTCAACATGGGTAAACCTCAACCATGAGAGACAGAATGTGGGGAAAAAAACCCCCAGAAAAATCACATTGTTTGATTTTTAAAGAATTTATTTGCGAATCATGGTGGAAAATAAGTATTTGGTCAATTCCAAAAGTTCATCTCAATACTTTGTTATGTACCCTTTGTTGGCAATAACGGAAGCCAAACGTTTTCTGTAACTCTCTCAAGCTTTTCAACACTATGTTGCTGGTATTTTTGCCCATTCCTCCATGAAGATCTCCTCTAGAGCAGTGATGTTTTGGGGCTGTCGTTGGGCAACACGGACTTTCAACTCCCTCCACAGATTTTCGATTGGGTTGAGATCTGGAGACTGGCTAGGCCACTCCAGGAACTTGAAATGCTTCTTACGAAGCCACTCCTTTGTTGTCCTGGCTGTGTGTTTGGGATCATTGTCATGCTGAAAGATCCAGCCACGTCTCATCTTCAATGCCCTTGCTGATGGAAGGAGATTTTCACTCAAAATCTCCCCATTCATTCTTTCCTTTACACAGATCAGTCGTCCTGGTCCCTTTGCAGAAAAACAGCCCCAAAGCATGATGTTTCCACCCCCATGCTTCACAGTGGGTATGGTGTTCTTCGGATGCAATTCAGTATTCTTTCTCCTACAAACACGAGAACCTGTGTTTCTACCAAAAAGTTCTATTTTAGTTTCATCTGACCATAACACATTCTCCCAGTCCTCTTCTATATCATCCAAATGCTCTCTAGCGAACCACAGACGGGCCTGGACGTGTACTTTCTTCAGCAGGGGGACACGTCTGGCAGTGCAGGATTTTAGTCCCTGGCTGAGTTTCCACTCTATTTCGGAAATAAATTCTTTCAAAATCAAACAATGCGATTTTCTGTTTTTTTTTTTTCCACATTCTGTCTCTAATGGTTGAGGTTTACCCATGTTGACAATTACCGGCCTGTCTAATCTTTTCAAGTCGGAGAACTTGCACAATTGGTAGTTGACTAAATAAGACACGTCCCCTCCGTGTACACATAATAAGGCTGACTCACAGTCCATCGCAGCATGATCTGCGTGTCGCTGATGGCGTCGGTGGCGGAGATGTGCGGTCCCACCACGGGCCGGTCGGTCATGCGGGGACTAGCTTGGGGCACCTGGTACGGCCGTGACGCCACACTGTGAGGACTCTCGCCGTACAAATTCATGGCTGCCACGCGGAACCGGTAAGTGGCGCCTGAGGGACAGAAAGAAGAAGAACGAAAATCAGTCTACCTGAAAAAATGACCGCATATATGTCCACATTTCAGAGTTCTCACCAGGCTCCAGATTGCGAACTTCCACTGAAAGCTTAAGCGGCGAGATATTGTCGGCCGCCACTCCCCACTCGGTGCTACGGCTGCGTTTGTACTCCACTCGGAACGCCGTGATGGGTGATCCGCCGTTGGCTCTGGGGATCCAGGTGACGTAGACGGAGCTTTCGGTGGCCATGGAGATGGTGGGCCGGTCGGGCGCCTCCGGCACTGCCGGGGGGAGACGAGAAGAGGCGTGAACCCTTGAACCGTGGCGTCGGGACGCGGCGATGAGGATGGAAGGAATTAGGAAAGGAGGAAGCGGAAAGGATAAATCAAAGGAGGAATGTGTACTTACGGCACCGGCCGAGAGCCGAGCTTAGACAGGCAGCAGCGGAAGACAGAGATGAGGGTTAGCGGAAGGTTAGGGAAGTCTTGTTAGTTCCCTTGTCACATTTAGAGAGTAATTATATGGTGAAAATGATTAAAATAGCTGATTTCCTTTCCAAAGATTCTAAAAACAAACTGAAAAGAAATCCATAATGAAGCCACAAAGTCCTTTGCTTCCTCAGTCATGCATCACGTCCTTCTATTATTTTGCGAATTTTACAAATTTTACTAAAACAAAAACATTAAGAGTGGTTTTAATATAAAAATACTATAACTTGTACTAACATTTATCTTTTAAGAACTACAAGTCTTTGTGTACGTGAATCGCTTTAACAGAAAGAATGTTGATAATGTTAATGCCATCTATTTATTACGATTTATTGTTATAATAAACAAATACAGTACATATGTACCGTATGTTGAATGTATATACAGTGGTACCTCTACATACGATCACTTCGACACACGATCTTTTCGACATCCGACGTAAAATTTGAGCCGCCATTTGTTTCTACATCCGACGAGTTGCTCGAAATACGACGATTTACGGCAGCGTCGTGATTGAATTGGTTTCGCTGAATACCGCAGCACGGCGGGTTTTCTTTTAAAAAAAAAATCAACATGGGTCCCAAGGTCGTTGGTAAAAGTGAGGGGAAAAGGAAAAAGGAGATGCTTACAATTGAAATTAAGAAAGAGATGATTGAAAAATATGAGCAGGGTGCACGCGTTAGCGAGTTGGCTCGACAATATGGCCGGAATATGTCAACAATTTCGACGGTCATCAAGCAGGCGGAAGCTATAAAGAAGGTAAACGCCTCCAAAGGGACTACTATCCTGTCGAAACGTCGTGGCGTTATTTTGGAGGAGATGGAACGCCTTTTACTCATTTGGATTAAGGATAAAGAGATCGCTGGTGATTCAGTCACTGAAGCAATAATCTGTCAGAAAGCGTGCGCTGTTTATAATGACTTAAAGACCGCACCTGAAGGGAACGCGGAAGTGGAGAGCCATCTCGCCACCGAGGAAGAATTCAAGGCTTCTCACGGTTGGTTCGAAAAGTTCAAGAAACGGACCGGTATTCATTCTGTTGTTCGTCACGGGGAGGCTGCAAGTTGTGACGCCGAGACTGCCAAGGAATTTGTTCAGCATTTTGAAAACATCGTGGAGGAAGGAGGCTACGTGGAGCTGTCTCGGCCGCCTCCGTTCGCCATGCACCCTAAGTTAAGGTGACAATAAAAGAAACCTTTTTTTTTTTTTTTTTTTAAATGTTTTTTAAACTAATTTTCGTTTTACATGTGTCTAATGTGTTTGTTAAAGTAGAACGTGGCTCGCCGCATCCTCCCTCGGCTCGCCGTATTCCCTCCTCCTGCAACACCCGCTGTCTCGTTCACCACTCTAAATCAAGGTGAAAAAAAAAGGCTATTTTTTTTTTAAACGAATTTTCGTTTTACATGTGTCTAATTTAATGTGTTAAATTACAGCACGGGCTCGCCGTGTCCTCCTGCAACATGCGCTGTCTGCTTCGTCTCCATTCACCGCTTTTACGTTAAGGTGACAATAAAAATGCTTTTTTCAAACCACTGATTGTTGTTATTATTATTATTATTATTACGACTTTTATTCATAAGTTATTTGTTTTGCTTTGTTTAATTGCTATTTGTAATAGTACCAGCAGTATTTATAATGGATTAGGTTGGGTTTTTGGGCTGTGGAACGAATTAATTGAATTACAATGTATTCCTATGGGAAAAGCCTGCTCGACATACGACCATTTCGACTTACAATCAAGGTCCTGGAACGGATTAACTTCGTATGTAGAGGTACCACTGTATTCGTCTTGTGTCTTATCCTTCCATTCCAACAATAATATACAGAGGATATGGCATATTTTATAGATGGTTTGAATTGCGATTAATTACGACTAATTAAATTTTAAGCTGTGATTAACTCGATTAAAAATTTAAACGTTTGACACCCCCTAATTTTAACGTGATTAATTAAAAAAATTAATTACCGCCCGTTAACATGATACATTTGACAGCACTAATTGCAAGGCATCGGCGCATGATTTCTTAGTACTCCCCAATACTGATTACGTCATTTTAGTTCCAGATTAGTCCCGATACAAGTATCAGTATGCCTCCCAATTCAAATGCAATGGATGTCTAGCCCCGTGAATGGCAGAATAAGTTAAGCAGTGTATAACCATGTCATGATAGCAATTATTTAACAGTCCAGCGAGTATGCAGTAATATGATATTAAAAGAAAAATAATGCATATTTTTTTCAAAAAACATCGTACACTATCAGCATCGGCCAATACCACAAAGCCAGGTGTTTGGAATCGGTATCGAGAGCCAGTGCAACACTGCATTTTACACTCAGACACACTGTTATGCATAGATTTGGCAGAAAATGTGCTGGTGCAGTTAACAGAAACATGCATGTGTTATTAATAAGTACAACTGAGAGGCTATTAAGAGGCTCCCACATGTATACCGCTAAATATGTGATTATTCACTGCCTAGCCCTGCCAGTTCAAACGGATTGGACGTCTATCTCAGTCAATTGCAGCCAATGAGTGAAAGTGTTGGTATATTATTCTTTCAAAAATAGACTCAAAGATGGAACATGGCAAAATTTACCTCTATCATGGATGACCACGCCAAAGTGCGTGTTGGGCGTTTTGTCCTCGGGCGCTTTAGGCGGCATCAGGACGACGGGAGGTTTGTTGGAGGGGTTTTTGTTGGACGAGGCGCTCTTTTCTAGAAGAGGAAGAGCACGAGGCGTAAGGAGGAAGCAAAACAAAGTCCCACACATGTTCCCAGTTGTCGCCCCCCCCATTCAAAGCACACGAACAACCCTGAGCCGCTTTCGTTTGATCAGGAGGCGGCTCAAGTTTCGGCTGGATGGCAGGCGCCACCGTTTGACCCTTAAAAGAAACTTTTTGGTTGATAATCAGCTCACTCAGCTCATTTTTGGGTTAGTGTATGCATGGATAGGAGAGAAATTGGGAAAGTGAGGACTACAATGGGCTAACTCCTAATTATTTTTGGAAAAAAAAAAAAAAAACCATACTGTATTAAAAAAATTTAAGGTAAATACTACATATGTGAAATTGTGTGTATGACTCGTACCATGCTTACATTATACACATACTTTTTCTCAACACAGACAGTTGCAGGAGAGAAAAAAACACGTTTTACCAAAGCTAGACACACTAAACACGCTGGAATTAACTCTCGTAGCTGGTGGGAAACGTTCATGACAGTGTTTACTACCCTTTAATTTTGTATAAATGCAAACTCATATTGGAGGTATTGCCTCCTCGGCAGCCACTTTCCGCAAACATGTTTTACATGTCGGTTGTTCTGCAACTTTTCAGTAACCTAAGAATTCCCATACCAACGATTTTGTTTTCTTCGATGAGGGAAAAAACTCCGGAGTTTCACCTCCTCCAGCCATCGTGTAGCACAGCTGACTCACTGACACGGAGCAACAACAACCTTGCAGCTGCAAGCGAGCGATTTCTCCCTGCATTTTTGGGACATAAAAAATAGCTAATACCGTAGGGACGGTATGATGGAAAATTTTTGTGGTTCTGAAACCTTGACATTTTCATACCACGGTGTACCTTGAAACCACTAATCGGCACATGTCTAGTTAAGACAAAAATTAAAAGGGCTGCCGAAAACAACATTGATATCAACAAGAACGACAACAACCTGAAGGGCAACTTGACAATTATGTAACTGACGGTGATTGACTGATTTCTTAAGTTGTTTTTTGTGCCATTTTTTAACACTGGATAAGTTTTGACTCATAAACGGATTTTTCCCGCTCCCGTTTTTCCATCTAAAAGGGAAAAAAAAAACAAGCCAAGACTGAGACATTTGTTCATTTCCAACACTGAGTAGAGCTCATCCTGATATAGGCTGAGCAGAAAAGCAATAAATGACAGTGGACGAAACTCAAAACAAGCTCTTTTTGGCCCGCTCGGATATTTCTCGGCAGAAAGGCGTTAGCATTTGGAAAGCGGCTAGTCCTCGCAGGCATACGACAATCCTAGCCACGCTCGCCGCATACTTTGGACTTTTCCGGCTGTGGTCGAGCAGTTTTCTTGGGATGTGCAGCCGTATGGGCTTGGATTGAGATTTTCTTGTCCCGAAAACGAATGAATAACTTTCTTTTTGTTTACTTGATACGGTCTAACGACTGATTTACTAACTCTTTCAGTATCATTGATGATGATAGATGTCTAATTATGTGACTCTTTTCAACCTTCTGTTGTGGATTGAAAACGTTCATCACTAGTACACCATCAAACCATTTAAGCTGGGAGGGTGGAACATTCGTTCATTCACTACCATCTCTCCCAATTCGAATGGATTGGATGTCTATTGCATCAATGGTAACAAGTTAAAATTATTAATAGGGATGTCCAGATCCAATCACGTGAAGTCTGGAGTACTGTATTTTTCAGACTAAAAGTCGCACATGAGCCTAAGTCACACCAGCCCAAAATGCGCAATGAAGAGGAAAAAATTCTATAAGTCACACCGGAGTATAAATCGCATTTTTGAAGAAAAATTGATTAAATGCAACACCAAGAACAGACATGTCATCTTGAAAGGCAAATTAAAATAAAAATATAGTTCAAGCACCCATGTGCAAACTCGTCCTTATAGCTGTGGCCACCTAGCTTTTAGGCCACGTTTAGCCTTTTTGTTTTATTCATTTCAATAAGACAGGGGTGTCCAAACTTTTTGCAGAGGGGGCCAGATTTGGTGTGGTAAAAATGTGCGGGGCGACCTTGGCTGACGTCCTTTACGTAGAACAATATATTTAAGCAAATTTTAGCTAGCCATTCTGTGTGTCACATTTGCTTTATTGTTATTTTTTTAATTAATAATTTCAACAATCTCACAACTAGCCTTTGTGGCATTCTCTTCGACTCTCGGGATCTTGCTGCTGTGAAATTAAACTAGCTTCAAGTTGCTTCAATTTCTCGCTGCGTATCTTCCCTGTAATCTTGTCGTACATGTGAGCGTGTCTTGTTTTGTCATATCGCCTCACATTGAACTCTTTAAAAACAGCGACTGTCTCTTTACAAATGAGGCAGACACAGTTGTTGCGTATTTTAGTGAAAAAATAGTCCAATTTCCACCTATCCTTGAAGCGTTGGCCGTCGCAGTTCACTTTTTTGTTGTTGTTGATTGTTGCCATTTTAGAAAACTGGAAGTCAAGGGTCACACCGGGTAATCTTGCTTAGAGTACTGCTGCCTTTTAGTGGGTAAATGAGGAGCAACATTTAATGTGTAAGGTACTTCATATGCTGGTAGCAGTACTGCTGACCAATTTATTAAGTCTGTGTGTGGGCCAGGCGTTATTGATCTTATGACAGAGGCTGGGGGCCGGATGAAATTTGACCACGGGCCACATCTGGCCCCCAGGCCACACTTTGGACATGTCTGCAATAACAGTAGCCTCTGCATTTCTATAGTCCCTTACAAGTTTCTCGCTAATTCCAAACTTTCTTTCTGCTGCTCGATTACTGTTTTCAGCTGCATATTTCACTACTTGCCGCTTGTAATCTGCAGAATATGATTTTCTTTTCGGTGCCATTTTGTTCAGCCCTTCTTAGTTGTTTTTATAAGTTACTGCCAATGTTGAACACAGACTTTGTTTGCCCTGTTGTGCTTTAATGTGAAAATAACGTGAAATTACATAATAATGTGTAAAATGGGCCCGCAAGCAGGACTGAACGGGCCGTGCAGGTTGGCGCAACTCGGACATCATGCAATTTGGACGTCACGCAGCTCAGGGTGGTGGCAGATCATCTTGACAGAGACTAACATGTGCTCAAAACTCGCCTCTTTTTGTATGGAACCTCTTTTGTGTTGTGGGCATGGCTGACGAGATGTTTTTGTATATCCTGAGTAGGGCTGGCAAAATTATCGCGTTAACGGGCGGTAATTAATTTTTTAAATGAATCACGTTAAAATATTTGACTCACTTAACGCTCATGCCCCGCTCAAACAGATTAAAATGACAGCACAGTGCAATGCCAACTTGTTACTTGTGTTTTTTGGAGTTTTGTCACCCTCTGCTGGCGCTTGGGTGCGACTGATTTTATGGGCTTAAGCACCCATGAGCATTGTGTAATTATTGACATCAACAATGGCGGGCTACTAGTTTATTTTTTGATTGAAAATTTTACAAATTTTATTAAAACGAAAACATTAAGAGGGGTTTTAATATAAAATTTCTATAACTTGTACTAACATTTATCTTTTAAAAACTACAAGTCTTTCTATCCATGGATTGCTTCAACAGAATGTTAACAATGTTAATGCCATCTTGTTGATTTATTGTACCGTATGTTGAATGTATATATCCATCTTGTGTCTTATCTTTCCATTCCAACAATAATTTACAGAAAAATATGGCATATTTTATAGATGGTTTGAATTGTGATTAATTAATAATTAATTGTTAAGCTGTAATTAACTCGATTAAAAATTTTAATCGTTTGACAGCCCTAATTCTGAGATGAGAAATACATTCACACACCTGGGTGAAAAAAAACCCTAATGAAGAGGGTCCTACAAAAGAGGCGCTACCGAGCTGTGCAGCCACGCCCTTATTCAAAACCCAAATGAATCTTCTCATTGCGCCAATTCGACCAAGTGTGCCAAATATCATGGCTCTATAAGATGTCTAAGTCCCTGAAGAAATATATTCCTTTTAATGGCGAACAAAGGGTTGTCATGGCAACAGACAGAGACATGTGGACATGGGCCTTAAAATGTAGTATTGCAAAAGGTCTTGTAACTTCAGTCATCAACCTGAAAGGAAATGCACATGTATAAGTAAAATGAGTGACTTTTTGTGGCCGCTAGTTGACGTTGTAGGATTAATGCAAATGACTACAGAGCCCTTCAACATACGACTCTCAACAAGCACCAGAGGTTTGGCGCAGATATGTTGTATATCTGTCAAGTTATGACCATTCAAAATTTCTGGTGTGACATAATAGCGACGGTCATTTATCCTTTCCGGTTTGGTAGCTCAGTAATAAGCATGTTTGACTGCCAAAATAACAGTTACCATTATTTTACGGCTTCCCTGCTTTTTTCAGACACTATAAATAGAACTTTTTTATCTTTTTTTGTTTTGTTTTTACAGTGTACTACTATACTACACACCTTTCCCAGTGCGAAATGTAAGCATGGCCGGCTGGCCCTCTCCCGCCGAGCTCCTAGCCACCATGAGCACCTCGTACAAGCTGGACGCGTCCAACTCTGAAAGCCGCAGCGACCGCTCGCTGCCAGGCACTCGCACTGTCAGCCAGCTTTCCATCACTGTAGCCATCTCGTCCACCTGAAAAATTGCAAAATCTTATACAAATGCCAATATCCAGGGTTCATACATCTTTTTCATGTCAAAATTCAAGCACTTTTTAAGAACCTTGAACATCAATTTTCCAGCTTTTCCAGGACCTTTGAACGTTATCCCAATGCTTTTTTTGTTGTTGTTTGTTTAAACTATGAGGCAGAAATAAAAATATGGTGCTTTCTTACAAGTACGCAAGCGTCGTCCAAAATCATCTGCGACCCCAGAGGCTCAAGAAATTTAGTTTGAAAAGTGCTGATTCTGAATTTCCTCTAGGAGGGTGCGCTCCCGGCGGCAGTCAGTGTTTTGTGGCAAACTCTGAGCGCGTCCAATAGCAGAGGTGCTGGCGTAGTGATAGTAAGGCTCTTCGATTATTCTATTTTGAACCGAAAGACGTTCCTGGTGTTAAAATCGTTCAAATCGGCAAGTTCGATTTTCAAAACTGCACCATTTTTGTTGACCTAAGCTGCCGTGGTTTCCTCTGCATTTCCTCTTCCTCCCACGAAAGCGAAGCGTCTTAAACAACAACAACAGCCATGGCTACCGGCCCCCAATGGGTTGACAGTGCTTAGCATGGCAGCAGCACCACTGGCGTGTGAATGTGTGCGTGAAAGGGTAAATGTGTGCTCATGTAAAGCACTTTGGGCATGAAAACTATGTAGATAATTGCGCTAAATACAGTGGGGCAAACAAGTATTTAGTCAACCACCAATTGTGCAAGTTCTCCTACTTGAAAAGATAGAGAGGCCTGTAATTGTCAACATGGGTAAACCTCAACCATGAGAGACAGTATGTGGAAAAAAAAAAAAACAGAAAATCACATTGTTTGATTTTTAAAGAATTTATTTCCAAATCAGAGTGGAAAATAAGTATTTGGTCAACTACAAAAAAAGCAAGATTTCTGGCTGTCAAAGAGGTCTAAATTCTTCTAACGAGGCTCCACTTGTTACCTGTATTAATGGCACCTGTTTTAAGTCATTATCAGTATAAAAGACACCTGTCCACAACCTCAGTCAGTCACATTCCAAACTCCACTATGGCCAAGACCAAAGAGCTGTCGAAGGACACCCAGACTTCCCTCTTCCCAGCCACTTCTACCAGCTCCACTGGCGGGATCCCAAGGCGTTCCCAGTCCAGCCGAGAGAGCGTGTACTGGGTCGTTCCCGGGACTTCCCGCCGGTGGGTCATGCCCGGAACACCTCTCCAGGGAGGTGTCCAGGAAGCATCTGAACCGGATGCCCGAGCCACCTCATTTGGCTCCTCTCGATGCGGAGGAGTAGCGGCTCGACGCAGAGTCCCTCCCGGATGACCGAGCTTCTCACCCTATCTCTGTCTGGAGAGCCCGGACACCCTGTGGAGGAAACTCATTTCGGCAACTTGCATCCGGGGTCTTGTTCTTTCGGTCGCGACCCACAGCTCGTGACCATAAGTGAAGGTAGGAACGCAGATCGACTGGTAAATCGAGAGCTTCGCGTTTCGGTTCAGCTCCTTATTCACTACTACGGAACCGTGCAGAGTCCGCATTACTGCAGACACTGCACCGATCCGCCTGTCGATCTCCCACTCCCTCAAACCCTCACTCGTGAACAAGACCCCAAGATAGTTCAATATGAGGTGCGTGGAGTGCTGCTGGGTGTAGAAAGTGTACTTCTGGTGCTCTTCGGTGTGGGGATCGAAGAAGTGATAATTAACAAAAACGAGGCATTCAGAAAGTAGAAAAATAAAAAGTCTTTATTAAATCATGGTTTTGTTCTGATTAAAAAAATGTCGACATGTTTCGGCCATAGCCTCAGAACAAAGCCATGATTTAATATAGGCTTTCTATTTTTCTACTTCCTGAGCCCCTCGGTATTTTGAATCAAGACCCCAAGATAGTTGAACTTCTCCACTTGGGGCAGGATCTCATCCGCGACCCGGAGAGGGGACTCCCCCCTTTTCCGGCTGAGGACCATGGTCTCGGATTTGGAAGTGCTGATCTTCACCCCAACTGCTTCACACTCGACTGCGAACCACTCCAGTAAGAGTTGAAGGTCAAGGCTTGATAAAGCCAACAGCACCACATCATCTGCAAAAAGCAGAGATGCAATGCTGAGGTCATCAAACCGGACCCCCCCCTCAACGCTTCGGCTGCGTCTAGAAATTCTGTCCATAAAAATTATGAACAGAATCGGTGACAAAGGGCAGCCTTGGCGGAGCCCAACCCTAACTGGGTACGAATTCGACTTACTGCCGGCAATGCGGACCAAACTCTGACACCGGTCGTACAGGGACCGGACAGCCCTTACCAAGGGGGTCTGCCTGGAGTACCCCCCACAAGACTCCCCGAGGCACACTGTCGTTCGCCTTCTCCAGATCCACAAAACACATGTAGACTGGTTGGGCGGACTCCCATGCACCCTCGAGGACACTGCCAAGGGTGCAGAGCTGGTCCGCTGTTCCACGGCAGGGCCTAGAACCACACTGCTCCTCCTGAATCCGAGATTCGACTTCCCGACGGACCCTCCTCTCCGGCATCCCTGAATAGACTTTACCAGGGAGTAGGGTTGAGCATCGAGCATCGATGGGAACCGGTTCTAACACTCCGATGCTCCCGGAATCATTCGAATTTTAAAATTTCAATTCCTTGTTTCGATGCCCTGAGCGCCGAGCGGAAAAAAATTGCTCGAGTTTAAAGACTGATATTTATATACAAGTTATAATTAGCCCTGTGAGAAGTTCATTTAATTCCCAAAAATGTCGAAAACGTAAGACTTTAATATAAACTATGCATTTTTTTTTGACCCCGTATTTTTTTTTTTTGACCCTGCTTCTTAAAAGAATCGGAATCGGGAATCGTTCGGAACCGGAATCGAAACGTGGAATCGCAACTGGAACCAGAATCGTTCAATTTCAAACGATGCCCAACCCTACCGTGGAGGCTGAGGAGTGTGATCCCACTATAATTAGAACACACCTTCCAGAGGTTGCGCTAGACTTTTTCGTTGTCTGTCATTTTGACTGACAGGGTCATAAAAATCCGGTCATAATCTATTTTTACCCGTCACTTAAATTTTTAAAATGTTAATAATGACATATTCAATAGTATTTAGTTTTCATTCATCTTTAATTAATATTCTGTCCGAACAAGCTTAACAGAGAATCCACACAGCCCCATCACACATCAAGCAGCTGTGCGTTATTAGCGCCTAGCTTGCCTTGAACACGGCTTTTTAGGTCGGACTTGACAAGTCATAAAAAAATTAATTTAAAAAAATGGGTTTGAGGATAAGCCTGAGAATGATCGGTTTTCTCTCTGCTCCATATAAGCAATATTTCAACATTGCTTACACGGCCGAGAGTCGGGGCAAACTGCTTGTATGTGTGTGTGACATGCACGAACAGTGCGTGCATGCTATCGATCCATATACCGTATTTTTCGGACTATAAGTCGCGGTTTTTTTCATATTTTGGCTGGGGGTGCGACTTATACTCAGGAGCGACTTATGTGTGGAATTATTAACACATTATGATATAATTTCACATGTTATTTTGGTGTTTTGCAGTGACACTGATGGTTTTGTAAAGTTGTTAGCATGTTCTTATGCTATAGTTATCTGAATAACTCTTTATAGCTATGGCCACGTTCGCGTTCTGCCTTTGGCAGTGTATGTTCAATTGTATTATTGACTTTTTTATCTTGAAATGGATGCATTTAGTTTGTGGCGCTTTCACGTCCACGTGAGGGCGCACTCGCACTTGTTTACGTGACACGCCAGAAGAAGACGGACAGCTACGTAGCTCTGAGTGAGTGGGCGAGTTAGCTAGAGAGAATAGACGGATGTTGAACCTACTTTCATTGTTTATGCTTTTAAATCATCTCTACAGAGGCAACGCCTGCGTGTATCATCTTTTCTGTTGTTGTTGTGTGTTTTCCACCCGCGATCGGACACTTAGAGCCAGTTGTGTGGTTGTTTGAACGATGTGCTAATGATAGCGAACGCATGCTAACCTGTTACTTATTACTAATAGTACCTAATTATCATTTATTTACGTTGATGCGAACCTGTTTTCTATCGAGGACCAAATTGATTCAGCAAATTATACGGACGCCCAGCATTGTCTTTTGGGAGTTCGCTGTATAGCCAGGACAGGCCGTAGCGTAAGACAGTATATTCACATTTCGTTGTTCATGCACTGTACATTTATTTAGCATGTTGTTCTCTATTGTATTTTTATATTAAATTGCCTTTTAAGATGACATGTCTGTTCTATGTGTTGGATTTTATCAAGTAAATTTCCCCCCAAAATTCGACTTATACTCCGGTGCGACTTGTATATGTTTTTTTTCTCTTCGTTGGGCATTTTATGGCTGGATCGACTTATACTCAGGAGCGACTTGTAGACCGAAAAATACAGTACTTTGAATATAAACCTGTACAGGGATTATTCATGCCTGTTATTTGTGTCCTCTTTTTAATAAGCAAAATATGATATCCCTGGAATGACGGATGACAGCCAGCATGTGTTATTGTATGGTCATTTGTTTTGATGCCTCTGCGCATGCGGGTCGTCTTGCTCAGCGCATGTCGGACTGCGAATTAGTGCGCAGATATGACAAAAAATCGGATTCGTGCATTAAGACCTGTAGTATGAACGTAGCCATAGGCTTGTTGCTGTTAAAAAGAGGACACAAATAACAGGCATGAATAATCCCTGTACAGGTTTATATTCAAAGTATATGGATCGATAGCATGCACGCACTGTTCGTGCATGTCACACACACATACGGGCAGTTTGCCCTGACTCTCGGCCGTGTAAGCAATGTTGAAATATTGCTTATATGGAGCAGAGAGAAAACCAATCATTCTCAGGCTTATCCTCAAACCTATTTTTATTTTTTTATGACTGTTGTCAAGTCCGACCCTTCCTAAAAAGCCGTGTTCAAGGCAAGCTAGGCGCTAATAACGCACTGCTGCATTGCTACCGTAGCTACCGTACCGTCTCTCGCTTTTTTATGACGTAATTGCTGCATTAAATCAGATTTGCGGGACTGGACAGTACAGACCGCCGCGACAGTCTGAAAAAATGTGGCCTAGATCGGATTTAGACCACATACGAAAGTGACCCAGATCGGATTTGAAATGGTCCCGTTCTATGCGACTTGTCACGTTCAGACCGTCAAGTTAATGCCTCACTCGAGTCGGAAAAACACGAAAAAATCGGATTCGTGCATTAAGACCTGTAGTATGAACGTAGCCTTAGTTCGGACGCTCAGTTGTCTTACCATTTTTCCGAGTAAGGCCAACGACGTCATGCATCAAGAGAGACAATAGCTAATTAATATGCTCACTCGCCACCCTGTGGTTTGGGGTGTAAATTGCAACCTGTCAAAATGACGGACGGACTTCAGTTTTTTCCGTCACCATTTTAAAAAAACGGTCAACGACGGAAAATATTCGGTTAACGCCACCCCTGCACCTTCCAGTTCCCCTTTTTAATAAGGGAGACCACCACCCCGGTCTGCCAATCCAGAGGCACTGTCCTCGATGTCCACGCGATGTTGTAGAAAAATGAACTGGTCGTTTGATAAAAGTATTGTACTAAACCACAGCAAATGCACCTTTATGCATTTAAATACTACTCTATTTGTAAATTGTTCACTTGATTAAACTCTAAACTGCTTACACACAGACTCAAATACGCTGCACTCTTGGGAGCGACGTTTTGACGCAGGACATTTAGGAGAGCAACTTCGGAACGAGCGCGTAGCAGAGATGAAGCAAATATATTTACTTTCCATAATTCATATTTTTAGACAGGGTGCTGAGAAATATTGTGTGCCAAACACTTTCAAGCATTTTCAAGGACTTTATGCATAATTCAAGCATTTTTCACACCACACCACTCACATCCAAGTATTTTCAACGGTTTCAAGGACCCGTACGAACCCTCAGTATCATAACAGGAATTTTTGTCCTTTTTTTTTTTTTTTTTTTTTTTTGGGCCTCACCTTACGATATCGGACAAAATATGCATTGATGGGGCTCCCGCCGTCGGGTCCAGCTCTCCACTCCAGGTCGTACACGTCCGGTTTGTAGGTCTGCGGCGGGCTGGTAATGATTGGCGCGTCAGGCGTGAGACCGTCGGCGCCCCCGTCGAACGGCGGCTCATCCGAATCCTCCTCCGCCACGAAGCGATCGCTGCCCTCGTCGCTCTGCATGGGCGGTAGCGAAGGCCAAACATCGACGTTGGGCTTTGATTCTAAGAGAAAAAATATTGCGAAAAAACATTGTTGATTGCAAGTTTCATCTCTTTTGACTTGGTTTTAATTAGATTTAGTTTAGTCACTTTTTTCATGTTACTTCTGATTGTTTTTTGTTTTCGTTGTTGTATTGTCAGTGTGCTTGTATGCATTTATGTTATTTGGGTTAATTATTCAATGTCCACTGCTGTATTGTGTAGTAGCAGTAGTTTAATATATATATATATTTTTTATAAATCTCATTCATCAACAATAAGGCTCCAACAACTAACCGATTAAATCAATTAATAAATTATTTGCCAACAAATTTGATCATCGATTCGGTCCTTGTTTGTGTGTAATGTGAGGCTGGTCATGCCAGTGATTAGAGCAAGAGAGAGTGAGTTCACTGCTACACTCAGATTGGGTTGCTGAATCAATATTACGAAGTGTCGAGAATTAGATTGTCCTTTTTGTTGTTAGATCCAGTGTGCCTCCTTCAGAGGTCAACTGTATTGTTTGTATTCTTTGTTGGTGAGACGTTACTACTTAGCACGGAGCGCTACGCTAGTTAGCGATTATACTAATCAGTGTCTTAAGTGTCCATTTGTATTGTGTTTTGGAGAAGCATATTAGCACTTGAGTTATTGTTAGATAGTAAAACCACACACATATAACAGCTTAGTCTCCTTTCAATACAAACTCCCATTCAAACTGTAAACTGTCATACAAGACAATGTTTTTGAAGGAATTAATCATCAATTTTGTCTTTACTGTTACTTAAAACATGCCCCAAACAACTTCAAGTTAAATTGTGAAGGTCATTGGAAAAAGTGACATTTACCCGAATAATCGTTTAATTAATCGTCCGATTATTTGATTAGCAAAAATTACAGTAATAATAATAAAAATGTAATTATACTAGTTTTTTGTTATTTTCTAAAAATGAAAAAAAAAAAATACAATAGAAAATAAAGGTGAATGAAATGAAATCAAATGAAATCAAATGACATAAAATAACACAAAGAACATACACAGGTAACACACAGATAAGAAAAGTAAGTGTGGTGTACCTAATTTGGCCCCAAAGTCTTAAATTTAACACCTAAACTGTGGGATATAATTCCAAATTCCAAAAATTAAGTCAAACAATCCTTTGACTCTCCTAAAAATTGCTTTAACGACACAACTACATCGACTTGGAATCATCCTCACATACTTGCTCAGAAACGACGCGTGGATGAATAAGTGCGAGTGAGCGAGCATACCACCGCTACACTTTGCAAAGTAAACACGCTGGGAGCCGGTAACACTAATCTCGGTTCCCGGGAATGCCGCCAGCTGCCATACATTCCATACGCCGGTCGTTAAAATAGCAGCGATAGAAGTCTGTACCAAAGCTGTCGCTCCAGAAAAACGTCAGCGGAAGTAACGCTAACATGAAAGGAAGTTCTAATGTACCATCAACTCTCTGGCTGCCATTGACAGGGATAGAAATCCAGTTGTGGCTTTTTTCATTCTTCTGCTGTGAATTCAACCCTTTAACATTGGACGTGTCGGCTGCGACACGTTTATGCATATCGTCTTTGAAGCTTCGTCACGCTGTACTTACGTCAACCAAGTGCCACCGGTTGGTCTCATTTAAAAGTGCGGAAGTTGAGGCCCACGCCCGTTTTTACTTGAAGTCAATCGACCACGTAAAACGGGAGATAATGTCATTTGAGTTTTATAGTTTTATTGCCCTCATAAATATGCATTAAAACGCTGCATGGACCATGTGTTTATGTCCATATTTCCATCATTTCTTGTCCTTTTTCAAAAGGAAAGCACAAACCACGAAAGACAACATATCCCAGGAGGCATTGTGGGGTCACAAAAGATGGAGGTATTGTTAACATTTTTGATAAATTGCCGAGCGAGGCGCCACCTAAGGAAAGGAAGGCGAGGTAGCGAGCGATGGCCGGTTGGATTGAGCGAGCGACTTTGAAACATGCGGAATGAATCGAAAACTAAATTTAGCGCAAGCTAATGCATTATTTCATCAACTCGAGGAAGAGGATGGACCAGATTTGTCGTTGTGTTGTTCGGATGAGTCAGTGAGTTGGGAAGAGTGACAGCAGAAACAGCGGAAGAGTGGGCTTTGTGACATAATGTATGACATAGCCATTTGTCTTGATTAAGGGGAAATGAACTGAACTAGTTTATTGTCAGTATGCTTGAAAAGACTATGTTATATTTGATTGTTTTTCTCACTGTCAATCTTTTCAATTTCTATATAGATGTGTGTGCTCGAGAAGCTTGATTGCATGTTCATACTTTTGATAAGGCGATGGGTGCAATATGTAACCTCACAAAGAGACATCCTCCAAACCCATTTGGTGTTATATATAGTATATATATATATATATATATAGTATATATATAGTATATATATATATATATATATATATATATATATATATATATATATATATATATATATATATATATATATATATATATATATATATATATATATATATATACACACAACCCCTAGCAAAAAGTATGGAATCACCAGTCTCGGACGAGCACTCACTCAGACATTTTATTATGTAGAACAAACTCAGATAAAAAGCTTGAAAAAATTATGAATTAGTTCCAAAGTGCAACCCTTTAGCATTCAGAAACACTAAAATAAATGAATAAAAAACATTTTGGTGGTCAGTAAATGTTACTTTTATAGAGCAAGTATAGGGAAATAAATATAGGATCACTCCATTCTGAGGAAAAATATATGGAATCACGAGAAAAAAACAAAGAAATAACAATCAAAACACATCTCTAGTATTTAGTTGCACCAACTCCGGCTTTTATGACAGCTTCCAGTCTCCGAGGCAAGGACTTGATGACTTCAATGTAAACTTGTGCATTTATTGAAGATTTAACCACAGCCATCTCCCCAGTGCCTTTGCCTGACATGCATGAAATCAAGGATAGAGGGAATTTTGATGTTTTTTTCAGGCAGTTATTTTTGTAAATCTCACTGGAACGGCACCTAACAAAAGTTCCAGCATCACCAACTTGTCCAATGCAGATTCCTGACCCATCACTGAAAATGACCTTCATCCAGTCATTCACAGTCCATGATTGCCTCTCTTTAGCCCATTGCAGTCTTGTTCTTTTCTGTTTAAGTGTCAATGAGATAGTTTCCTTTTAGCTTTCCTGTATGAAAAATCCCATTTCCTGTAGGCAATTTTGCACAGTTCTGTCACATATCTCTACTCCAGCTTCCTTCCATGTCTTCTTCTTTTGTCTTGTACATCTTCTGTTTTCAAGAAATATGGCCTTTAGTTCTTTGTCATGAAATATGGATGTCTTCCTCGGTCTACCTGTACGCTTAACTTTAACAACCTTGCCTTGTTGTTTGTACTTGGCCCAGATCTTTGATACAGCTGACTGTGAACAGCCCACATTTTTGGACACCATACGAGTAGCGTTACCTTCTTCAAGAAGTTTGATAGTCCTATCCTTGGTCTCAAGAGACATCTCTCTTGTTGGAGCCATGATTCTTGTGACTCCACTTAGTCCAGCAACCCTCCAAGGTGTGATAATTGCACTGTTTTTATCTGCTGACTAACGAGCAGATCTAATTTGAGGCAGGGGCCCAATTAAGGAAAGGAAATTGACTGGTCGTGTCTGTATTTTCTACTCAAAATTGAGTGATTCCATATTTTTCTCTTCAGAATGGAGTGATTCTATATTTATTTCCCTGCATTTACTCTACAAAAGTAACATTTACTGACCACCACAATGTTTTTTATTCATTTCTTTTAGTGGTTCTGATTGCCAATGAGTTGCACTTTTGAACTAAGTCATTATTTTTTTTCAGGTTTTTTTATCTTAGTTTGTTCTACATAATAATAATAATAATTCATTCGAGTGAGTGCTCGTCCGAGACTGGTGATTCTATACTTTTTGCTAGGGGTTCTGTATTTTCACTATTGTTCTACTGTATATAAACTGTTTTGACCATAGTATGTGTAAAGGGCAAAAACGCCATGACCATACCTGCAGTTTGGGATGAATTGTCAAATATAAAACTATTCAGTCTTAATATATTTCCTTTGAATGTTCATCCTAACAAGTTGAATAAATATTATCAAGGTTCGAAACGGTTGGTCGGGCATGTTTGATTGTCAATGGGAAATCAATATTACAAATTTGGACAAAAGATTTTGCGACTTTTTTTTTGTCTTTTGTGGGTCCAAAATGTTGATTATAATTGATCAGTGAAGAAAACAACAGTTTGGACATAAATTTCATAATGTCCTGAAAAAAGGGACCCAATCAAGCCATTGTGAACAATTTTTCTTTGAAATATAAAAGCGACATCAAAGACATATAAATCCGGACGAAAAAAATGCTCAGGTGTTAAAGGGTTAAAAAGAGTTTATCACAAGTAAACGTCCATTTCATTGGGGAGGGTGGCAGTCAGTTATAGTGAGAAAAATATGAAAATGTTGCTTGTGATGACGTTTTAATTGTGGTTGGGCAAGTCAAGTCACTAACTCGGGAGTTAAGTCACAAATTTATTTACACAGTTAATTTTTCAAACTGTAACTAATAGAGTGGTACCTCTAAATATGAATTTAATTTCTTCCAGGACCTGGTTTGCAAGTCGAAATGATCGTACGTCGAGCAGGATTTTCCCATATGACTACATTACAATTCGATCTATTCATTCCACAGCCCAAAAACCTATGCTAAATCCTGAATTAATACTGCAGGTACAATTACAAATAGCAAAACAAATAAATTATAAATGCAAATCGGAATAATAATGGGTCAAATTTAATGGATGTCTACTAGTGATAAACTCATTTAAATTCACACCAGAACCCCAAAAAGAGCCACACGATCGGACGTCTATCACCGTCAAATAATGAAAAAATGAAATCATGGACTTCTGGAATGAATCCTCAAGCTCAAGGCGGGGGCGGAGGTTTGCGCCAAGGCCGCCCTCCTCTCCCGCGAGCTGGATCGTGAGAGTGAGCTTTGTGCACGCCGCCCGGGGATAAGCCCCCGCGGACGCTGGAATGCGAGGAGTAGCCGTGAAGGGTTAGGACGGGGAGCAGACCACCCGGCTGTAAACGTGGTATACAACCGCCTTGTATTTACGTCGCAGCGTCCTCCCACTCCGCCGTTGCGTTTCCATTAGGTAGAAAACATGAAGCTGATAAGGGCGTTTATATTGGGAGGTACGAGCTCGTGAGCTTAGCCAGACACCCTGAAGCATTCCACCCGGACAGTAAAACTGCAAAAACGCAAAACCAGTGGTTCAAAAAGTGTGGTGCGAGAACCACCAGTGCCACGCAGGCTCCATCTAGCAGTACGTGAAAGATTGACTGAATTCAATGTTCAAAACGAGCTCAGTTCAAAGTACATTTCAGTTACATTCAACTTCAAATACCGTATTTTTCGGACTATACGTCGCACCTGAGTATAAGTCGCACCAGCCATAAAATTGCGCAATGAAAAGGAAAAAAAACTAGGGGTGTCAAACGATTAAAATTTTTAATCGAGTTAATTACAGCTTAAAAATTAATTAATCGTAATTAATCGCAATTAATCGCAATTCAAACCATCTCTAAAGTATGCCATATTTTTCTGTAAATTATTGTTGGAATGGAAAGATAAGACACAAGACGGATATATACATACAACATACTGTACATAAGTGCTGTATTTGTTTATTATAACAATAAATCCACAAATGGCATTATTAACATTCTTTCTGTTTAAGTGATCCATGGATAGTAAGACTTGTAGTTCATAAAAGATAAATGTTATAGTTACAAGTTATAGTAATTTTATATTAAAACCCCTCTTCATATTTTCGTTTTAATAAAATTTGTACAATTTTCAATCAAAAGTAGCGTTAATATAATAATAATAAGAATAAAAATAACAATAATAAAAATTGAGTGAGCCAAACTCTGAGTAATGCCAGTTCACTTTGCATTGTTGTTTAGCTGTGTGAGAATAGGGCCTCATTACTACGGACTGAAGTCTTTTTTTTTCTTTTTGTGAACATTAGTTTTTTTGAGAGATAGCAATATTATTTTTTTTGTGCTTTCACTAAATGATACTTCTGTTTGTTCTGAAGGAGTTGCCGAAGCGTATGCCAATAAACGGCGCAGCCCAAAGAATGCCTGTGTCCACTCGCCTTTATAACAGATATATCTCTGAGCATATCTTACCCAAAATACAACAAGAGACACATAATTGCCACTAAAAGAAAGCAAACTTACCGAAATATGTGTGGAGCATAAAGCAACAGCATAAACATCTCACAACTACTAATTCTCCCACTATTAGAAGGAATAACATTAGTATGGAACGGCACTGCGCTGCCCCCAAGCGGCTGGTGGCATTCGCTTCACTCTTAATGTCCATAAACGGCCTCATTGACATCTGTTTGAGGCCATGCGAGAGCGGCTCATTCAGTGCATGCGTTAATTGCGTCACATATTTTAACGTGATTAATTTAAAAAATTAATTAACGCCCGTTAACGCGATAATTTTGACAGCCCTAAAAAAATATATAAGTCGCACCGGAGTATAAGTCGCATTTTTTAAAGGAAATTTTTTTGATAGAATCCAGAACCAAGAACAGACATGTCATCTTTAAAATTTAAAATACAATAGAGAACAACAGGCTGAATAGGTGTACGGTATGCTAACATTACATGACGCTAGAAGTTAGATCGGGCATAAAAAATCCAGCCCGACCCGACCGGCCTGCGGGTATTAAAGCACGATGCTGCCCGAGCCCGACCAATTAACTTGATTTGCTTGCCCAAGCCCGAAAACCCCCGAAATTTTATGTTTTATTTGTGAGGATTCAGAAGAAGGAGGAAATGCGGGGATGTGATGCGTGGTTGCGTTTTGTGTGATCACGTTTGTGACGATGCCGGTGCAGACAGTGGGGCAAATAAGTACTGGTATTTAGTCAACCACCAATTGTGCAAGTTCTCCTCCTTGAAAAGATAAGAGAGACCTGTAATTGTCAACATGGGTAAACCTCAACCATGAGAGACAGAATGTGGGGAAAAAAAAAAAAAACAGAAAATCACATTGCTTGATTTTTAAAGAATTTATTTCCAAATCTGAGTGGAAAATAAGTATTTGGTCACCTACAAACAAGCAAGATTTCTGGCTGTCAAAGAGGTCTAACTTCTTCTAACGAGGTCTAACGAGGCTTCACTCGTTACCTGTATTAATGGCACCTGTTTTAACTCATCGGTATAAAAGACACCTGTCCACAATCTCAGTCAGTCACACTCCAAACTCCACTATGGCCAAGACCAAGAGCTGTCGAAGGACACCAGAGACAAAATTATGGACCTGCACCAGGCTGGGAAGTCTGAATCTGCAATAGGTAACACGCTTGGTGTAAAGAAATCAACTGTGGGAGCAATTATTAGAAAATGGAAGGCATACAAGACCACTTATAATCTCCCTCGACCTGGGGCTCCATGCAAGATCTCACCCCGTGGCATCAAAATAATAACAAGAACGGTGAGCAAAAATCCCAGGACCACACGGGGGGACCAAGTGAATGACCTACAGAGAGCTGGGACCACAGAAACAAAGGCTACTATCAGTAACACAATGCGCTGTCACGGACTCAAATCCTGCACTGCCAGATGTGTCCCCCTGCAGAAGAAAGTAGACGTCCAGGCCCGTCTGCGGTTCGCTCGAGAGCATTTGGATGATCCAGAAGAGGACTGGGAGAATGTGTTAATAAATTCTTTAAAAATCAAACAATGTGATTTTCTGTTTTTTTTTTCACATTCTGTCTCTCATGGTTGAGGTTTACTCAAGTTGAAAATTACAGGCGTCTCTAATATTTTCAAGTGGGAGAACTTGCACAATTAGTGGTTGACTAAATACTTATTTGCCCACTGTATATTTGTGGAAATGTGTGTTTGAATGATTTGTTAAAAAAAGCTTTGTAAAAAAAAAAAAAAAAAAAGTTTTTACAGCATTTAAGCTAGCGGACTTTTGCTATGTAATTTAGCCAATTGTTCTTTTGTTTTACTTAAACCCACATTTAGTTGTTGTTGTTTTTTTATACTGTTTGAGGCTAAGCTCATGTATTTCAATTAATTTTTATGTCATTTATTGCTCTTGTGAAATGAAAGTGCAATTCTGCATAGTTAGAACAAACACTCAGGTATTTTATTTTGTATTCACAAGCTTAGCTTTTTTTCCCCTTCAGCCTTGATAGAGCAACTAACTATTTTTGGAGATTTAAACAACTTAAAATAGGAATAATTATTATGATTTTTGAATGATTTTTAAATTAATTTTTAATGTCGTTTTAAGTATAATATGTATACATTGATAAAATGACGCCACTAGACGGATATAGATGTTTAGTCCCATTTCAAATGGTACCGATTGCTGCCAGATCCTAGTCAAAATGGATTGGACGTCGAGAATCGTCAATGGCACTAAAGGATGAGCAATCACAGCCATTCCTCCCACTTTAAATGAATTGGACATTTATTGTTCTAAATGGGAGCCAATGAGTTAATATTCAAACTGTGGCTTAAAAAAATACCTCTACCTTTTTTTCTCAACAATTTGGCCTACTAAACTAACATATTTTACTCAGTGGATGTCATTAACGGCCATAGACGTCCAATCCACCCATTATAATGCGACTTGTCCTACATTGCCATTTCAAATTAGGGGTGTAACGGTACACAAAAATCTCGGTTCGGTATGTACCTCGGTTTTGAGGTCACAGTTCGGTTCATTTTCGGTACAGTAAGAAAACAAAATGCAAAATATAAATGTGCTTGTTGTTTATTACACACCTTTGTGCTTTCAACAATAGGAACATTAGTCTAAACAAAGTTAGAATTCTGCTCAAAAAGTAGCGGGTATTTAAAGATAATCCAGCAACAATTTGCCTTTCAGACCCCGCGTATTGGTCAGCTTTCTTTCTGAAAGAAAGGAGAAAAAAGAAGTCCTGTGCTAAAGAGAAAAGCAATCCCAATGACAAAGATTATAACATGTATTTTACAAATGAAATGCCTCAATGAATCATTTTTTTTCTTATGAAGGGTTTTCAAAAGCTTTATTGGTGGATTTTCTAAAGTTAAAGCACCACACAGAAATTAATAAATTGAATTGTGTAAGCAGGATCTGTATATTATTCTTATTATTTAATTACAGGTATTTTAACTCATTCCAATTTATTTTATTTAAATGAGCTATTATTTATTTTATTATGTGTTTATATTTTACAAATGTGATGTAGTATTCATTTATATTGTGTATTTTATGTTGTATAACTTATAACTGTAATTGTTGTATGACTAGTTCCTATGTGAATATTAGTTCCTACTTGTTTTGATGTGGTAGGAGGGTTTTGTATTGAACACGGGGCCGTGTTGTTTATTATTATAGCAGAGAAGACAGCAGCAAATCAACAAAGACAAGTCAACTGTGCCCCGATCTACCACTCAAGAGATCTGATGGACTCAAAAAGGTGGTTACGATTGCATATCCCTCGTATTTTTACACGAGTGACTTCAGGTCTGCCCGGTCGTAGCTACCGGTAGTAGTATTGACGCAGGCGGGTCGCATCTCGCGTAAAACAATAAACTCTGCCGTTCTTTTCGCGTGCGTCCTGTTGAGCAGCTTCTGGGACACATCTAACACTCGGCCGCACTGCAACTGGTGTGCATTGGCTGATTGACTTTAACGCCCACGTTTCACTGCGTTCTCGCGGCGGCCACGTTGTCGCGCCGTTGATGTTTCTAGGTTATACTCTCCTACCGTGTTGGTCCTCATTATAGTAGAGAAGAGGGAGTAAATATAATCTATACAAAGAAACTAACCCGATCGACTCACAGCCTCGAAAAGTAAGGGTTACATTACGTCAGAAACTCGTTCGGTACGCCTCCGTTCCGAACCGAGCACCACGTACGGAAAAGGTTCAATACAAATACATGTACCGTTACACCCTTAATATTCGTTAATAGCACTGGAAAATGATAATTCATTCCCAGACTGACCAGTTCGAATGTATTGAATGAGTTTATGACGTACCAGTCTGAAACGTCAGCATTCCCGACGACTGCGCTGACCCGACGCCGTTGTCCAGCAGACATTGGTACACGCCTTGGTCCGACAGAACCACATCCCTGATGACGAGCTGGTTACCGGACATCAGGACGCGATGTGAGGCGACTAAGGGTTCGGCGTTGAACAGCCAGGTGACGTTTGGGGCGGGATTTCCCGCAGCTCTGCAGCTGAAACGAGCAGTGGATCCAGGCGAGTCTAGCTGTTGGTCAGTGAGGCCTTCTAACATAGTCGCCGGTTCTGTAAGTTGTGAAAAGTCGCATCAGATTTGTCGGACAAAGGTTCTTAAATGCCATGTTCTTACCGAGAATGTTGACGGTGTAGTTGGCGCTCCTGACCGACCCTCGCTCGCTCTCAGCGGCGCAAACGTACACCCCGGCGTCATCCGTCGTCACAGAGACGAGTTCCAAATTGTCGCGTAGGCGTCGCAGAGAAGGACCGACATGGACACGCTCACCGTTTTTAAACCACGTGGACGCAAGGGATGGACTTCCGGATATGACGCATTCTAGCGTGTACGACTGTGACCGCTGCAGTGTTACAGTCATGGGGGTGATGGGGTAAACTATTTCCATTGGAAAGGATGGGGAGTCTGCAACTAAATAGAGTAGAATAGAATAAGACTTTTAATGTTTGTTTTCGCAGTTTTCCCACTTTAATGTTCTACCCATAGGCTGCCATTGACCATTAATCATTAATAGTTTGTTTTACCTAAAAAAATAGACTTCACAATGATATTGACGGGACACATTCCCCAGACATTCTGCCACGCCTTCAAGTCGTCCCACACACCGCTTCAGTCGGTCGAAGTCGGTCGCAGTTATTCTCAAACACATGCAGTGATCCAATGCCGATTTAGGTTGAAAAAGTACAAAAGCTGTACTGCATACAAACGGAAAGGATTGTCTCAGGAGTGATTTGTTCGAGGATTCAAGGTAACTATTATATTTGCATGCGTTTTGAAAATCAATTGGAGAAATTAATCGCTATTGCATTGGCGTCATATTTCGCAATATGTACGTAAAATATATGCAATTGCATGGTATTTTTGCTTTTAACCAACCAACCAACCAACCAACCAACCAACCAACCAACCAACCAACCAACCAACCAACCAACCAACCAACCAACCAACCAACCAACCAACCAACCAACCAACCAACCAAACGAGACTGTTTTATGTTCACGTCTATAAAGAATTCAGGGATTTAAGCATTTATTCACAAGAATTTTCAACGTCAAAAGCTCTTTGTGGTGATAAGGCAGCGCCACAGTGGCTTAAAGACTAGCAGCACATTCGATATTTTTACGTAAAATAAATGCTAACTGCCCGTTTTTTTTTAGTTTTAACTAGGGCTGTCAAAATTATCGCGTTAACGAGCGGTAATTAATTTTTTAAATTAATCCCGTTAAAATATTTGACGCAATTAACGCACAAATGCCCTGCTCAAACAGATTAAAATGACAGCACAGTGAAAGCTGTACCTGTTGTGTTTTTCGGAGTTTTGCCGCCCTCTGCTGGCGCTTGGGTGCGACTGATTTTATAGCCTTCAGCACCCATGAGCATCGTGTAAATAATTATTGACATTAACAACGGCGGGCTACTAGTTTATTTTTTGATTGAAAATTGTACAAATTGTATTAAAACGAAAACATGAAGAGGGGTTTTAATATAAAATTTCTATAACTTGTACCTAAATTTATCTTTTAAGAACTACAAGTCTTTCTATCCATGGATCGCTTTAACAGAATGTTAATAATGGTATTGCCATCTTGTTGATTTATTGTTGTAATAAAGAAATACAATACTTATGTACCGTATGTTGAATGTATATATATCCATCTTGTGTCTTTATCTTTCCATTCCAACAATTTACAGAAAAATATGGCATATTTTATAGATAGTTTGAATTGCGATTAATTGCAATTAATTACGATTAATTAATTTTTAAGCTGTAATTAACTCGATTAAAAAATTTTAATCGTTTGACACCCCTACTTTTAACCAAGAATCGAGACTTAACCAAGAATCCAAACTTTTACGCCCATATCTATAAAGAATTAATGGATTTAAGCATTTATTCACAAGAATTTTCAATGTAAAAAGCTCTTTGTGGTGATAAGGCGACGCCACAGTGGCTTAAAGACTAGCAGCACATTCGACATATTTCCGTAAAATTAATGCTAACTGCCAGTTTTTTGCTTTTAACCAGGAATCGAGACTGTTTTACGCCCATATTTATAAAGAATTCAGGGATTTAAGCATTTATTCACAAGAATTTTCAACATAAAAAGCTTTGTCTGTGTTTCCACTCGGTCAGCTTTGACATAGATAGAACCGCTATTAATCGGCCCTGCGCTCCGTGTCCCGTCAATATATTATGAAGTCTAAGCTAAAAAGTAAAATACCGATTGTTTAAATCCAAGGGGACTTACATAGTACAGACAGTTTGGTACCATGGGTTTGTGTGAGAGTTTCGCCCGTGACGGGATTGTACGAGCCACATTTGTAGGTGCCTTGATGGCGGGGTGAAACGTTCGGGATCTGGAGGTTGCCAGATGGAAGAACCAAGTAGTCATCTAAAACGAGAGAACCAGAAAATTTCAGCCTAAGAAAAGCAACTTGGAATTCGATGTACAATTCTTAAAGAAAACACAGTACCTGTGGACTTCTCCACACGTTCGCCTCGCACTCGTAACCTAGGCAAGGCCGCCGGGACACTTCGGGGCAGAGGACACTCGATGACGACCGCGCCGCCTTCCTGGACAGACAGCAAGCGCCGGCGGCTGTCTTCGTACTGCCAGATTTCTGCAAGGTTCATCAGAAAAGGAATGTTAGGAAGTGGTGAGTGTTGTTATGACTGTGAAAAGGAAAACCCAAAGGCTCATTAAGGATGTCAAAACGTCTTTTGCTTCCTTCCCGTCGCCACTTGGCGGCAGGCGTCCTCGCCCCGTTTGAAAAGCAACTTCCTGTCTTGCCTCAATATTTAATGCAGTGGTGGAGAGTGACAAACTATGACTACTGCCATTGATGTTAAAAACTAAACTCCCCACTTCCTACTATATTGGCTTGTGGATCCTGTGCCTTCTACTGGCTAACTCCTAATTAAACATACACAATTAATTCATCGCCCTTGATACAAAAAAAAAAAAAAAAAATCGGATCTGAGGATCAATGCGTATACATCACTTGAACTTACCTACCAAATTTCTTTGGGATCAATCCAAGAATATCAGAGAAATACCTCAAAATGTTAGTGTACACACCAATAACAGGTGATAATGTAAACCCTGCACAATTGTCATAAAGCGATGTCGCCATATAGTCCAAAATTTTACAAGGTTTTTACGAGGCTTTAAACAGGTTTATTTGAATGGTGGAAATTTTGTAACGCAAATGGTAGATTGCTCTGCAAGCCCCCAGTGGCAACTTGCGGTACTGCAAGTATATATATGCTACCTACCCATAGGCGGCGATTAAGTTGGGGCCGGGGGGGGGCATAGCCCCCCTGGTGGCCGAAAATGTAATTGCAGTTAATTGACTTTCCAATATACTGTATGAGTTTAAAATTAAGACTTTGCCGGTAAACTGTTGCTATAAAAGTTGTAAACAACAAAAAAATGTATGAAATGAACAAAAAATATTTTTATAATCGGTCAAAATTATTTTTCAAACAGATCATGTGACTAGCACCTTCGAGACGGTCATTTGCTTGGCTTAGCCAAAAAAAAAAAAAACAAACACCTTAGAACAGAAGAGACAAGATGGATGGATGTAATTTTTTCAAACCTAAGGTTTCAAAAGCGGAAACAACTACTGAGCGAGAACCAAGGACTGAAGAAGTGGACCATGAAACACCGGAGAGCACCGCCAAAATGGTAAGAGGGGTTTCAGTTTGCCCTAATAAAGACGTTAATTGTACAATAGAGCCACCACCGGCCGTGCCATATTCAATGGATGACGATCTTGGCCAAAAGCATAGCTGTCCTAAGCAGCCTGATTTAGAATTTCCCTCAAAAATGATGGTAAACAAAAAAAAAAACAACAAAAAAAAAAAAGGTAATTTTCTACGTATTATTATAAATGTTCCTGGCTGGAATATTCAGTCTAAAAGGATGTGGATGTACATACAGGATGCCTGTATGTACTAGCATGGGCTAAACTACTATCCAAGCATATATCTTGCAAGTTAATTTTATTGCCGACACTGCGTTTTGGGGTCATCAACATTTTTGCCCTTTCCTGCCACATAAGTAAAACTCCGCCTAAAGTATGTACCTACCTAGTTGTAAGTAGTGTTGTAAGCTCTTTATGACTACCCTTACCAAAGGGACGCCAAGTGAGGAGAGGATACACTGATTAATTAGGGTGTGACAGGGCAGGGTGAGTGCACAAGCAGTCTTAGTATATCTAGTAATATATATATTATACATATATACTGTATCGTGCTGCAACGATTAATCGATTAAATCGAGTAATTCGATTAGAAAAAAGCTTGGAATCAAATTTTGCTGCTTCGAAGATTCGTTTAGGGCTGCAGCTATCGAATATTTTAGTAATCGCGTAATTGACTGAAAATTCTATCGATTAATCGAGTAATCGGATAAAACATTTTTTTAGGTAAAGAGCAATTATAAATATACATGAGAAAAAAAGACAGTTCATCTAATATTGAACCATTTTCAGTCAATCAGTCTTTATTTTCGATGTACATTGTTGAAAACAGCCAACAATTGCATCTCAGATGTGACTATAAAAAAAATTCACTGCTTTCGCTAAAAAAACTTCTAGATTTTATATAAAAAAAAAAAAAAAAAGATATTTCTTACCTAAAAATGTCATTACGCTTGATAACACACATCACTTAAAAGCTAGGTGTTTTTCCCACGTGTTTCAATTGAATTTCCATTTGTGTCAAGCTATTTTTAACTTCTAGTTGAGTTTTAAGTTAGTCTAAACTATACGTCCCGATAGGATTGTGAGTTTTTGCAGTGTTCAAATTAAATAAATGTATGATACCTGTTGTATTGGAGCACATTAGGGACCAGTGCAACTTGGTGTTTTATCCAGCAATGACTATTGAGCTAAAATTGACAGTTAGCATTTTACACCCCCATCACTCTACAGCACTACGTTTTCGCAGATTAAATAAAGCCTATATGTAAGACACGTTTGCCACGCATTGACAGTGGTCATAATAAATAGAAACGTAGCCCTCCACACGGCTAACGTTAAGGGCTAACATTACGTGATTGAGTGACAGTAACGTTATATTTATTAGCGCTGAGAAGCCTACTGCCTTAAGATGGCGGCTGTTTACGACTTCCGCCCAGACGCGGCCGAGTCTGTCATTTCGCATCTAGTTCTAAATACATGCGTTATCTATGAGACGCATCAGACGCTACCTGCTACCACCTTAGCATCATATATGCGGCCGTAGTTTTTAGCAACATTGGCGTAGTTTGTGGCGGCTGTCGGCTATAATAAGGGTTTTTGTTGTTTTTTTTTTTTTTTTTTTATTGCTTCTTCCTCTACTCACGCGTTGCTCCGCATTAAAAGTAGTCCGGGCAAAACGTGATGCTTAGAGCTGGCAAAATTAAACGATTCCTCGAGGTGAATAAAATTATTCGGATCAGTTTTTAAACTCGAGTTACTCGAGTAGCTTGAGTATTCGTTTCAGCTATAGATTCGTTTATTTAAAGCGGCGTTGTAATGGTTTGTTTTGAAACTGTTTGCATTTAGGTTTATTCATTTGTGTGTATACACTGCCCTCTAGTGGCAACAGTGAATATGACTTAACACATTTAACACGGCTGAATCGAGCTGCTCCCTGTTAAGACCTCCCTGTTAAGTTTTTGTTTCAGATAATGGTTTTGAAGCATTTGTACTTTAGTTTATAGGTATATTTAGCAGTTTTTTGTATATCTGTGCTTTGAGTCCAGAAGTACCTTAAGAGCATAAAGGGAAGAGGCCATACCTGCCAGCACCACATGCGCGTACCGGCTCGCCACAGCTGTTCCTTGGGTAGACCGTGCCACACACTGATATCCACCGGCATGGGCACGCTGCAGGGAGGTGATGGTGAGAGTACCACCGTTCACCTCCACACCAGGCAGGGTATCGACAAGCAGGGGGGCACCACGAAAGCGCCAGGAGAGCGCCGCCGATGGGGGCCTGACGGCGCAGTGCAGGCGAGCCGCCGAACCAGGACTCTGGACCAATGAGGCGGGCTCAGAGCGGAAAGATGGATATTGAACTGAGGAGGGAAAGAGAGTGGATGATGAATGGAGGGAGTAAAACCACGTTTCCACTGGGCGGTAAATTGTGACAAGTGATGCACATGTGGGAGGGACAGCCATGGGCTGCGTCAGCTACAGAAATAGACATCAGAAGAGGACGTTTAAACACTAAGGCTGCGTGTGCTGGAGTTTTGTAAAAATCTGTCTCTTAAAGTGCCATTTTTTGGCTGCTATTAGCGATAGTCAAAATGTATGGATGTACTGTATGTATGAATACTCTTACCTCAGAAACTTTCAATGAGTTTGTCACTAGTAGATGTAAAATCTATTTTAACTGAGAGGCTGGCAACCCTCCCAGTTAAAATGGAGGGTAAAATGCTAGCTAGCTGATCGCCACAGCTTTGAAATTACACCAAAAATGCATTGGGATCGTACTGGAAGTAAACAACACTTCTTCAACTTGGGTGACTTCCAGTTCATAGCACTAGCATCGATAAGCAACATCAGTGATGTAAAACTGGGGTTAAAGCTGTATGTTGGGCTACTTTGGTTTATCTTACTGTACAATCAAAATAACTGCGGTTTAATTTAGTACAGTACCCTTTGACATGACGGTGGGAGTTTAGTCCTAGCCTAAGTTGGCGAGAACTTACGTGTGCAGCTAATAAGCAGGGACTGGCTGAGGCACAGCACAGTGGACAGGAAGACCCTGAGGCCACCGTCCATGGTGCCCTGGGACCCCTGCCAGCGGCCGTGATTGCCTGGTGGGCACGCCCTCCTCCAATTGGCCAACCTGAAAGACGAGGAGGAGGAATTACAAACAAAAACATGTCAGAAACCAGCTTGTCATCCCAGCGACCAAAGGAGACAATGGGGAGCATCTCTCTAATCTTCACATGGCACCACTTGACCCCCTCTTCGCACCCTCGGGAGAAGGGACGACCTGATACAGAAAAATGAGCTTCGTGTTGGGAGTGTGCGACTTCTCTCTTCATATCACTCTCTTGTCACACAGCTCTGCTTCCTCATAGGTTCACTCTAGCCTAACGTCCTTCACCTGTCCTGGCTGGATGACCTCAGAAAAGGCGGACGTAATTAGGAGAATTCCTCCATCCTTTTCAAGCAGACCCCCTCCCATTTCTCCTCGTCCTTTTTCTCTTTGCGAGAATAATCCAGGCCAGGCTTTGATCCAGGGGTTCCTGCTCGGTAACCAGGACTTGAGTCCCACAATGGCCGCCCAGCTGTGATATTGATGCCAACGCTACAGCGGAAGGAGCCGAGGGGGCAAATTAAAAAAGATGGTGAGTATGGGGTCCAACAGGGAACTGGATGGGGGCTAAAGCTACACTAAGACAATTTAGGAAATGCTATTTCAATACGTTACATTTTTGTACTGTGGCTAATCTTTTAAAACCTAAAATGGATTACGATAGTTTTGTCTCTCGTTGAACAAGTTTCACAACACAGCATTACCAAACCGGGGTAAATGGTTAGCATCTCCCTGGCTGGCTGGGTAGTTTACCAGACACGCACGAAAGGCCCTGTGCTGGGGAGACCTAACAGTCGCATTTGGCAGAATGTATTATACACCGGATTAAAAGTGACAAAATTCCAAATATGCTAGTTTTACTCACACATACTCTGTGACATTTACGGTGATAGATGAACCAGAGTTGCTCTAAAAATATATTTATTTTACACTGACCACACAATAACTTTAGCATTAGTGCGGCAACGATTAATCGATAAACTCGAGTAATCGATTAGAAGAAAAAAAAGGTTCGAATTAAATTTTGCTGCTTCGAGTATTCGTTTAATTAAAGTGGCGTTGTAACGGTTCATTTTAGGGTTGTCAAACGATTAAAATTTTTAATCGAGTTAACCACAGCTTAAAAATTAATTACAGTAATCTCTGGACTATAAGGCGCACCTGACTATAAGCCGCCACCCACCAAATTTGACACAAAAACAGCATTGTTCATAGATAAGCTGCACTGGACAATAAACTGCAGCTGTCCTCACTGTATTATGAGGTATTTACGCCTAAAGATATTAACCGGTAACACTTTATTTGACAGCGGCATAATACGACTGTCATAAGACCAAATGAACCACCATAAAGCTTTGAACCAAATGGCTGCAAAGCTTCATTGCTTCAAGAAGCTTCATTTGGCCATCACTGCTCCCTTGGGGGAGACAGTCAACCTCTGCTGCCACCTGCTGTCAACACTATTGTCATCTAACGGGCCTCCTAGCATGCATTGTAGCACTACAAATGTAAATAACAATGAAAATTCATGTTCTGTGCTAATTATTTCTTCAGTTACTGTTCCAGTTGTTTCATTAATTGCTAGCTCTGGTATTTGGTAAAACTTTGACAGTAGCGCCATAAAACTGTCATAAGACCATCATAATTATGACATGACACGACACTGCCATGAGCATTAATGGCATCATGACAGATGTCATTTTGTGTCATCCGGCAAATTATCTGACTTTTGAATAGATGTAAAAGATCCGAGTTGGACATAAATGGAATGTGGGTGACATAATTTGCCATGACGATACTAAATGACATATGTCATAAGCATTTGTTAACGGCCATGAAAAGTGTTATAATCTTATGTATTATGGCAATTTTATGATGCCACTGTCAAAAAAAGTGTTACCTATTGACCGAAATAAATCAACAAATAAGCCGCACTGGACTATAAGACGCGGGATTCAAAATGAGGGGAAAAAAGTAGCGGCTTATAGTCCGAAAATTATGGTAATCGTAATTAATCGCAATTCAACCCATCTTTAAAATATGCCATATTTTTCTGTAAATTATTGTTGGAATGGAAAGATAAGACACAAGACTGATATATACATACAACATACTGTGTACAGTAAGTACTGTATTTGTTTATTATAACAATAAATCCACAAATGGCCTCATGAACATTCTTTCTGTTAAAGTGATCCACGGATAGAAAGACTTGTAGTTCTTAAAAGATAAATGTTATAGTTACAAGTTATAGTAATTTTATATTAAAACCCCTCTTCGTGTTTTCGTTTTAATAAAATTTGCAAAATTTTCAATCAAAAGTAGAGTTAATATAATAAGAATAAGAATAAAAATAACCACCAAAGTCCTGACCAAAGTCTGAGTAAGTTGCCAGTTCATGCCAGTTCACTCTGCATTGTTGTTTAACTGTGTGAGAATAGGGCCTCATTACTACAGACTGAAGTGCTTTTCTTTTTGAGAACATTTTTTTTTTTTTTTGAGAGATAGGGATATTATTTTTGTTGTGCTTTTACTAAATGATACTTATGTTTGTTGTGAAGGAGTTGCCGAAGCTTATGCCAATAAATGGCGCGGTCCAAAGAACGCCTGTGTTCACTTGCCTTCATAACATACTGTTTATATCTCTGTACATATCTTACTACAGACTGAAGTGCTTTTCTTTTTGTGAACATTTTTTTTTTTTTGAGAGATAGGAATATTATTTTTGTTGTGCTTTTACTAAATGATACTTATATTTGTTGTGAAGGAGTTGCCGAAGCTTATGCCAATAAACGGCGCGGTCCAGAGAACGCCTGTGTCCACTTGCCTTTATAACATACTGTATATATCTCTGTACATATCTTACCCAAAATACAACAAGAGACACATAATTGCCACTAAAAGAAAGAAAACTTACAGAAATATGCGTGGAGCACAAATAGCACAATGTAACAGCATAAACGTCTCACAACTACTAATTCTCCCACTAGTAGAAGGAATAACATTAGTATGGAACGGCGCTGCCCCCAAGCGGCCGGTGGCATTCTCTTCACTCTTAATGTCCATAAACGGCGTCATTGTAATCTGTTTGAGGCAATGCGTGAGCGGGTCATTCAGTGCATGCGTTAATTGCGTCAAATATTTTAACGTGATTAATTTAAAAAATGAATTAACGCCCATTAACGCGATGATGTTGACAGCACTAGTTTAATTTGAAAGTGTTTGCATTTAATTTTATTGATTTGGGTGGATACACTGCCCTCTTGTCTGCCTCATTTTACATGGGTAAATCCAGCTGCTCCATGTTAAGACCAACATAAGCTTTTGTTCGTGTTTGTTAGTGTTTTGTTAATGTTTTTTTTAGGGCTGTCAAAATTATCGCGTTAACGCGCGGTAATTAATTTTTTAAATTAATCACGTTAAAATATTTGACGCAATTAACACACATGTCCCGCTCAGACAGTATTCTGCCTTTTGGTAAGTTTTACAGCAAGGCTTTTTGTGCTGTCTAACAGCGAACCCTTGTGGTCGCTTTGCGACATGGTTTATTGTTGTCTTGCCAGTTCAATATGGCTGCACGACATCTCGGGCTGACGCCTACGTTGTAATGTTGTGCCTATATGATCCTTGGACAAGATTTGTCCATAAGTATGGTTGTTGTAAATAATGTACATATTATGTTAGTAAGCGAAATGTTATATTTTTTGTATGAGACGCTTTTTGTTTATGTTTAATGAACCTGTATAGCGTGCTAAGCTAACGTTGTTGCTAATGCAATGCTTGTGTAATTTTTTTGTAGTTTTACGAAGGTCTAAAGAGGACAATGGTTTGAGACCATTTTATTAATAAATCAGACGAAAAAGAAAGAAGTCTGATTATTATGGCATCGTTCACGAGCTGTCTAGCTTTGGAAAAAGTAGACGCTTCGGAGTGAGGACAGCATAGACAGATTTAAATGACAGTAGAGTGAAATGCCCACTACAGTCCTTATGTACCGTATGTTGAATGTATATATCATCCTGTGTCTTATCTTTCCATTCCAACAATTTATTTTACAGAATATATTTATATAATTTACAGAAAAATATGGCATATTTTATTGATGGTTTGAATTGCGATTATTTGCGATTAATTACGATTAATTAATTTTTAAGCTGTAATTAACTCGATTAAAAATTTTAATAGTTTGACAGCCCTAGTTTTTTTTTAATGCATTAGTAATTTAGTTTAGAGGTATATTTAGCTGTTTTTTGTGGGAATATGTGTCTGAACCATTTGTTAAGAGCACTGTAAAAAAAGTTAACATTTTATAGCATTTAAGCTAGCGGACTTTTGCTATATAAATTGGCCAATTATTCGTTCCTTGTACATGGATCCTCATTTATTTACTTTTTATACTGTTTGAGGCTGAGCTCAGGTATTTTAATTTTTCATGTTCCTTATCCGATTACTCGATTATTCGAACTAACTAGTTCATCGACTAATCGACTACTAAAATAATCGATAGCTGCAGCCCTATTTAGCATATTACCATATAAAACATTCAAACACATTAATCTAATGTTATTGATGGTAGCTTTGCAAGTTATGCAAAAGCTAAAACCTTGTAATATTCCTTTTTTGTCTAATGACATTTCTTTGGTGTGCCACCCAGCCAAAAACGTTTGAACCACAGACACCGTTCAAACACCATAATAACCGGAATTCTCCTGTGATGCAGCTCTCTTAAGTTTGACATTTCAAAAATTTCCATTCGCCCCAAAACAGTTTTTATTGGTTAAAGAAAAAAATGTGACTAGTCCTACAGTTTTTGTCCAAATCACATCATTTACACATAAAAAATTCAGACCGCGAAGGGCCACAAAAGCTGTATGCACTTTTTCGCCAAAAAATGTACAGTTCTAAAATTTGCAAATAACATACCCATTCATTTCTAATGGGCAAAATTTCCCATTGATTTCCAATGGCCCTATTTGCTATCATTTATCATATTGATTTCCAACCCAAGTGACTCAATATAAACAGGAAGTTACAACTAAATGCACCAAAATCAAAAGGAAGTGACCCGATATCAACAGGAAGTAACCACACAATGACCTCAGATCAATAGGAAGGGACCCCAAAATGACCCCAGATCATTAGGAAGTAACCCTATAACAACAGATATTGACCCTAAAATTATCCCAAATCAACAGGACCTAATATGACCCATAAGCGACAGGAAGTGATGCGATATCAACAGAAAGTGACTCGATATACAGTGGGGCAAATAAGTATTTAGTCAACCACTAATTGTGCAAATATTAGAGGGGCCTGTAATTGTCAACATGGGTAAACCTCAACCATAAGAGACAGAAATCAGAAAATCACAATGTTTGATTTTTAAAGAATTTATTTGCAAATCATGGTGGAAAATAAGTATTTGGTCAATACCAAAAGTTCATATCAATACTTTGTTATGTACCCTTTGTTGGCAATAACGGAGGCCAAACGTTTTCTGTAACTCTTCACAAGCTTTTCACACACTGTTGCTGGTATTTTGTCCCATTCCTCCATGCAGATCTCCTCTAGAGCAGTGATGTTTTGGGGCTGTCGTTGGGCAACACGGACTTCCAACTCCCTCCACAGATTTTCTATAGGGTTGAGATCTGGAGACTGGCTAGGCCACTCCAGGACCTTGAAATGCTTCTTACGAAGCCACTCCTTTGTTGCCCTGGCTGTGTGTTTGGGATCATTGTCATGCTGAAAGACCCAGCCACTTCTCATCTTCAATGCCCTTGCTGATGGAAGGAGATTTTCACTCAAAATCTCTCGATACATGGCCCCATTCATTCTTTCCTTTACACAGATCAGTCATCCTGGTCCCTTTGCAGAAAACAGCCCCAAAGCATGATGTTTCCACCCCCATGCTTCACAGTGGGTATGGTGTTCTTCAGATGAAATTCAGTATTCTTTCTTCTCCAAACACGAGAAGCTGTGTTTCTACCAAAAAGTTCTATTTGGGTTTCATCAGAGCATAACACATTCTCCCAGTCCTCTTCTGGATCATCCAAATGCTCTCTAGCGAACCGCAAACGGGCCTGGACATGTACTTTCTTCAGCATGGGGACACGTCTGGCAGTGCAGGATTTCAGTCCCTGGCGGCGCATTGTGTTACTGATAGTAGCCTTTGTTACTGTGGTCCCAGCTCTCTGTAGGTCATTCACTAGGTCCCCCCGTGTGGTTCCGAGATTTTTGCTCACCGTTCTTATCATCATTTTGACACCACGGGGTGAGATCTTGCATGGAGCCCCAGATCGGGGGAGATTATCGGTGGTCTTGTATGTCTTCCATTTTCTAATAATTGCTCCCACAGTTGATTTTTTTACACCAAGTGTTTTACCTATTGCAGATTCAGTCTTCCCAGCCTGGTGCAGGTCTACAATTTTGTGTCTGGTGTCCTTCGACAGCTCTTTGGTCTTGGCCATGGTGGAGTTTGGAGTGTGACTGACTGAGGTTGTGGACAGATGTTTTTTATACCAATAATGAGTTAAAACAGATGCCATTAATACAGGTAACGAGTGGAGCCTCGTTAGACCTCGTTAAAAGAAGTTAGACCTATTTGACAGCCAGAAATCTTGCTTGTTTGTAGGTGATCAAATACTTATTTTCCACTCTAATTTGGAAATAATTTCTTTAAAAATCAATGTGATTTTCTGCGCTTTTTTCCACATTCTGTCTTTCATGGTTGATTACAGGCTTCTCTAATCTTTTCAAGTAGGAGAACTTGCACAATTGGTGGTTGACTAAATAATTATCTGCCCCACTGTACCAACCATCACCATAGAGGTACCATCGCAATTTCTCCAAATATTGCATTTTCTTGTTGCATACATTAACTCATTGGCTGCCATTGACGACAATAGACGCCCAATCTATTTTGAATGTTCATTCGCCCCCTCACAGTTAAAATTGATTGGACGTCTATCCCTGTCAATGTCGCTGAAACATGATATTTAAAAGCCAGTTTAAAGTGGATCAGACATCTTTCACTGACAAAGGCAAAACAGGTGTAAAAGCGTTTAAAGAGATAATAAAATGGCTAAAGGCGGCAGAGCTTGGATTTCAATGCACTACTGTGTAATCGGACTGCAAGTATACTTTGTGGCGTCTCACATCAAACCCGCTTGGCAACACCGCACGTTGCGACAGGCCCCCAGTTCGCCGGATTCATGATCTATAATTACAATAATAATACACGGGAGCCAATAAAATATGTGAGCGGGAACACTGTCCCTCAAGACTGGTAGTGGGCATAGTATAGCTCGCACACATTTAAATTACAAACATTGTTGAACATTTGTTTCATTAATTTAGCTGATTTTATGTGTAAAAATCGATAAAATATAGTGGGAAAAAAAGTTTGGTGAATAAAAATAAATCTAATAATTTGTTTTCTGATTTATGGATGATATTCAAATTAACTCATTTGCACTAAATAATAAAATATTATACAGTATATCAGTAAATAAAATAATTTACTTCTTAAATGTATTATTGCCAATAAAAATATTCGTAAATTTAACCATTTACAATTGCATAATACATAAAGTCCTTTGTAAAAAAAAAAATTCATAAATTGTCAATAATTGAAATAAAAAAAAATTAAAATACAAAAAATACAATATGAAACATATTCACTATGGCATAATAAAGAAATTTAAAGGACCGAAACAATATAATTCTTTCATTTATAATTGCACCTGAGTCCGATTTACCAGATTTTAAGAATCTGCTGATACCGATTCTCGATCCGATTCCGAAATTATTTTTTTTATTTGCACAAAAGTTCCAAATATGTTACAAAACTGTACTTTTTACAGTACTTCCTCTCCCGCTTTTTCCAGGAGTGTTGTGGAGTATAAAACGTATAGATTTTGGGCATTCTTTTGGCAATGCCCTTGTATAGGGGTGTCCTGTTCACATATTTTTGCACCCGAATCCGAGTCAACTGATTTTGAGAATCTGCCAATACTGAGTCCCGATCAGATACAAAAAGAAGTGTTTAAAAAAAAAAGTTTTAAACATTTTTCTGTCCCACCGTGCCGCCTTCATAATGTGAATTATTTTAAAACAAGAATAACGTAGAAAAATGCTTGTCTTTATTAAACACGTCACTGAGTGTGTCCACTCAGATCTTCTCACGTTGCTTGGAACTGCCGCTCATTTACACACACACAATGAGTTGCCACAGCACACTACCGCTAGTGTTTAACAAGCTAAACGATGATTGACGCATTCGGCGCCTGTGAAGTTGCGCTCCCAAGCTTCTCTGGCAAGATCAAAGCTTCAATGCCTGTCAATCATCGTTAACTTAAACAAGCAAATTCAAATCCAGTGTACTACAGACCAAGAAAAGCAGCAGGAGAGACAGTGAGAGGCTGTACGAGCATGAAACACAAAAACAGAAATATATTTTTTAATATTAAAAACTCGATCTTTTTCCCCCGATTCCGATCCTCTGAAAAATTGCGCCATTGGCCCGATTTCCAATCACGTGATCGGAGGGGGACATCCCTACCATTGTATTTCTGGCATATTTTGTTACTTTTTAGCCCTTAAAAAAAATAAAAAATATATATATAATTAGGTGTGAATGATATTGGAAAAAATTACCATTGCGATGTATAATACCAAGGCTCCACACTAACATTTTGCATTGGTTGTGCTGGTGCCTTTTTCAAAATGCAGGCGCACCCACATTTTCATTGCAACACTTTTAACGCCATAACTTTAATTTCTCTCGATAACATTTATATAATTCATATGAGTGAGTCCACTGATCGTAGGGCTATAGAGCTTTCACTCGCCAGATCAAAGCTACAAACCTGTCAATCATCGCTAATTTTAAACAGCAAACTGTAATTGCCTGCTGACCTAGAAAAGCTGCAGGAGGGAGAGCGAGAGGCTGTACGAGCATGAAGCAGAAAAACATTAATATATATTTTTAATTAAAAAGCTGATGCATGTCACCCGATTCCGATCTTCTTAAAAATGGCACGATCGGCCCGATTTCCGATCATGTGATTGGATTGGGACATCCCTAATTGCAAATATAAATATTAGTAAATTTAACAATTTTCGTAATATATAAAGTCGGAAAATTTCAAAATCGGGAAACTCATGTATTGTCAAAAAATTGAAAAAACTAAACACAAAAAAAAAAAAAAAAAAAAAAAAACGATCAAAATAAGAAGAAAAAAAATAATTGAAACGTATTTACTACAGTTGTCCGATAATTACTTTTAACCGATATGCTGATATTATCCAACTCCAAAAATCACATACCGCCATATGCGGTTGTGGACTTAACATATTCATTATTTTTCCATTATTTATCGCTCATTTAATTTTTGCACCATGAATACAAATGGTCTGCTCACATCACAAATCCCAAGCGGCTGAGTTTGGAGACATCTAATGGTCAATAAGCATAACTGCTGTGACAAGCTGTGACCAGCCCTTGTACAAAGGCAGAAGACTTCTACATTCACTTTGAAGACAACATGCATGTTGGCTCAAAACCGATCATGAAAAAAGTATGTCGATATTACTCAATATCATTTTAAAATGATATTAGCGGACGATATCATCGGCTACCTATAATATCGGAAGACTGTAATATTTACTATTACGTACGTTCATCATCATTGATATAGTTAAAAATAACAAAAATACAGTATGCTAATTATGACTATCATTCAAATAAAAAAATAAACACTTCAATAAATTATAATAAAAATAATGACTTTAAAAAAGTTGAAATCATTATATTCCTACATCTTATACGTCTTATTGTTGTATAAACTACATATTTTAAACTGTCATTTTTGGTGCTTTATCTACCAATGACCAATCCCAGTTATAAATATCGACAGTCTTGGTCACAAGAACTAAATTTAAAGGTCTTAGTCTCCGTTTCAAACGACTGGATTTTCTGTACAAACTGGTCAAGGTAGTGATTAGTTATTCCTCAACTTCATTAATGGGATAAAACTAGGGCTGCAGCTATCGAACATTTTAGTAATCGAGTAATCGACTGAAAATTCTATCGATTAATCGAGTAATCAGATAAAACTTTTTTTTTTTTTTTTTTTTTAGGTAAAGGGCAATTATAAATATACATGAGAAAACAAGACATTTCATCTAATATTAAACCGTTTTCAGTAAATTAATGTCTTTATTTTCTATGTACATTGTTGAAAACAGCCAACAATTGCATCTCAGATGTACTCTCGGATCATAGAAGCACTGGCTCGCATCAAAGTCATCCGCCTTAGGTGCGCTATTTTCGGCTTGAACTCCTCGAGCTGAGTCCAATGGCTGGCTTGAGCCCTGGTGGCCAATATTCATCATGCATCATTCTTCATCATGCTTTTATGCCATTGGCGTAATCACCTGTTACTCAAACATGTCGGAAGTAGCGGCGAAGTTGGATCTTTCAGTCAGAATAATTCAATCAAAACTTTCTACTTAAAAAAAAAGTGCTTTCAAAACTTTTAGTACTTCAAATAAAAAATGAGTTCAAAACTTTTTGCTCTCCAAAAAAGTGACACTTCAATTACAAAATTATATATTGTATATTAAAAAAAAAAAAAAAAAAAAAAAAAATATATATATATATATATATTCAAAAAATATATATATATTTTTTTAGGGAAGGGCAATTAATTTTTGAAACTCATTTTTTCTTTGATTGAAATTAGTTTTTTTGATTAAAGCAACTTTTTCTGGGATTGAATGATTTAGACACAAATGCCCAAACAAAAAAAGGATTGCTTCAATCAAAGAAAACAGTTTAAATGTAAAATTAAGTGTTCAAATGCAAAATTCTGAGTCTTAAATATTTTATCGCGTTCAAAAACTTTTTTTCTATGATTGATTTTTTTTTTTTTTTTAATTGAGGTGATTTTTTTGTTTGAAGCAACTTATTTTTTGATTAAATAATAAAAGCCCAAATGCAAAGCGGGACTTGGCCGTCTACAACCGCCTGCTGCACGTTTCCCCTACTTCAATCAAAAAAAAAAAAAAAAATTCTGAGACTTCAATCAAAAGAAAAAAATTCAAAGAAAAATAGTTTTCAAATGCATTTTTTTTTGTTTCAAATTTATCTTTGCATTCAAACACTTTTTTTTTGATTGAAGTGACCTTTCTTAATTGTGAAATATATATTCTGATTGAGGCGGCTTTCTTTTTTTGATTGAAGCAACTTTTTTTGATTGAATACCTAAGACACAAATCTACCTCCATAGAAACCTAGCCCTCCGCAGGGCTAACGTTACGTGAGCGAGTGACAGCTAGCGACATCTTATTTATTAGCGCTGAGAATCTACTGCTTTAAGATGGCGGCTGTTTACTAATGCCACCCAGTCTGTCATTTCGCATGTAGTTCTTCATAGATGTGATATCTATGAGACGCATCAGACGCTACTTGCTACCGTAGCATCATGCGGGCGTAGTTTTTAGCAAAGTCGGAGTGGTTTGTAGCGGCTGTCGGCTGCGGTAAGGTTCTTTTTTTTTATTGCTTCTTCCACTACGTACGTGACGTCAGCGCGTTGTCCCGCATTAAAAGTAGTCCGGGCAAAACGTGATACGTAGAGCTGGCAAAATTAAACGATTCCTCGAGGTGAATAAAATTACTCGGACCAATTTTTAACCTTGAGTTACTCGAGTTGCTTGAGTATTTGTTTCAGCTCTAGTTAAAACACTAATAGAACTAGAGCTGTCCCGACTAGTCGACATAGTCGACGTCATCGATGACGTAAATCCGTCGACGAGCACAACATCCTGTCGACGGTTAATGAAGGGTTAAAAAAAATATATGCGTGGAAAGTTCAGAATGTCGGATGCTCTGTATGCAAGCGGGGAAAGCGGCACAAAGCCAAAAAAAGCGCACCAGAGTGTCCAAAACATTGACTTATTTCAAAGAAACAACGGAGGGTACACTCTTCTGTCCTGTCTCTTCAATGCCAAGCTTGGCTGCACGTCGGCCGTGAATAAACACCTCAAATGCCGTCACCCAGTTTGTAATTTTTTTAATTTTATTTTTTGTACACCAGAGGGTGCTGTCGCCTTACTGGATAATAATGTTTCATTGACAATGGGCCTATAAGTGCTATTAGTATTGTCCTTAATGCTAACTGAAAGGTTTATTTCATGTTATGGTTTATTTTATGGTATAGAAAATTATATAAGGTTAAAAGGTCATAAATATATACAGTATATACAGTGATTGCACTCAAGGGAGAGATTGTCAATGATAAGGTAATAAATGAAGGTAAAGGCAATTCATTGATATATAAATAAGGTTTAAAAGGAAGAAGGTGAAAAGTTTTTGTTAATTTCTAATTGTGTTGTTTTATTTGTGTGCACCGCAGCTCTTACGGTGTGATTACATCAAGGATGGAATAAAAGTTGTAAACCATCAGTTTAAGAGACCACCTTTTCTATCGGGATGCTACACTAGTTAATTCTATCAGCATTTGAACTCATTGTTTATTTGTGATTTATTATTGTTATTTACGTCTTTATTTGTACTTTAATAAATAATTTAAGTGTTCCAATATGTTTTTTGTGAATTGATAAGCGTCAACAAAAATTTCATTGCTAAATTAGTAAACAAAAACCCCCCCCAAAATTTTTTTTTAAATTATTAGATTAGTCGACTAATCGTAAAAATAGTGGGCTGACTAATCGGGAGAAAATTAGTCGTTTGGGACAGCCCTAAATAGAACCAACAAATACCTTTAATCAGACGTGTCCAAAGTGCGGCCCGGGGGCCAAATGCGGCCCGTGGTCAAATTTCATCAGGCCCCCAGCCTCTGTCATAAGATCAATAACATCTGGCCCGCACACAGACTTAATAAATTGGTCAGCAGTACTGCTTACACATTAAATGCTGCTCCTCATTTACCCACTAAAAGGCAGCAGCCCTCTAAGCAACATTACCCCGTGTGACCCTTGACTTTCAATTTTCTAAAATGGCAACAATCAACAACAACAACAAAAAGTTGACTGCGACAGCAGACGCTTCAAGGGTAGGTGGAAATTGGACTATTTCTTCACTAAAATACGCAACAACTGTATCTGCCTCATTTGCAAAGAGACAGTCGCTGTTTTTAAAGAGTTCAATGTGAGGCGATATTACCAAACAAGACACACTGACATATATGACAAGATTACAGGGAAGATGGCAGCGAGAAATTGAAGCAACTTGAAGCTAGTTTAATTTCACAGCAGCAGTATTTCGCAAGATCCCGAGAGTTGAAGAGAACACCACAAAGGCTAGTTGCGAGATTGTTACAATTATTAGTTTAAAAAAAAAATAAAGCAAATGTGACACACAGAATGGCTTGCTAAAATTTGCTTAAATAATATTGTTCTACGTAAAGGACGTCAGCCAAGGTCGGCCCCCCACATTTTTACCACACCAAATCTGGCCCCCTTTGCAAAAAGTTTGGACACCCCTGCCTTTAATTCTCATGTCACTAACTTTCCACTGGTACCTTTAGCTTACATTGTAAGAAACACCAACAAATCCATCTTGTAATAGTTTACTGTTCAAACTTGTTATGGTTTTTTAAAATGATAATTAGGGATTTTTTTATTGGCTTGTCTCAGTCACAGTCTTGGGGAGTTCTAGTCTTGGATAAACCAATCAAATCAAAATGTTGCCCTTGACCAAAGGTTTTCATTAGCCTTGCTCCATATGATCACTGCCTCCCGTCAGTTCCTGCCAGCGCTATGGCGACCGGTTGCCCTTGTGTAAACACACACACAGCTGCCTATCGGGCCCGTCCATCTGGCGCTTCGAGGAAACACACGAGGGCATCCATCTTCCCACTTATCTGCTTGACTTTTCTCTGACATCCGCCACCATGAAGACACACACCACTAGGATATCTGGTGTCACCCCCAAAATCCCATTAGCGAGGACCTGACCGATGCTGGTGGCGCAGCATGCCGAGGTGAGGATACCGGTCTTGTCAAGGCTAGTCATTATGAAATGTCAACAAAAGATCCATATTTCTTCATATGACAAGTTGTGGAACAAGCTAAGGTCATACATGTAAGCTACAGTACAAACACTGTTAGCCAAACCACTGGAAAAACACCAGGCTAAGAGATTGTTGCTATAGCTGCACAGGGATGAATTCATACATTTTGGTGGATCAGTCACCGGTCAGTCACTAAAAATATAATCAACTAGCAGTATGGGCTGGCGTTGCTCCAGTGAAGAAGTGAAAATGGGCATTTTTGATGCCAATTTTTGGATTTTTTTCCACACTAAATTGGGGCATACAGAGATCAAACCCATCTAAGAACACTCCCAGATATATAAAGTGCAACTATGTAAAATGTCATCAAAATCCGCCAAGCCATTTCGGCGTCCATAAAACACGAACACACAGACAGCCACACAGACAAATGATCCTTTATAGAGATTATAAAATATCCAGCCAAAATGAATCCCTTAGTAATATTACGGAACATTGTACATTTTTTTTTTAAATCCAGCGTCTTGAAGTCACAACGTATCATCACAGCATGTTTAAATTTGTACATGAAACAGTAAAGTTTGAAAGCCAACTGCAACATTGCAATCGCAAGAGCCATCTTATGTCCAAAAGATGCCGCTGCCGCCTGCACGATCAGGGATTTTCTTTGTTCATTTTTGAGTTTTGAATTATTTTTCCACACTCAATGGTAGGAGTGGGAACCTCTCGTTACCACACGATACGATACGATTTGCGAAACAAAGCTCACGATAACGATGATCTGACGATATAGCGATACAACGATTATCGATACATTGGTCAGGAAATCATTCTAGGATATTCTACAAACAACTAATAAACAGAAAAACAAGCCTCTGCTGCGAATTGGAATGAGTTTATCTCTAGTAGACGTCCAATCCATTTTAACGCCTATGGCCGTCATTGGCAGCCAATGCCAGGCAATGAGGTAATTTTGGGCCAATTAAGGTCATTTACCTGATAATTTTCAGTAACTTCCTGTTGATTTTGGGGTGTTTTATGGGTCACTTCCTGTTTATTTTGAGTTACAGAACAGGAAGTGACCTGGGAATCACCCAAATGATTAGGCAGTGACTCAAACTCAACCGGAAATGACCTGTAAATGAACACCAAGTGATCTGTAAATCCCCCGAAAATCAGACAGAATGACTGCGAATGCTCTGGTTTCGAATGAACGAACGTTCCCAGTCTAAATGGATTGGGCGTCAAGGACTGTCAATGGCAACCTTACAGTTACCTGAGACACCATCATGTTGGAAGATCTTGGACGCAACTTGCTGGTTGCTTTTTTTTTTTTTTTTTTAAAACATGGACAACTTTTTAAAACGATATCTCGATTCTTGGCAGGAGCATATCGATAACCTTTTGGGATACAAAGTATCACGATATATCACCATTTCGATATTTTGTCACACCCCTACTCAATAGCGGCCTCCAGAGATGAAACCAATCTAAGAACACTCCCACAGACATAAAGTAGATATGTGTAAAATTTCATCAAAATCCGCCCAGCCGTTAAAGTGTCCATAGAGAACGAACACACACACACAGACAGTTACATTTATACATAAGTATAGATCTTGTATGCCAATTACATCTAGAGACAGTTAGCCACATTAGCCTGCTTGCATTTGGTCACGGAAATTCACGGTATATAATTTGAGCATTGTATTGAGTGAAGTTTTCATACTTTCACAAGACAGACATAATGTTTCTGATTTTAATGTCTGCCGGTCGTTGCTACGGTGATGAGGGAAGGAGTGGAATTTGTATTGCCGTTTCATACAAGTCACTGTGTCATAATTATTTTGCAGCCGCTAAATGGCGTCATTATTCTTGTCTTTGGAGTGATTTCAGTCAGATAATACCTGTTTATGAAAGCTCACATTTGACTCTAGGGGTGTGACAAAATATCGAAATTGTGATATATCGTGATACTTTGTATCCCAAAAGGTTATCGATATGCTCCTGCCAAGAATCGAGATATCGTTTTGAAAAGGTGTCAATGTCTTAAAGAAAAAAAAAATGAACCAACAAGTTGCTACCAAAATCTTCCACCATAATCGTGTGTCAGTTGACTCTAAGGCTGCATTGACGGTGCTCGACGCCATATCCATTTAGACTGGGAACGTTCGTTCATCGAAACCAGAGCGTTCACAGTCATTCTGTCCAATTTTCAGGGTATTTACAGGTCACTTGCTGTTCATTTTAGGGGATTTACAGGTCATTTTCTGTTAAGTTTGAGTCACTGCCTATTCATTAGGATGATTCCCAGTTCATTACCTGTTCTGTAACTCAAAATAAACAGGAAGAGACCCATAAAATACACCAAAATAAAAAGGAAATAACTGAAAATCAACAGGTAAATGACCTTAAATGGTCCAAAATTACCTCATTGGCTGCCACTACCGGCCATAGACGTTCAATCCGTTTGAAGTGGGAGGGAAGGCAGCAAATGAATGAATGTTCATTCGCTGCCACCCTCCCAGTTCAAATGGATTGGATGTCTACTAGTGATAAACTCATACCAATTCACAGAAAAAGCTTGTTTTTACTGTTTATTAGTTGTTTGTAGAATATCCTAGAATAATTTCCTGACCAATGTATCAATAATCGTTGTATCGCCATATCGTCAGTTCATCGTTATCATGAGCTTTGTATCGCAAATTGTATCATATCGTGAGGTACCAAGAGGTTCCCACTCCTATTTGACTCACATTCAAACTCTTCCAGCAATAAAACATTAAAAGTGATTATTAGAAGCAAAAAAAAAGACAGACTTGAGACTGATGTCATTTAGTAATTCTCTTTTCCAGAAAATGTTTTTATCATTTTTATCAATTTTATCATTTCCTTAAACCTGGAGGGGGGGTTGTTTTGTTTTCGAGAAAGACAAATACTGTTATTTGTTTATTTAGTTATTTGTTTATTTTTTTTTAGAGTTTGGGAAAAAAAATCATTTTTTTCACTTGTTTTTTTTAAAGAAGCACTGCATGTACATTTAAGAATAAGTCTTGGTTCACAGGAAATGTCCAATGTTTTAAAATAAAACAACAATCATTGGAATAAGAAAGGTGCTGTTTATGAAAAAAATAAATATCTGCATCAGCCAAATTCGAGATTGGCAGATCATGCTTTTCAAAAATCCAGGTTCGGCCAGCAAATTGTGATTGTGCACCCCAAATTCACATTGTGTTCTCTTTAAAAGGAATGCATTACACAATGCGAAGTCTATGGTGCATAGACTTTCACTTAAGTAGCGCTTTCTACTCAAGGTACTCAATGTACTTTGACCAAATTAAAGGTGTGGTTTAGTATTTTGCTCAAGGACACTTCAGCAGTCTCAAGGGCCGAGATCAACAAAGTTATTGTTGATAAGTTCATACAATCCAAAGCAGTACAGTTATTGTCACTGGGTGCACCAAAGGTGCCCAGACCAGGAAAATCCTGGTATTCTCATTATCCTACTACACATACTGTACATACAGATTTACTAAAATAAGTAAGAAAAGAGTCAGCGAGTTCATTTTGAAAGGTTTTTCCGGAGGAGGGGCGACTGAGCAGTTGTATGCTTTACAAATGTTTGACTGGCATTTGGCTTAAGTGTGTGCTAGCAAAAGAAAATCGCGGTTTCTGGAGAATTGTACTAAATCTAAACATTTCTCTTTAAAGCCACCGTTAACCAAATAAATGTGGCATTCTTTGTAAGGAGGTAGCAGCGTTTATTTGTTGTGCTGCAGATCTCCAATGAAGGGATAGCACCATCTATCCTAGTGCCTTTGGATAAAAGGGAGCTGAGGTCCTGACACAGGAGAAAATAAACACACTGACAGGTTGCCCTCAGGGAAAGCAAAGGAGGAGGAGGGGGGTTCAAGTGTAGTGGGGGTGAGAGCACCTGCAGGAACTCCTTAAAGCCTCATCAGCCCCCATGTGGGCCCGGCCCATATCCCTGTCCCATTGGGTAAACAGAGACAATAAAAAGTGATGCAGTGAAGCATCAAAGAGCCGCGGGGCAGAGGCAGAACAGGTCGCAACTGGCGCTCTTGACTTGGCTTCACAAGACTGCACAGCCGAGTGCGAGCCAACGACAAACAATGTGGGCTAGCGGGAATGAGATCAAATCTCCTCACCGCACTGACACCAAGCCAGAAACCAATCCAGACATTTGTACGATACGATTTCGCACTAAAGGATAGGATTTTGAGGGTACGCTTTTAAGGTCACTAACTTGACGGTTTACTAATCTGACCTGCGAGGAGAAGCCGACCAGAGTGCTATACCCCGAACCTGCCTGCACTCGCCCCTTGGATCTGCGGCGGGTGCTTGCATTCCTCAACTCGACACGGAGGCAAAGCCGGCGGAAAGGACAGATGCAGTGATGGGAGATAAACGTGTAAACAAGATGACGGGAAGCTGTAGATGGAGATGAGGGTAGAAAAAATTGCAAAGTCTTAACACTTAAACTGACGATTCAGTCTTGATTTACAGATTCAAAGCGCAAGAGGCCTAGTAGAAATGACATTTACCGTATTGGCCCGAATATAAGACGGCCCTGATTATAAGACGACCCCCTCTTTTTCAAGACTTGAAAAAAAGTTTTTTGAACACCAAATTAATTTTTATACAGAACATAATTACATTACATCCGAAGCAAATGATTATAACAATATATTTGAGAGAAAAAGCATGTTATTTTGCCTCATTCAAATCTTAATATCTGAACATTAAAATATGTAAACTAAAGCGCAATCACATTCGTAAATGAATGGCTTCTGGTTTTTCAAATGTAAATAAACCAATCTATTGTTATAAAACAACAAAATTGCAATAACTGCATTAACCATCAAAGGGAGGTCTAACTGTAACTGTAGCCTTGAAACAAATCTGAATAAGGAAAAACATTGCAATAAAATAATGCAAACTGGTTAAACTTGAGAGTAGCTGAGATATGTCATGACAGAACATTACTCCTCACGTTCAGCATTCGCTTCAATGATATCTGGCGCCATCTAGCGTCGTGAATGGGTATAATGTCTAGACCCCGAATATAAGACGACTCCCACGTTTTCAGTCTTATTTCAATGCAAAAAACACCGTCTTATATTCGGGCCAATACGGTATATAAATGAAAGTTGCTCAAAGTATATAATGCAAAAGGTTTAAACACAAAAAAAAAAAGAGATCAAATGGACGCAGCCATTTTTTGATGTCAGTTATACCCACGCACTTAGACACAAAGACTTGAGCACAGGCGCAGGTGATAATGGGTGCTAACCCATTGATGCCAAAGTTGTTTTTTTTTTTTTTTTTTTTTTTTTTTTAATTAACTCATTGACTGCCATTGACATCGATAGATGTCCACTCCAATTTGACTGGGGTCATCGCAGTTAAAATAGGATTTAATATCTATGGATATCAATGACATTGAATGAAGTAAAATTTTAAAATCTTTCATTTGTTTTTTTGCTTTTAAGTACATGCTAAATCAAGAAAAGTACAGTAAAATATAGTGGTGCACGATAATTATCGGACTGATAATTATCGGTCCGATAATAGGAATTATGACGTCATCCCAATAAATCCGATAACAATATGTTATTGGGCCTATTAATAACATTTTTGGCACGGTGGCGGATTGGGATGTGTGTATTTGTTTCTACTCCAGGTGAATATACATTGAAAAATTAAATATATATTATCGGTTATCGTATCGGCATCGGCCTTGAGGAGCAGGAAGTTATAGATAACAGTATCGGTTTCCATAAAGGGATATCGTGCACCCCTAGTAAAATACATAATACAATTTTAGAAAATATAATAACTAAGGCTGCAACGATTAATCGATTAACTCGAGGATTCGATTAGAAAAAAAGATTCAAATTAAATGTGGCTGCTTTGAGTATTCGTTTAATTAAAGTGGCGTTGTAATGGTTTGTTTTGAAAGCGTTTGCATTTAGTTTTATTGATTTGGGTGGATACACGGCCCTCTAGTCTACCTCCTTTCACATGGCTGAATCCATCTGCTCCCTGTTAAGACCAACATAAGCTTTTTGTCTGAGCTAATGTATTTTTTAATGCATTCGTTATTTAGTTTATTGGTTTATTTAGCCATTTTTTTGTGGGAATATGTTGTCTGAACCATTCATTTAGAGCATTGTAAAAAAAACTAGGGCTGTCAAACGATTAAAATTTTTAATCGAGTTAATCACAGCTTAAAAATTAATCGGAAATAATCGCAATTCAAACGATCTATAAAATATGCCATATTTTTCTTTAAATTATTGTTGGAATGGAAAGATAAGACACAAGACGGATATATACATTCAACATACAGTACATAAGTACTGTATTTCTTTAATATAACAATAAATCAACAAGATGGCATTAACATTATTAACATTCTGTTAAAGCGATCCATGGATAGAAAGACTTGTAGTTCTTAAAAGATAAATGTTAGTACAAGTTATAGAAATTTTACATTAAAACCCCTCTTAATCTTTTCGTTTTAATAAAGTTTGTAAAAATTTAAATCAAAAAATAAACTAGTAGCTCGCCATTGTTGATGTCAATAATAATTATGGTGCTGAAACCCATAAAATCAGTCGCACTCAAGCGCCAGCAGAGGAAGGAAAAACACCCAAAAACACAAGTAACAAGTGGAAATGACACTTTGCTGTCATTTTAATCTGTTTGAGCGGGGCATGTGCGTTTAATGTGTCAAATATTTAACGGGATTAATTTAAAAAATTAATTAACACCCGTTAACGCGATAATTTTGACAGCCCTACAAAAAAGAAATTAGCATTTTATCTATGTAAGTTAGCCCAATGTTCTTGTTGTACATAGATCCTCTTGTATGCTCAGCTCAAGTATTTTAATTTTTTATGGTCCTTATCCGATTACTCGATTGTTCGAACTAAATAGTTAATCGATTAATCGACTACTAAAATAATCGATAGCTGCAGCCCTAATAATAACAACAACAAAAAAATCATATTTTATGGAATTTCAGTAATTTGCAACAATTAGCATCAATTGGTTAATGATGAGAAAGGCCGGGTAATTTGTAATACTCACATTTGATTGGTTAAAATATTACTGCCATTGATAAACTGCTGCTTTTACATCCTGGAAATATTGGCTTTTATTTGTGTTTTTCCTCTACTATTTCATATCAGAAAAATTATAATCAGTTTTTTCAATTTTATTTAACAAGATTCTTTCCACTGGGGTGGACATGATAAAGGTGTTGTCTTTCCCTTTAATGAATTTCAATACAGTGGAACCTCAATATACAAATTTAATTTATTTGTAAGTCAAAATGGTCGTATTTCGAGTGAGATTTTCCCATAGGAATACATTACAATTCCATTAATTGGTTTCACAGCCTGAAAACCTATACCAAATCCTTAATAAATACTGCTGGTATTATTACAAATGGCAATTACACATAGCAAGACAAATAAATTATAAATAGAATACGGGAAAATAATAATAATAATTCCTGTAATAATGTAGGTACTAAGGTACTAGGGTACATCAGGGAAGAGTCTCGTTGCAAAGAGATACCGGAATATCCTTGATAGTTTATGAAGAACCCACTAAGGTAGCCCGAGGCCACTGAGGAAACTAATGAGTGGAAGCACCAGGCCAACGCCAGCTGCTTCGCCCACTCAAAGAAAGAGGCATGGTTCGGAAACTGCAAAGGGAATTAGCTGCACAGGAAGACAAGACCTTTCTGCAAGAGTGGAAAGTCATTAAACCCGGTGGAGGGTGTAGGGGGACAGAGAGTCGACAGTTGAGGCAGCGCAGGGGTGACGGCTAGGCCAAACGGGTCTCAGGGCCCGAAGACGCCGCGGCCGTGACAGTGTGGCTGCGATGCGGGATAAGGAATGAAAAGCGGAGGCCCCGGGGGATCAGACAGTCACATCCCACAAAGACCTGTTTACCAAGGACACACAGGCCCCCCTTCCCTCACCTCCTATCCCCACTCAAGTGCCTCCCGTTCCAGGGCCGAGACACGGGAGACAACGGTAATTCCGCCCTGAGGCTTTTTGGCCGAGACAGCTGAGACGCAAAGGAAGGGGAGGCGGCCGGCCAGACTGAAGCTGAATGGTACAGTATGTAAGGCTTCTCTTAATTGGAGATTGTTCTGCAATGTCTTGTTTCCCCTGGGAATCTGCAAGAGGGGGAGTAACAGGCCGGTGGGAGGCGCGCTCGTTTCCCAAGGTCGTCCCAGGGCCGGATTAGTCAACAGTGACGAAACTCAATAAGGGCCTCGGACACGGGAAACGGATCGCAGGGTATCGCCGCCGTACAAGGCCACCTCCGGACCTTTTGCAAAGTAACTAACAAGCCAGCGCTTTTGTGGGAGCGCTCGGGGTCCTTCCAGCTGACTTCACAGGCCTTTTAGCCCGCAGTGGGACGCCTGCTTGGACCAAAAGGTAATTCCGATGGAAAGTAAGAATGCCTGAGGGGCCCTTTTGCCTGTGGGGAGTGTTATAATATCCCCGACATGTGCCAAGAGTCTGATTCCCTGCGCCAGGTGAGACATTCCTCCAAGTCAGCCTTGACTCATGGGATGATGGGGTAAAGGCGTTGATGCGAGGGTAGGATCAAGTTTGCCAGAAGGTCCACCTTCACCAGGGGAAGTCAGGATCTGTTGTGTGGGGCATGCGGTGATCTGATCCAGTTGCCAGCCCCCCCTTCCCTCCTGGATTCCATCACCACACGTCTCTGCAGCAACAAGCGGCAGAAAACAGTCTCTGGTCAGCCTCCTCCTGATGGATCTGTGGCCGATGCCCAAAAAGTTTAAATACGAATGTTATTAGTGTGTTTTTTTGAAGAAAGTAGAAAGAAAACAGACTTTGGGAGAAACTAGTGATAAATGGTTCAATGTAGCCGATTTGTGGTGCTCACATTGCAGCGCCAGGGGGAGGGAGAGGATTTACCGGATGGAGAACCTGGACTGCAAGCACTCCTGTCTGCCCGCCAGAACAAAAACAAACATTTGTAAAGAGGTTAAATATAATTAGTCTTCCTCACCGATGCACAAATCTCTTGCAAAAACCCAAACAAACCAGCACCCAAAGACAAATATGCGTTTCCAAACAGAGTGCGCAAACGTTCCATATAGTTTGTCTAAATGTTTATCCTCGCTGCTCTCTGGTTGTTGTGCGCCAATCAGGAGATCGCAAATCAAACGGCTGGTGTCAATAAACAGACGCGTCTCGGCTTCCTGGCACTGGCTCAGAACATCTAAAAAGTCGAACATGTTGAAGTCATGGCCAAGAAAAACTAAACTTCACGACAGCAAACGAAACATGATAATAGAGAACTCATGGTCTCGTCTAGCGCGTGCCATCTTTTGTAAGCTGCTACTGTTGAACCCGACAGATGACAGTGATTGATTGTCACTGAACGCCAACGTTTGCGAAGATCGGTGTCAGAAGACCCTAGTTGCGTTGGGGGGAAAAATGTGGTTCTGTTGAAATCAAAAGAAAACGTAAACAGGGAGAGAACGAAGCTAGGATGAAACAGTTTACCGATAGTTTTTTACTTTATTTACTTTTGTATTAAACTATCAAACATTCATCAATGTAACTGTCAATAGAGGTGAGAATCTTTGGGCACCTAACGATTCGATTACGATTCAGAGGCTCCGATTTGATTATAAATCAATTCTTGATGCACCACAACCCCCACACCCCCACCCCGCTTTTAATTTTTTGTACACTAGTTCCAAAATTGTTCAAAAATCCTCTAAGGCTAAACAAACTACTATTTCAGTATGAAGTTAACCGTTAAAAATAGTAAATAAAATACTCAAGTCCCCATTCTGTATCGGCAGCTTTAAACTACATTCAATTAATTTAATGTTGTGAATCAACTGTTAAAGTTGTTAAAATTGCTCCCGTTATTCCATAATTTCCCTTCTGTCTACTTTCGACGTGAAAGTTTTAAAACTCTTTCATCATTTAAAGATAGATTCAAGTCAAGATTTTGCAGATTGTTTTTTTTTTTTTTTTTTTTTTTAGATAAAAAGTAATTAGGTTCGCTACAACAGAGCCTTCTAGAGAAGTCTACTGCTTTAAAGAGCATACGACAGGAGAAAAAAAAAGTCTTAAATAGCATTATTTGTATTATTTATATTATGTGAATTAGAATCATATTTTGAGACGATTCGACCATATACAACAATTTAGCAAAGCGCAGATGACGATAAATTAGTCTTTTAATCTGCCGGTTAGCCACGCCTACCGTTGTAGGGCTCTAGCGTCCCCAACAGGTGGATGACGTCAGCGGGAGAATGGGCTCATCGGTTATACTATTCAGGAAACGCGACGAAGAGAGCTGCAAAATGTCATTGTTTCTGTCTCTTTACTTCAATATTTTTAAAGGATATTCTTTTTATCCAAGTATTTTCCCCAATTGCTAAATAAATGGCATGGTCATGACAAATAAGTTTAGTCTTGTGCTAAATGGAATATGAAATAATAAAAATGCACCTATTCAGGACGACATGGCAAAATTACTCCATAATGGTCAAAACTGTCGACTTCACCTTTACTGTCGCACCTCCCGAACGCTACTAACCCTAACCCTTATGACACCTAAATAGGGCTTATGTCATTTTCCTTCCCCGGCTTGGGAAAATGTAAACAAGCAAAGAGGCGTGACAGCTAGCCAACACGCTAACCCGAACCAAGTGATGTTTCAAAGTCTTTGAAGCGGAAAATCACACATAACTAGCCCGGATGTTTTGACATGACGACTGGGTTGTCGATTGTCTTCGCCAGAGAGCAATTTACAGATCGTTCCCCGGAGGAGGGCGGCTGCAGTTGTTGTGCAGCTAACGTGCAGCTAATGTACATGAGGAGAGCTTTTTACATGCCTATCAATGATCAAACGTAAGTAGTCCTTAATTTAAAGAAAGTTTGTAGTGTTTACTTTGTAATCGCTGTATTCGCGGCTATTTTTAACTCAAAGTTGCAATTTCTGATCGGTCGAAAAATTGGACAGAACACCGGGCACATGAGCACAATAAGCCGAATATATTGCTTTCCCGGTGGGTGGATGTGCGACAAGCCGCCGGTGTTGTGCCGAAAAATAGCCACCCCGCATGCAAGTCAGCCACAAAATGCAAGCCACCTACATATTAAAAGTATCCCAGTATTTGACATAATACAAAACAATGTTTACTCACTTCCTCCTAAGTCCAATTGTCCCACAGTAGTAGGGCTTGTTTTGGCCAATATCCACGGTGAAAGGGAACCTTTTGAAACTCCAAAAAGGCGCACACACCTCTCCCTCATACAGAAAGATTTTTCTGCAGACGTTTGGCTGGGGTGATGCGAAAAATAAACGTATTAATCCGCAAAATCGACTGAATCCTTAGTCCTCATTAAGTGGGTTACGATTGCATATTGGTTTGAAAACCGACCGGATCCACTGTATTTTTACACGAGTGACTTCCGGTCTGCCCGATCCTAGCTATCGGCAGTAGTATTGACGCAGGAGGGTCGCATCTCGCATCAAATAATAAACTCTGCCGTTCTTTTCGCGTGCGTCGTGTTGAGCCGCTTCTGGGACGCGTCTAACATGCGGCCGCACTGCGACTGGTGTGCATTGGCCGATTGACTTTAATGCCCGCGTTTCACTGCGTTTTCGTGGCGGACATGTTGTCGCGCCGTTGACGTTTCTGGGTTACACTGTCCTACCATGTTGGTCCTCATTATAGTAGAGAAGACGGAGTAAATATAATCTACACAAAGAAACTGTAACCCGATCGACTCACAGCCTTGAAAAGTAAGGGTTACATTACGTCAGAAACTCGTTCGGTACGCCTCCGTTCCGAACCGAGCACCACATCTTGCAACGGTTCAATGCAAATACATGTACCCTTACACCCTTAACTAATAACAATCGGTCCTGAAAAACCTTTAACCGTCGATCTCTAGTCGATAACAAACCACCCTTTATACATCTGGATCGTAACTCTCGTTGGGAGTTCAGTTTGGCTGTGACTGGCATCTTTGCCGGGACACAAAAGTCGCCGACAGCCACACGTTCTGGCCTTAATTTAATCTTGTTGGTCCCTGCCAAAACCAAAGTCATATGTGACTTGTTGGCTTTCGAAGCATTTGAAATAGAAAGCTGCGGTCTCTCGAAAAGAAAAAGGAGAGCTTAGTCGGTACCCGTTGCCGGGGCTTATTTAGTCAGGCAACTTACGGGAATCTTACAAACCGGAAGATGCTAAGGAATGAGGATGCAGAAGAGTTCAAGTCAGCACCAGAGTCATACAAGATGAACCCCGACCTTCTTCGATAATGACAAGGTATTTTTGTTGTGCGTCAAAGCCTGCCGTTTTAGCATCCATGTGGCTCTCTGAAACATGTTCGACGCACATACGGCATATTACAGCTCGCCAAAAGGCTCTCCCTCAGATGGTTCCAAGTACATAATAAAGGGTATTTATAGTCACTTCAAATAGCGTGGCTTAAGGAGGCGGCTTTGCACAGCTCAGACGAGTTTGCAGCCGCTTGAAGAAGACCCGATTTGACGTACACGTTCACGATCGGTTCTAAGGTTGTGTGTTTGTGGTTTGCATCTCCTTATCGTACTCTGTGTATATTTAGAGCGAGTCTGTATTTTCATTACACCAACAAGCAAAACCTCAGAGAAGAAGCAGACCTCCGATCCGGGCTCATTTCCAGCCGGTACCGCCTCGCCCTCCTTTGCCTTCCAGCGGCTATTGCAGAACATCTGTTCCCGCTGCTTGTTTGCCTTCCTGATCGCTGCAGCCTGTGTTTCTCATTTAATTTCTTTAAATCCTTAAGAGTAATCCTCCGCTAAAGGAAAACTAAGTAATTGACACCTTCTGAAAAAGTGTTGTAGGTGCATATTATTACTTTAAATAACTGATCTACAACTGAGATCCGACAAGATTACCCTAAAAATAAATGACTTACAGATGGTTGGATTATAAAATGAAAAGACCGGGAAATTTTCTATAGGTCTTAGGTGACGATAAATTCTAGAGGTTAACCGATATTGTTTTTTTAAAGGCCGATGTGATTTTATAAAAATATTTTCAGCCGTTTGCCATACTTTGCAATACAAAGCTCACGATAACGATGATCTGACGGTATGGCGATACAACGATTATCGATACATTGGTCAGGAAATCATTCTAGGATATTCTACAAACAACTAATAAACAGAAAACAAGCTTCTGCTATGAATTGGAATGAGTTTATCACTAGTAGACGTCCAATCCATTTGAACTGGGAGGGTGGCAGCGAATGAACGTTCGTTCATTCGCTGCCATCCCTCCCACTTCAAAACGGATTGAACGTCTATGGCCATCATTGGCAGCCAATGCCAGGCAATGACGTAATTTTGGGCCATTTAAGGTTATATACCTGTTGATTTTGAGTTACTTCCTGCTGATTTTGGGGTATTTTATGGTTCACTTCCTTTTTATTTTGAGTTACAGAACAGGAAGTGACCTGGGAATCACCCGAATGAATAGGCAGTGACTCAAACTCAACAGGAAATGACCTGAAAATGAACAGCAAGTGACCTGTAAACGCCCCGAAAATCGGACAATGACTGCGAATGCTCTGGTTTCGAATTAGTGCTGCAACGTTTTAATCGATTCACTCGAGTATTCGATTAGAAAAAAACATTCAAATTAAATGTTGTTGCTTCGAGTATTCGTTTAAATTAAATTGGCGTAATGGTTTGTTTTGAAAGTGTTTGTATTTATTTTTATTGATTTGGGTGGATACACGGCCCTCGAGTCTACCTCATTTTACATGGCTGAATCCATCTGCTCGCTGTGAAGACCAGCATAAGTTTTTGTTTGAGCTAATGATATTTTTGAATGCATTCGTAATTTAGTTGAAAGGTATATTTACCCATTCTTTGTGGGAATATGTGTCTGAGCCATTTGTTAAGCGCATTGTAAAGAAAGTGTTAGCATTTTATGGCATTTAAGCTAGCGGACTTTTGCTATGTAAATTAGCCAATTGTTCTTTTGTTGTACAAAGATCCTCTTTTTTTTAAATATATACACAGGGTCCCCCCAGGATTGATAAATCTAAATTCAATAATTTTAAGACCTTTTTTAATGCCATTTAAACTGAAAATTAATACTTTTCTCGCACCCATTATTTAGATAATATTGAATCATATTAAAAAAAAAAAAAAAAAAAAAAGCACTGAACATCAACTTTAACCTCAATTACTAAGTGTGTTTGACAAAGAATGCACATTTACTGAAGATACAATTAAAACACATTTAAACATAAGGTCTTTCAGATTTTTTTTTCCCAGGATAAAATGGATTTTACACTACTTTTGTAAAGCAACTTCAGAAATTACATTTGCAATACAACAGGTTTCCCTTTTAAGAGGACCTAGTCAAGGTGGTTGGTTGGTGATTGTCAAGTTGGTCACCTTAACTGGTGATTGTCAAGTTGGTCACCTTAACTGTAAAGTGCTTGGGGAAATCTTGCAATTGGCAGTGAAAGTTTAAAAAATAGCCACTAAATGGCAGTAGTTTACCATTAATTACCACAAAATAAAAAAGCTACACATGACCATTTCCCTTGGTAATTTTTTTTTCTAATCACATTACAAGAAGTATACAAAACACATGTTAATCCTTTGTTAGCTATTGAAGACATTTCTTTTAACCAGATAGAGAAAATCCATACTCTTATTCAATCAAGAAAAACATTTAAATATACCAGGAGGTGTTTTACTATCACCTACATTATAATTTGCCTATCACCATGCCATGTTATTCAGATCAATGTTACCACGCACTCGTTCCAATAATAGTGTCAACCCTGTTGTGTATCTGAGGGTGATGGTGGATCTACGACTCCGGTTCATCCATACTAAGGTTAGTGCACCTGCAAATACCCCATTGAACATGGCTAACTCTTGAGTTAAAACTAGTGATGCACGATAATGCATTTTTCAGCCGATACCGATAACCGATAATTTCCTCCTCGTTCCAACCGATAACCGATAATGTCAAGCCGATAATTTTATTAAAGATTTATGTAAAATTTTAAAGTATACACAAGAGAAAATATTGCTGTGCAAAAATAATATTGCTCTTTTTTTTTCAACATCAAATGTGAACAAGTAGTAGTAGTAGTAAATTCCAACATCTAAATAAAGACAGATTGTCGGACATTGTGTAATGGTAAACTTTTGGCAACAATTACTTACAGAGTAAATACATAAATTGCACAAAAATGGCTTTAAAAGTATGCCATTCCTAAAGTATAACATTACTAGACAGCAAAAACACAGCTCCTTAAGACTAGTTAAAGTCCCTTGTTTTCAGTGTAAATCTATTGGAAATAAGTTAAATTAACTGCCAGCACTTCAAGTATATTTCACTCGGATTTCTTGAAGAAAAATGGCCAGCTGAAAATAAGATTAACAGCCTTATTTTAAGCAATAAATTATTATACATAATCCTAAAAATAAAAATAAAAAAAAACTGTCAGAAATGTTCTTTATTCAAGAATATGTATGGTTCAAAACATTATTTGAAAGCAATTTTTTCTTGATTTAGGTGAAAATGACCTTATTTTTTTAGATATTTGGGCTTAATAAGAACAAATTGCAATATTTAGTTCAAGTAAGTGGAATAATCTGGCGCATTCAACTAGTCTTCGACACTCAAACAAGATGGGGAAAATTATTTGACTAGATTTAAGAAGAATGATCTGATTAAGACGTCATAAATTTAAAGTGTACTGAATGCATTACTGACTGGATGACTTCTTTGTGTCGTTTGGTGCATGTTACAATTATCAACTAACCACTGTGCCGTCATGATAAACATGGTTTGTTGACATCACCTGTGTAAATGTCCGTGGTAAAACTGATGTGATCGGCATGTCTTTCACGAAGAATCGTGGTCGTATAAACTGCATTATTTTTTCATCCAGGGATTTGGCTATCGGGTCATTTCGGGAATTTCCTCCCGCCTGTGCCCTTCAGTCCGCCCGGCTGCCAAATTAGCACCCGCGCCAGGCCTCTGTCTTGAACCGGAGTGGCGGCGGCAGCTAAGTTCGTACCGGATATCCGCCCGCCCCGGCCGGCTCGCTGCGGCGCATTTGGTGCATGGCTCTGCTCTCATCCTCTACCCGCCTAGGGCGAGGCGGCGGCGGCGGCGGCCTGCCGGACCGGCGGGCTCCGTCGGAAGACAGCTACTTGTCAATTATCGATCTCGTGAGGTGTTTAGCCATAGATGGGAGTTTACCACTCGCTTTGGGCTGCATTCCCAAACACCCCGACTCCGGGAGGACCGCAGCGTCTCCGTATCGTCACAAGCCCCGTAGCTTCCTTTATAGTTTTTTTGTTAACATTAGCTTTAGCATTCGTGCTAGCAGCAGCCTCATATTCGTTCCAAAAATCATTGTGATGCAGTTTTAAATGGCTGCTGGGTTAGTGCTAATGGTGTTCAATGAGGACGCTTTCTTTAGGCCTTGAGGAACGGTTTTGTAGATGGCGAGAGCATCGTTTATTTCATTTCACACACGGGAAAAGCAACGCACGCTAGTGAGAGCGCCTCAACAGTGTCAACACTGATGTGTAACACCGCCTCCTCTATGACGCCGTACTCCTAAACCCCTCCTCCCACAGGGGCTTCAGAGAGGGGAGGGGTTGAGCAGGCGGCAGTGAAGAAGTGGAGAAAACTGCTATGTTGCGCACATTTGGAGGCTAAATCAAGTATATAATTATCGGATTGCATTATCGGTTGATTTTTTTATTATCTGTATTATCTGTGTGACGTCATAATTGCCATTATCGGCCGATAATTATCGTTAGCCGATATTATCGTGTATCTTTAGTTAAAACTACGAAACTCGCATTCATTCGAAAGGCAAACCGTGCAGAAATACATTATTGCATCTAACACATTTTAATTGGAGAAATTGGCAACTTACTTTGAAATGTTAAGCAGGTCCACTGCCTTCGCATGACCCATAAACTGTGACCCAAAGTATCTGGATGCGACTTGGTCGCTGATCCAATACCTCACATGCTGGTCCAACTGTTTGGACTTGGTTGTCTTGTTGAGGCTTTCGTCGAACATAACAACTAAGGCATCTGAGCAGTTCCTTACGTTAGCACACAGTACTGTGCGTTTGCCTGCTGTTGTGATGTTGATGCTAATGATGCTAACAGCGCGCACGCACGAGGTGCATTATGATTTGTAGTGCAGTGCATTGTAAAAAATCTACGCGTCATCTTCGTTATGGACTTAAAAAAAAATTTAAAAAAAACTTCGTCACCGATATAATTTAGGTTGCACTGAGATGTTCTTCAAAACTAAAACCACGGTGAAAAAATTCCAAACTTACGACAGCTAATTTAATACTTTTAATACCTTTAACAATGGAAAACTAAATTCAATGCTTTTTTAATACTTTTAAAAACCCGCGGGTACCCTGATATACCGTGTGAGGCTCAGCTCAGGTATTTTAATTTTTTATGTTCCTCATCCGATTACTCGATTATTCGAACTAAACAGTTCATCGATGAATCGACTACTAAAATAATCGATAGCTGCAGCCCTATTTCAAATGAACAAACGTTCCCAGTCTAAATGGATTGGGCTTCGAGCACAGTCAATGGCAGCCTTAGAGTTAACTGAGACACTACTATGGTGGAAGATTTTGGTAGCAACATGTTGGTCCCTTTCCATTGCCACCTCTTTAAAACGATATCTCGATTCTTGGAAGGAGCATATCAATAAACTTTTGGAATACAAAGTATCACGATATATCACCATTTCGATATTTTGTCACACCCCTAATTCATTATTTAAATGTCTATATTAGAGGCTCAATTTTTCTTGTGCTTCTTACTTTTGCAACACTGGCCACTAGTTGGTGCAAAGAACGATTAACAAAGAACATAACATAACTGGCACCAGATGCCATCTGATATCGCCCAATCCAGAAAAAGTCAACCTATCGGCTCGTCGACATTTATTGGAAAAGATCCTAATATATTGGCTGATATTGGGCTATCTTGAAAAGAGTAGATATATCGGCTTGATTTATTAGCTAGCATCCAAACAGCGTAAGTTCTTCTATTATATGGGCTATATATCGGCCAATGGCCGATCTTGCAAAAAGCCCATACATTTACGGAAACATCGGTCAGCCGATATATCAGTCGATCTTCAACAGGTTCTCCAGAAAACAAGTTCCGACGAACTAATAGACCACTTAATTGAAAGTATTTGCGCTAAAGTTCCGCAATTCATTGCTATGTGTTATGTCTAACACAGATGTCAAACTCGCAGCCTGAGGGTCAGACCTGGCCTGCCACATCATTTTGTGCGGCCATCGAATTAAAGTAATGTGCATCAACTTTTATGTTTCTTGCTTAAATTCCAAATACATTTCTGTAGGACTCAATGAAAGATTGAGGGTTAAAGAAATCAGAGAGTATTTGTAGTCCCCCCCCCAATTGTAAACATTTAAAACATTTTTAAACATTTACAATTTAACATTTTATTGAACATTCATTCATTCGCTGCCACCCTCCCAGTTCAAATGGATTGGACGTCTGCCAGTAATAAACTCCTTCCCAATTCACAGCAGAAGCTTGTTTTTCTGTTTATTAGTTATTGGTCAGAAAATCATTCTAGTATTTGCTAAAAATGTATCGATAATCGTTGCATCGCCATGTCGTCAGATCGTTATTGTGAGCTTTGTATCGCAAATCGTATCGTATCGTGAGGTACCAAGAGGTTCACACTCCTAATTTTTCAATTAAATTAATGAGACTGAGGCATCAAAAATTAGAAATCAGGGTCAGAGTAATGATGCAATAACATCCCTTGAATGTTCATTTCGATCCATCTACCAATTATGGAGGAACAGCAATTTTAGTGTACTTAAGTGCTGTTCCTAGTCATAACGTTTTCATGAGTTAAAATTAATCAGCCAATGCGTTCAGATTTTTGAATACTGTTAAAATGTCTTTAAGTGTACCCTCACAAATTCAACCGTCACATGGATACAATTTTGGGAAAGGATCGCCATTCCCTTCCGCTTTCCCTCAGCTCCTCCAAGCTGCTGGGTGTTGTCATTCAACACCCGGAGGCTTCTTGATCATGGGGTCTTTTTTGGCACGCCGCCCACTGTCCCCTTCCTCCCACCAGCTCCCACCCGACGGGGGCCCGGCCCAGGACAAACAGGGGCCGGCGTTGGCAAACAGCCACCATTCGGAGGTCAAAACACAGAGCTAAATTTGAATCATTCCGCTATTTAGAATTCGGAAGGCGATTTAGAGGGTGAGTCATTACCGACATTCAAATATTGTGACTGTAATGAAAAAATATTAGATTTATCTCTGTTTTTACGGCTCTCGAGATGTCTCCGAGGCAGAGGTCAACATGGCGACAGAATAAAGTGCTAGCGCTAATAAACAAGAATGACATGCTTTGATTTAGGCCATGTTTTAAAAACCGAAGTCCAATTTTGACTCATTGGCTGCCATTGACGGGGATAGACATTCAAAACATTTGGATGGGATGACGGCTCGCTCTGTCACCATGAATGAGTTTACTCATTCACTTCTATGGGAACCTAGCGGCTGGACTTTAATGTTCTTGTGTAGTTCTAATAGTGCCTGTATGAGCTCAGCACCATTACACGCTCTCATTCAAAATTGCCCACTTAACATAGCACTGCCACGGCAACATGTGTTTGTTGTTAGCGGGCACGCTAATAGTCAAAAAGTGGATGTGCGCGCCCTTAATGGCATCGTTGTGCTTTGTTCCCGGCCTGTCCGATAAGAGTCGGGCCCGCTAATGGCTTATTAATGTCCTGGCGAAAGCGTGGAAAGAAAAAACGGAATTCTGGAGCGACCACAAGTACTCTAGTTGTAAAATACAACATTTAATTTGAATGTTATACAAACAAATTGTTTATAAATTATAAAAAAGCTGATGCTGATTCTAGGCCTGCAGCTATCGAATATTTTATTAATCGAGTAATCGACTGAAAATTCTATCGATTAATCGGATAAAACTTTTTTTTTTTTTTTTTAGGTCAAGAGCAATTATAAATATAGTAGGGCTGTCAAACGATTAACATTTTTAATCGAGTTAATTACAGCTTAAAAATCAATTAATCGTAATTACCGCAATTTAAACCATCTATAAAATATGCCATATTTTTCTGTAAATTATTGTTGGAATGAAAAGATAAGACAGAAGACGGATATATACATTCAACATGCGTAAGTACTGTATTTCTTTATTATAACAATAAATCAACAAGATGGCATTAAAATTATTAATATTCTCTTAAAGCGATCCATGGATAGAAAAACGTGTAGTTCTTAAAAGATAAATGTTAGTACAAGTTATAGAAATTTAATATTAAAACCCCTCTTAATGTTTTCGTGTTCTTAAAATTTGTAAAATTTTCAATCAAAAAATAAACTAGTGGCTTGCCATTGTTGATATCATTACACCATGCCACTCCTCAAACCCATAAAATCATTTGGACCCAAGCGCCAGCAGAGGGCGCCAAACAACAAAAAACAAGTAACAAGTAACAAGCGGACATTACACTGCTGTCATTTTAATCTGAGCGGGGCATGTGCGTTAATTGTGTCAAATATTATAACGTGATTAATTTAAAAAATTAATTACCGCCCGTTAACACGATAATTTTGACAGCCCTAAAATATAGATGAGAAATCAAGACATTTCATCTAATATTGAACGATTTTCAGTCAATCAATGTCTTTATTTTCGATGTACATTGTTGAAAACAGCTAACAATTGCATCTCAAATGAAAAAAAAAGACTAATTCACTGCTTTCAATCAAAAAACTTTTAGATCTTATGAAAAATTTCTCCCCTAAAAATGTCATTACGATTCATAACACACATCACTTAAAAGTTAGGTGGTATTCCCACGTGTTTCAATTGAATGTCCACTTGTGTCAAGCTATAAGTTCTAGTTAAGTTTTAAGTCAGTCTAAACTGTAAATCCTGATAGGATTTTGAGTTTTTGCAGTGTTCAAAATAAATGCTGTGCTGTATTGGAGCACATTGGGCACCAGTGCTACTTGGTGTTTTATCCAGCAATGACTACTGAGCTAAAATTGACAGTTAGCATTATTAAGTTTTTATTTTACACCATAATCACTCTAGAGCGCTGTTTTCAAAGATTAAATAAAGCCTGTATGTAAGAGGTAGCCACGCATCGACAGTGGTCATAATGAAAAGAAACCTAGCCCTCTGCAGAGATAACGTTACGTGAGCGAGTGACAGTAAAGTTAATCTGATTTATGCGCGCTGAGAAGTGTACTGTTTTAAGATGGCGGCTGTTTTATTAACGCCGCCGAGTCGGTCATTTCGCATCTAGTTCTACGCACATGTGATATCGATGACACGCATCAGACGCTACCTGCTACCACCGTAGCAACATGCGGGCGTAGTTTTTAGCAACATTGGCGCAGTTTGTAACGGCTGTCAGCAGCAGTAAGGTTTTTTTTTGTTTTTTTTATTGCTTCTTCCTCTACGCACTTGACGTCAGCGCGTTGTCCCGCATGAAAAGTAGTCCGGGCAAAACGTGATGCTTAGAGCTGGCAAAATTAAACGATTCCTCTAGGTGAATAACATTACTCGGATCAGTTTTTAAACTCGAGTTACTCGAGTATTCGTTTCAGCTCTAGCTGATTCCTGAGATCTTCAAATTTCAGTGCCGTTGACGATTAAAGACGTCCAGTCTTGGGTGTCTTTAATTCATTCTGCAGGGAATTTTAATGAGTATCAGACGGCCAATCCATTTGAGGTGGGAGGCTGGCAGTGAATAAACTTGGACGTGGACGGTTTGCATAGCTCAACGTGATGCCTTTTTGTTTTTGAAAGGTATATGTGAGGCAGAAATGCACTTGACTAAACAAAATGCTTTTAATGGTTATTAATTATATTGTTTTGACATTTTTTTCTTTTGTTTGTGAAGTTTATGAAAGGCACATCGACAGAAAGGTAATCTGTCCTTTTATAAGAGTCTTAATCTAGCTAGTGATCTCTAAGAATGATACCCAAACTATGAACTGTGTACATCTAGGGGTATATAAAAGATGTTTTCAGTGAAGCTTTACATTTCCATGACTAAACATGATGTAGTGATTGATAAAGATCTTTGGTTTTACTGTTTTTGTTTGTTTTAGAATTCGATGCACTTTCTAGTTCTTTTTTACGGTTACATTTCTAAAAAGATGGCAATTAATGCCGTTGGTTTACTTTGATTTTTTAAAAAGCTGTTTTTAGAGCAAGTAACTATTTTTGGTCATTTAAAAAAACTTAACCTCCTAAAGCCTGGCGTCCACATATTTGGAAATTAAATTTGGATCACGCAGGCCATTAAATTAACATTTGGTATCCAAATTTGGTCTACGTGACCCCAAATGTGACGTCCAAAAAAGTCGATGCCGGGTCTCAATTATTTTATTACAGGGTTTCACCCAGTCAGGCTTTTTTTTCTTTGGGGATACGTTTGAATTAAAGATGCACCAATACCGATACCAATATTGGCAGGGGGCGCCAATCCAGCCCGAAATGGTGGTGGTGGCTTTTTCATATGTAGGAAAAACAAAGTACGAGACGAAAATGTCAGCAGTCTGGACATATTTCATCTTATAATTTCGGTCGAGTACAATGGCTGCATGCAAGATTTGAGGCCTGAAAGTTTCGAGAGGTGGCCAGTTTCAATACCTCGAACCTGATAAAACATTTGAAGAAGAAACGTGAACGAACACAAAGAGTTTGAGGCTACAACAGCAGCAACTGCTACCAAGAGAAAGGTCAGCTCACTTTGTCTACTTTACTTTTATTGTCTTTTACTGAAAGAAATGCCGCAGTAATTTGAGACCTGTTTCAAAAGTAGGGTTGCCACCTTTCAGAAATAGAAATAAGGGATGCCCCCCTCGCGCCCAAAGCCGTACAGGCGACGAACAAAAGGGACATCACCAAAACTCATAAAATGCATAGTAATGCATATATATATATATAAATAAATACACACATATGTACACACATTTTGCATCGGTTCAATACGGAGCACTTTTAATTCCCAATTCGGAACGATTCGTTATTTCAAAGGACAGGTGGCAAGCCTATTCAAAAGTGCTGGAGAAGTAAGCTAAGCTAAGTGTGTGTTGCTGCTGGTCCACAGAGAGGGAGGCTAATAGAGAGACAGGTTGCTGTGGTAAATTGTTATTACTTAGAATTTCATGAAAGTCGCAATGTTTGGCCTTTGAAAGCCAAAAGTCAAGGGTTTAAAAAAGTTTTCATGATTCATTCATTGTATTTTTACTTTCTTATTGCTGGGCCAGTATTGTATATATTTTAATTTCATGAATTCAGCACTATTTGGCCTTTGAGACCCCAATGTTTATTTAACTATTGTCACCCATACCAGGTATGCAATAAAAAGTTCTACTGGATTCACTTTGAATATATACTTCAAAACAAAGTGGCATAGGTATGGTATCGGCCGATACTGCACAGCCAGGTATCGGTATCCTGGCCAAAAAAATGGTATCGGTGCAACACTAGTTTGAATACGCAATGGTGACATCTTTTGGTGGATATGTGAACAAACCTGTCCCAGCTCTGTGCCATTGCACTGAATTGCATTGTATTTTTGTTTGTTTGTTAAACTAAAATTCCTTTCAACTTAATTTTTCTTGTTATTGACCACGATAGACACCCAATTTATTAAACCTGGGAGGTTGGCAGTGAATGCTCATGTTTCAGTGCCGTTGAAGCCACTAGACGTCCAATCCATCTCGACTGGGAGGGGCAAATAAACGAATGTTTATTCGCTTCTTCAAATCAAATGAGCACCTTAAAATGGTTAAGACCGTGCGTCAACTCGACAATGAAGACGCCATGAGGGAATTTGTGCAAAAACAGCAGTTCGAACTACAATTTGTGGGGATGAATTGAAAGAAAACGTAAAAAGGATTTCCATCTGATTTCACACAACAAAAGAGCAACTCGACAATATCAGCGATCCCTGAAAGGATTTGAATGGCGTCGGAAGTGTCTGCTTGTCGCCCATTGACATCACAAAGCGGCGCCCAGTGTTTGAACTCAGAGGCGTTTTTTATGCGAGGGCAGCCATGTGTGTTGCACCAACGCTTCGTTCTCATTGGACCCTTTGTTCCCCATCACTTGTTTGGAGTGTTCACTTTGCTGACAGAAAAAAAAAAAAAAAAAAACGCATTACAGTCAACACCATTCAGCAATTATCTGGCATCTATAACAGTAATTGATATATTAATCAGTGTTGCTTCTCCTGATTGGGAACAAGTGTCACACTGAAGGCCCAGAGGCTAGAATTAAAACTGTATTAGGATGAAATCATTAGAATTTGATGTCAATATATGATACTGATTGTATACAGTTAAATGTGTTGTCAGTTAAACTCTAACTTTCAGATTTGACTAACAGATTTGACATCAAATTCAATAAAAATGAACGTCACACACTCGATTTAAAACAATTCAAGCTCCCTGAGCCGAGAGAGAAACTCAACATGTTTCTGCAGCAGGTTTAATGTGGCGGAAATATGGCTCCCCAAAGTGTAACTTTGAGTTTTCTTTTAGTACAAAGTGATGATTCAACACTCCATGTTTGGACTTTTTTTTTTTTTAATGGATGTTGTTGACACCGGCACGCCAAAAGCGGACATAATGGCCATTTTTAGACATGTTCTGTTGAGTAGGAATACTGTCTCCCTCGTGTCAGTCACCTGGAAGTGTTTTGCAAGTAGTTTTGGAGTAATGGGCTGTCAAATTTACAAAAACAAGTTGTTTTTGAAGAGTGTGTTTTTAATTTTCTCGTCTCATCATAAAGGAACATAAAATGTAAAAATGACTAATACTTCATGCCATGTTGAATCACTATTTTTTTGTTAAATTGGATTTAAAAAACCAATGTACCTTTTACTTGTACTTTTTTGTAATGCCAGTCAATAGATTTTATTTTTTTGTTAGTTTTTTTGGAGTTGTTTCCTCCTCTTCCCCCAAAAATATTTATAGTGGGGATGACAGTAAACAAACACGAAAAGTGTATGAAAATAATCTAAAAATCCAGCTTTACAAAATTTTAAAGCTCCGGGGCTCTCTCCCGGTGCTTGTCTAAACTTTCCCCAGGCTTCAGCGCAACTTCCCCCGGCCACTGTAGTGACCACTCACCGGTAACGTAGAATGACTTTCCAAGAGATTTGCCCGCATCTCATTGAACATTCCCCGGCCACTTAGCAAACATTCTTGAGACACTCACTCAACAAGCCTTCTATACAGCTGCTCACTGTACCCTCCCCGGGTCTCGGTGAGCCTTTCCCGGCCATTTAGCATGTTCCCCCCGGCCCCTCTCAGAGACTTCTTCCGCCAAATACAACATTCTCCGGTCTCTTGGCAAGCCTTTCCCGGTTCACTCGGACTATTCCTGGGCTCCTAAAACTAATGTTTCACAACCAGCCAGCCGAACTACCTTTGCGTACCCCTTACCTCTGTTCCAGGAGTGCTGGTTCCCTTGGACTGAATCAGCAGCCAAACGCATTCTCCCGTTGAAAACTCCGCAAAGTGCCCTCCATTCCACGCGCGCGATACGGCGACCACCGCACCGGGGAGCGTGGAGCCTCGGCCCCGCGAAAGAGTCGCGAAAAGCGGGGCCAAAGTTCAACAAATGGAGAAAGTGGATGGGGGTAAAAAGCCAAGAGTTCAGCTGGTTGGTGGACGGTGGAGCACTTTTCACAGGTGTGGGCGGTATTCCACTTTGTGTGTTTTGTTTTAAAAAGCAAAAAGAAGGCGAAAAGAATCCAACTTTGATGGTTTAACGCGCTCCCTCGTCAGGAGCCGCTGAACGGAGGTGTTCTTCGGCGACACTCGCACCTCTGGAGCCAGAGTCGAGTTGCTCCGTGGATCATGGCAGCGGCGGCCAGGCTGGAATGTCCCAGCCCCGCTTGCACGTTGCTCCCACCGGGGGGAGGAGAGAAGGAGGGAGGTAGGCGGAGGGTGGAAGAGGAATCTTGGAAGACAGCAAGGAGGAGGGAGTTGGTTCCCAACATGGATTGTGTGCATTAACACATTTCATAGTGTAACCTGCTGCTGAAGGAGAATAAAAACTGACCTGGCCTGGGTGTAAACTGATTTTAATCTCGAGCAGGGGTGTCCAAACTTTTTGCAAAGGGGCCCAGATTTGGTGTGGTAAAAATGTGAGGGGCCGACCTTGGCTGACGTCCTTTACGTAGAACAATATATTTAAGCAAATTTTAGCAAGCCATTCTGTGTGTCACATTTGCTTTATTACCGTATTGGCCCGAATATAAGACGGTCCTAATTATAAGACTACCCACTCTTATACAACACTCAAGTTTGAAAAAAGACTTTTTGAACACCAAATTAATTTTTATACAGAAATAATTACAGTACATCTGAAACAAATGGTAATAACAATATATTTGAGAGAAAAAGCATGTTATATTGCTTCCTTCAAATCTTAATCTTAATATCTGAACATTTAAATATGTAAACTTAAGTGCAATCACATCCGTAAATGAATGGCTTCTGGTTTTTGAAATGTAAATAAACCAATCTATTGTGATAAAACAACAAAATAGCAATAACTGCATTAACCATCAAAGTGAAGTCTAACTGTAACTGTAGTCTTGAAACAAATCTGAATAAGGAAAAACATTGCAATAAAATAATGCTAACTGGTTAAACTTGAGAGTAGCGGAGATCTATCATGACAGAACATCGCTTCAATGATATCTGGCGCCATCTAGCGTCTTGAATGGGGCGAGTAGCTGAGATCTGTCATGACAGAACATCGCTTCAATGATATCTGGCGCCATCTAGCGTCGTGAATGGGTATAATGTCTAGACCGCGAATATAAGATGACCCCCTCTTTTTCAGTCCTATTTCAATGCAAAAAAAAGCACTGTCTTATATTCGGGCCAATACGGTATTTTTTTAAATTAATAATTTCAACAATCTTGCAACTAGCCTTTGTGGCGTTCTCTTTCAACTGTCGGGCTCTTGTGAAACACTGCTGCTGTAAAATTGAACTAGCTTCAATTTCTTGCTACGTACCTTCCCTGTAATCTTGTCTTACATGTCAACGTGTCTTGTTTGGTAATATCGCCTCACATTGAACTCTTCAAAAACAGCGACTGTCTCTTTGCAAATGAGGCAGACACAGTTGTTGCGTATTTTAGTGAAGTAATCATCCAATTTCTACCTATCCTTTAAGAGTTCGCCGTCACAGTCAACTTTTTTATTGTTGATTGTTGCCATTTTAGAAAATTGGGAGTAACGGGTAGTGTTGGTTAGAGTGCTGCTACCTTTTAGTGGGTAAATGAGAAGCAGCATTTAGTGTGTAAGCTACTTCATGTGCTGGTAGCAGTACTGCTGACCAATTTATTAAGACTGTGTGCGGGCCAGACGTGATTGATTTTATGACAGAGGCTGGAGGCCGGATGAAATTTGACCACGGGCCGCATTTGGCCCCGGACTTGGGACATGTCTGATCTAGAGGTTTGGTGTGATCATGAAAGGTTTTCCTAAACCTTTCTAGGACAGTCAGGGGCGCTGAAAAGTGATAAGTGATACTGATTCTAAGGGACCATGCCCTGTTGGGGGCCCACAAAGAAAATTCGAACATTAGGTAATCGTTTGCAAATTTAAATATTAATCATTATAATTTTAATAGGAATCAAACGAAGGGTTTCTGTCTCTTGTTTTGTTTCTGCAAAAAGTAAACACCCAGAGAGCATATCTATTTCCTGCCAGCCACCCCCGCAACCCCAGTATTTTCATTAAATGGTTTGGTCCGCCCTTCCTTCGATCAGATGGGGAGCAGCAGGGCATTTACACCAGTCAATGACTCGGAGTGCGCGGAGCGTGGTACTGCAGAAATGTTTTCAAAACAAAAATCTGGTTTTCAAAACAGAAAAGAAAAGAAAGCAAAACAGGAGATTGGTAGAAAAGGCCAACAGGATGTGACAAAGTACTTCACAAAGCAAGGTTGGTGTCTTGTGTCAGTGAAGTGCTGAAAATTAACCTGTTATCTTAGCTCCGAAGCGAGGTCCCAGCTCACTCCGTAAGAAATATGGGATTTTACCGGCCTCAATGAGCGACATTCACCTATTTAAAAACATGAATTCCAAATAATGACGGCATTTCTTTGGTATCCTACAGATGTTGAAACTTAAGTTGGCGTGGACATTTTTTTTTAATCAGCTTGAATCCAGTTTGTCAAGAATTTATTGAATTGAGTTTGTCATCAATTGAATTTAGTTTGTTAACAATTGACCTCAATTCGGAGCTGTAGCCTAAAGTGGAGATCGTGAGTTTCCAGATGAGGCTAAGCCTACTCCATCATGAAATACTGTAATTGTTTGCTAGCTAGTGTTTGCTCCACTTTTAGCGTGCATTTAATCAGTACAGCAGGCAAACCCTTAGCAATCTCTTCATACTAAAACAGTTGTATACTGTAATGAATACTGTAGTATAGTTTAGTTAAAACAAAACATTTATTCTAAGTCATTTATTATAGTAATTGCTTTGAGAATATTTCTAATAAAAATATATTTAGATTGTAAAAGATGGCCTTCAGTACATTTCTTATAGATGATATCAGTCTATTCATTATTGCTGTATAGGCTGTATGTTTACATAAATATATTTTCATCTTAAATTGATGCAGAAAATACACAAATTAGGGTGTAAAGATTCACCAGAATGCAGAAAATTACGTAGTTGAGACTCTAAATATGTGTGTGTCCCCTGGCACTGGTGGTGGGGCCCAAAGTGATATCTTTTCATGGGACCCAAAATCCTTGGTAGTGCCCCAGTGGACAGTTAACAGCTATTCAAACTTTTAACCATTTATAGAGCAAGTAACTATTTTTAGTAATTCAGTAAACATTTTTTGACACATGGAGCAAGTGACTATTTTGGGGTATTTAAAAAAGTAGAAATTTATATTAACAATTATTATTATATTTTTCCCATCAAATTCCAATGTCTCTATTCACTATTCATTTCAATTGCACGAAAAACCATTCTGTCCAATTGATTTCTAACCCAAGTGGCCCGATATCACCAGTATGTGACCTTGAGATGACCCCATATCAACAGTGGCCCAATCTGAACAGGAAGTGACCCTGAAATGCACCAATATCAACAGAAAGTGGCCCAATATGTACAGGTAGTGAACATGAAATGCCCTCAAATCAGCAGGAAGCGACCCCAAAATCCCTGCATATCAACAGGAAGTGACCCCAAAATCCCTCCATATCAAGGGCGTAGGTTTGCATTGAGACGGTAGGGACATAACATGAGCAACTTTTCAGGATGCTGAAATTGTCCCCACCAACTTTTAAGCAACTTTATTTGCATTATATAATGACTTCAGTTATAAAGGTCATTTAGATTGTCTTCCTATACGTTGTAAGGATAGAATTGACCCGACCATTATTAAGTGAATTACGGTATTTTCATTATGTTCAGACTTACATTGACCCATATTCACTTGCTGAATGTGCCAGTCCATTTTTTTCCCCCTCAAACGCACGATTGATTGGCTGATGACTTGCCCCCTCCCCCCTCACATACACACATTCACAGCCCGACAGAAATACAAGTACGTTCTTTTTTCTGCCAGCAGCAGCCACTGTAAGCAATGTAAAAACACGTCAATGTTGTGGAGGTGGGGAACACACCACTAATTTTGCTACCGAAAGTCTGACCTGCATCAGAGTTAGCATAATAATAATAATCTGTGGGAATTTCTCGAACTCGAGGAGGAAGCTGCGTTGAGAAATATATCCTCTTATATGTTTTCTGCCGTTAATGGTAAATTAACTAAGAAATGTGGTGAACTAAGGATTATCCCCTTATAAATAGTTCCATGATGATTAAAAAGTTTGTATTTCTTGTGTATGTTAATATAATTTGTGTTCAGATTTTGCTATTTAAATTTGCTAATAAAATCCAGACATTTATTCTGGAAGTTTTCAAAATGTTTCTTTAATAGTTTTTTAAAACAAAGGTTTGAATCAAAAGGTGTATCACCTGAACCAATTCACATGAAAGTTAGTATTAGTCAATACAGATTTATTTTGTATTGATCATTTAGCCTATCACTTTATGAGGTTCATATTGATGAGAAATGTAGCCCTGACCCCCGTTCACCCAGTCGGTTTGATCTTATAAATGTCCCTACCCCAGCAAAAAGTGTATATGCAGATAATGCTGTTATCAGGGGTGAAAGTGGGCCGGAACGCACCGGATCGGCGTTCCGCCAAGAAATACGATGGCGGAACGCCGTTTCGGCATACGGTGCTTTGATCCCGAAAATATGACGGCAACTGTCAAAAAAAAAAAAAAAAAAAACTGCCATGCTGCCACAGAAGCATCTCCAATAAGAACAATCTACTAATGTCAGATTTACATACACAAGTGTTAACAATACAAGCCTAATAAACAGCTTGCTTAGCGTCATCCGTTTTCACTGATTTTTATTATTCATTTATTCTACGTAGTTCTCCCCAGCGTCTCTCTCTGTCTGACAAGTCGCGTTGCCTGTAGCCCTTTTCACACATATTACCAGGGAATTTCCCGTATAAGGTAACGCAGGATTTACTCTCGTCATTGCTTTCGTGCATGACAAGATTCCGAGAATGAAGCCGGTTGGACACTTTCACAGACTTGACCTGTGTTGCCCACTGGCACTCTCTGTGCGTGGAAGGCTGCTGGGCGATTTTATAACCTGGACATTACGTCATTTTTGGTCAGCATTGTCACAATGTTGGTCAAATCCTGTCGTGTTTTGTTCTGGAGGGAGCGTTCCTCGACGTGTAACTGCAACCAATTTAAGGTCATCAAGAGGTAAGATCGGGCCTAAAAAAATCAAGCCCGACCCGACCCGGGTCCGCTGGTATTAATGCCTGACCCGCCCGAGCCCGATCAATTAACTTGATTTGCAGGCCCGAAAAAACCCCAAAATGTTATGTTTTATTTGTAGGCCCGAGCCCAGAAAAAAAAAACGAAATTTTATATTTTATTTGTAGGCCCAAGACCGAGAAAAAATCCCTCAAAATTCTATGTATTATTTGTGAGGAGGAGACATGGACAGTCAGACATGGACAGATCACTGCTTGCTGCTTGGAAAAACGGACTGGTTGCGTTTTGCGTGATCACATTTGGTGACAATGCCTGCGCATTAAAGCCTGTCTTTTGTAAGGAATTCTCAGTTGGCAGAAAAAACCCGCAACTTTTCATAATGTTTAAATAGTCTACATATTTTTATGATAATTTTAAATGCATTTGCACAACGAAATAACGCTGGAAAAGTTTGTAAAATGTAAATAAACTAGGGCTGTCAAAATTATCGCGTTAACGGGCGTTAATTAATTTTTTAAATTAATCACGTTAAAATATTTGACGCTGTTAACGCACCCGCTGGCATATATACCCTACCCACCGACGTCACAAAACCACGTGCTCGCTGTGTGGTTCCGCCCACTTGTCCGTCATTTTGTCTCTGTATTAGCATTGTTTTCAATTGATCGAGGAATTTAAAATGCATTTCATGGAAGACCCGGTGCAGCCAGTGTTCTGAATACAGCATTTAACTATTTAAAGAGCATATGACATGAGAAAAAAAGTCTTAAATGGCATTATTATGTGAATTAGAATCATATTTTGAGACGATTCGACTATATACAACAATTTAGCAAAGCACAGATGACGAGAAATTAGTCTTTTAATCTGCCGGTTAGCCACGCCTACCATTATAGGGCTTTAGCGTCCCCAACAGGTGGATGACGTCAGCGGTAGACTGGGCTCATCGGTTTTACTATTCAGCCCATTGAGGGGGAATTATTCAGAACGAGGAAAACGCGACGAAGAGAGCCGCAAAATGTCATTGTTTCAGTCTCTCTACTCCAATATTTTTACAGGATATTCTTTTTATCCAAGTATTTTTCCCCAATAGCTATATAAATGGCTTGAGAAGGACCAGTCAGCCCGTCGAGGGGGAACTATTCACAACGAGGAAAACACGACGAAGAGAGCGGCAAAATGTCATTGTTTCTGTCTCTCTACTCCAATATTTTTACAGGATATTCTTTTTATCCAAGTATTTTTCCCCAATAGCTATATAAATGGCTTGAGAAGGACCAGTCAGCCCGTCGAGGGGGAACTATTCACAATGAGGAAAACGCGACGAAGAGAGCGGCAAAATGTCATTGTTTCTGTCTCTTTACTTCAATATTTTTACAGGATATTCTTTTTATCCAAGTATTTTCCCCAATTGCTAAATAAATGGCATGGTCATGACAAATCACAGTCTTGTGCTGAATGGAATATGAAATAATAAAAATGCATTTATTCAGGACGACATGGCAAAATTACTCCATAATGGTCAAAACTGTCGACTTCACCTTTACTGTCGCACCTCCCGAACGATATTTTATGACACCTAAATCGGACATATGTCATTTCCCTTCCCCGGCTTCGGAGAATGTAAACAAACCAGAAGGCGTGACAGCTAGCTGACATGCTAACCCGAACCGAGTGATGTTTCAAAGTCTTCGAAGCGGAAAATCACACATAACTATCCTGGATTATTTGACATGACGACCCGGTTGTCGATTGCCATTGCGGATCGGCAAACCGCCCGGCGGAGAGCAATTTACAGTTCGTTCCCCGGAGGAGGGTGGATGGAGTTGTTGTGCAGCTAACGTGCTGCTGCTAATGAGCATTAGGAGAGCTTTTTACATGCCTATCAATGATCAAACGTAAGTAGTCCTTCATTTAAAGAAAGTTTGTAGTGTTTACTTTGTAATCGCTGTATTCGTATTTGACATAATACAAAACAAGATGTTTACTCACTTCCTCGTAAGTCCAATGGTCCCACAGTCAATATCCACGGTGAATGGGAACCTTTTGAAACTCCAAAAAGGCGCATACGCTTCTCCCTCATACAGAATGATTTTTCTGCAGCCGTTTGGCTGGCGTGATGCGAAAAATAAACATATTAATCCGCAAAATCAGCTGAATCCTTCTTCCTCATACACAACAGTACACTGTAGCGTGAAGAGGATTTCTTCTACCGTACACGTCACAGCGCCCTCCTCCTCAATGCAAGACCGAAGCCGGAAGTCACTCATTTTCATGGCGCGGGATACAAAAAACTAAATAAAAATAGCGATCGCTTCAACACACATCCAAGCGGCCCATATCATTCAGGGGCATAAAATACCGCGTGTATTATGAAATAAACATGCTTTTACGTGTCACAGGCACTTTAGCTTTTACATGTAACTAAAATGTTTTTTCAAGCATTTACAGTCAATGTTTAATTAATCGTTACAACTAGGCAAATCTCCAGTTAATTGCGCTAGTGAAAAACAACACAATCCCCTAGTGTTGTTGACTGGGCTCATGAGACTATATGGGTGCGGCGCGTGGTCATTTTTTTTGGCATCGGAGCATGTCTTAATGTTAGTCGGTGGTGGCAGTGACACAGCCATGTGTTGTGCATATGGACATGAGTCAACAACATGATCACAGAATTCATTACACGTGGCGGCAGTGAGCAGTCTCAGACGGCAGGTGCAGCCTCTTTGGGTGTGATCCAATCCAAACACAACAAAACAGCAAACGTCTGGAGAAAAAAGAAAGAAGCTAAGGAGGAAAAAGAAGGCCTCGAGTTGCCCAAATTCTGTCATGATCCTGTTACTGCAGCAACAAAACAACACAGAATTGGACCTTGGTCCATAGAAGCTTCTCAAATAGGTCCAAGTTTCATGTGTACAGTTTGTAGGTGCCTTCTGAGTTAGTGTGAAAAGTTCAGTCAACAGAGACTCAAATATTGTAAGGCTCATTTTCTTGCAAAACAAGGCAAAACAACATATACCTTAAAAGAAACTGCAAGTGAGCTATGATCTTTTGAATGTACAGTTTGGGTGAATCCTCGCATACGGTACTCTTGCGACCGCGTCCTAGTTATGACTTGTTTTGCTTGAAATGGAGTGGAAGCTCCTTTAGCTTTGCCTAATTTTTGCCACAGTAATTTGACTTGATTTAAAACTAAAATTGTCCTCAGGTGTTAATGTGAGTGTGAAAATGTTTGTCTGAATCTCCCTCGTTAGGTTCATCCAATTGAACTGAGCATATTAGAGTGGCCTCTTTGCCGGCCATAGCAGTAGTTTGTTGCTCAAAACCATGACTAATACTAGACCAAGACTAGCCTGAAACCGGAAATCACCATTACCAAGTTAAGCTCAAGACTTTTGGGAGTCAAGCTCAAGACTGCGAACAAAACAAGACCGAGAATAAGGCGAAGGTAAAAAAAAGACCAAAATAAGAGCAGGATTAATACTAAGATCGAAACAAGACATATGTAAGACCAAAAATGAGACCAAGACTGAAACAAGACCAAAGACAGACTGAGGCCAACATCAAGATTAAAGCAAGACCAAGACAGAGCCCAAAACAAGATGGAGACAAAAATCAAAACAAGACCAAATCAAGACCAATCATGAAACAAGAGCAAAAAACCAAGACTGCAACAATATCAAAAAACACCAAGAATAAAGCTAGACTAAAACCAAGATGAAATTAGGGCCAAAACAAGACTAAGAACCAAATCAAACAAGACCAAAACAACACCGAGACCTAGACAAGACCAAGATCGAGACCAAAAAACAAAACAGTACCAAGATTAAAACAAAACCAAGACCAAGATCGAAACAAGACCAAATAAAAAACGAGACCTAAACAAGACCAAGATCGAGATCAAAATAAAAACAGTACCAAGATTAAAACAAAACCGAGACCAAGATCGAAACAAGACCAAAACAAAACCGACACCCAAACCAATCTCAAAACAAGAGCAAAAGACCGAGACTGAAGCAATATCAAAACAACACCAAGTGTGAAGCTGGACCAAAACCAAGATGAAATTTGGCCCAAAACAAGACTAAGAATAAAATAAAAAAAGATCAAAACAAAACCGAGATCTAGACAAGACCAAGATCGAGACCAAAATAAAAACAATACCAAGATTAAAACAAAACTGAGACAGAGATCGAAACATGACCGAGACTAAGATCGAAACATAACCAACATAAGACCGAGACCCAAACCGATCTCAAAACAAGACCAAAACAAGACTGACAGAGATTTAAACAAGACCGAGACAATGAAAGACACAAGACTGAAGCAATAACGAGACCAAGATTAAAAAAGACCAAACAAGGCTTAGACAAAGACCGTCATCAGCACCAAAACTGAGTTTTGGTGAGTCACATCAAAGCCCTTCAAAATGTAGCCTTGGACCAAGACCGGTCCCAAATGCATTAAGCACACCTGTATGATAATCCTGCTATCAACCATTCCAGGGTGTACTCTGCCTCTCAAATCAAGTCATCTACGGTCAACTCCAGCTCATCTGCTACCATGAACATTTTTTAAACATGTATTGCATTAAAATAACATTCTGCAAAACATGTGCAGCCATTATCAGCTAGTTTGTAGTGGTCTACAAGGGGGGCGTTTTATGAGAAGCTCATCTTTTCCGCCTTCCTTCGGGGTGACGGGCCACTCGAAGACATTTGATGTTTGGTGAACGAAGAGGTGGGAGGGGGTGATTCGACACAGTCGCAAGTGAAAGGCCAGAGAGTCCACAGGGGAGCCAGGGGTTTGCACACAAAAGGCCAGGGAGGGGCCAGCCGTGCAAGAGGGGCCACGCTGGGAACCAAAGCTGACAGCACAAACACCCCCCTTTGCCTTCACCTCACCCTCCACCCCGCCAATCTCAGCGGTATTTACTCACGTATGCGTGCTGGGACCTCTGACCCACATTTAACTGATAGGAGGCTTGTTTGGTTCACGTCAACAGATTACAATACATTCACGTTGGGTTGGAAGACTGAAGTCAGGGAGCTCTGAAAGTTCCATCCATTTGTGTTGAAGTCAATGCCGTTGGACAGGAGCCTATCCTATTTGATATTTTGATAGAGAACTAGGGTGCCACCTGGATTGGTCGGCAGTTGATCATAGGCACCATTTAGCAAATTTAAGATCCTGTAACACGGCGGTGTCAAATGCATCTTTGTTATGGGTTACATAGTAATTATGATTTCCTTTAGATCAGTGGTTCTCAACCTGGGTTCAATCGAACCCCAGGGGTGAGTCTAAAGGCCGAGTAATACATCCGCGTCAGGCCTGCGCCGTCAAGGAAGACCTGATTTACAACCCTGCGCCGTAGCCTGATGTGATCCTATTGATTTTTCAAACCCTAGCATCGCGTCAACAAATATGACGTGGCGGGAATGGACTGTGATTGGTTCGCTCAGACTGTTGTTTCCGGTTCAGCGCGAAATCACCGCCATAGTAAAACATTTTTCTACACGCAAAAATGAACCAAGCCGACGGAAGTATCATCGAACAGCAAGTCTCATCAAGACATCATAAAGTTTGCCAAATGGCTAGGTCAGCGATTGAATAAAAAAATGGAACAACCACCGAGACGTGTGTCTTCAGAATCGAGTGGCCACACGAAGCGGTGACCCAGTCGGCCAAAAACTGCCAGCTTTTTATCACTTCATGTCGTATTTTTGGTTGGTGCACTTCATCATTTATTGTGTGCATATGTTTGCTGTGAGTCTGCTATTATTTACGTGTCAAATTTCAAGTATATAAATAATAAAGCACAGGTTTGGTGTAAGAAGAGTTGTTTTGATCTTTAATTTTCAACAACAGACAGTTCACACACGATACATCATCACTGATTGAGAGTGCCTAGGTGCTTTTTATGATAACGTTAACATCAAGGCTTCCAACGCAGTTTGGGAAGTTCCATAGACGCCAGAAATCTGCTATGGCTTTACACTGGCTGGTTCTAGGACACAGCAAACAAATTGGGCTGGAGTGCTTTGCAGACCTTGGAAAAAACGCTGGATGCAGTGCTTGACGCCAGTTTGAAGCTAGCTGCCACAGCTAGCTGGTTTTCACCCGAGGCTAGAAGAACCCTATGCGTCATCAAAAAGTTGGACAGACCGCCTCGAAACCGTCTTCTGCGTCGCCTGCGCCTCAACATCTGTATGATCAACATTTATTCCATGTTGATGAGCTGAAGATCCACATTCAAGCGTTCCATCTTGCATTGTTTATTTTTTTTCTCCGTTAAACTAGACAAGAGGAAGTCGACAAGCATGCCCCAAAACTGTACAAACATAACACAACACCCCTCTAGTGGCTTGGAGGTGAATTAGAGCAACGCGTCACCTGGACGGAGAACCATCGAATGTCGAATGACGCCGTAGTCAATGCGCCATCACCGCAACGCGGAAGCATAACTCAGGCTTAAGGGGTTCGGCAACGGTAATGAAACGCAGAGCCCTGTTTTCGTACGCTGATTAAAGTGGCTTTTAAGACCAGGTTTTGGAATGGTTTGCTCCCAATTTACAGGCATAATCCATTTCTTTTAACTGCTAGTCCTTGATCTGATGGGAGGAGGAACTGGTTTGCTCAGTGGAAGGTTGACTCGAACTTGGTAGGAAGGAATAGAACAGACCAATGGGCAGCGCGGTCTTTAATATGGACAGGTTTATAAAACAAGCTGTCAAAGCGAGATAAAAATTTGAAATGGAAATTATTAGCATGCTAGTTTAGATTTATTGGTTTCGAATTGAAAAATATTGATTTATTATCTAATTCCGAAGTGCTCCGTGAATCTACGTGTGAAACTTGTGGGGTTCGGTACCTTAGCGAGGTTAGGAACGACTGCTTTACAGCAGTATTGTTTTTGGCAGCCCTTTTAATTTTCGTCTTTTGTTTTTTCAAAAAATACTTACCAGTATTCGTCTTAGTTATATATTAGTAGTGTCGAAATGTTTTTGTTTTCATCTTTTGTTGACTAAACCTCCCAAACATTTTCGTCTCATTTTAGCTTACGAGACGAAAACTAACCTGATATTTGTCTCGTTTAAGTCAATGATTATTTGGAATTTTCCATCTGAAATCATTTGCTGGTTTTAGCTTCCCTTAAAGTGCGTACGCAGGAGAAAAAAAAAAGCCTTAAATAGCATTATTATGTGAATTAGAATCATATTTTGAGATGATTCGACTATATACAACAATTTGGCTAAGCGCAGATGACGAGAAATTAGTCTTTTAATCAGCCGGTTAGCCACGCCTACCTGTAGCATCCCCAACAGGAGGTTGACGTCGGCAGGAGAATTGTTTCATCTGTTTTACTATTCAGCCCATTGAGGGGGAATTATTCAGAACGAGGAAAATGCAACAAAGAGAGCCGCAAAATGTCATTGTTTCAGTCTCTTTACTCCAATATTTTTACAGGTTATTCGTTTTCTCCAAGTATTTTTCCCCAATAGCTAAATAAATGGTATGGTCATGACAAATAACAGTCTTGTGCTAAATGGACTATGAAATAATAAAAATGCATTTATTCAGTACGACATGACAAAATTACTCCATAATGGTCAAAACTGTCGACTTCACCTTTACTCTCGCACCTCCCGAACGATATTTTTTGCAACCATAGTTAGTCGAGCTTTTGTCATTTCCCTGCCCCGGCTCCAGAGAATGTAAACAAACTAAGAGGCTTGACAGCTAGCCGACGTGTTAACCTGAACCGAGTAATGTTTCAGTCTTCGAAGCGAAAAATCACACATAACTAGCCCGGATTATTTCACACGGCAGCAGGGTTGTTGAATGTCTTTGCCGATCGGCAACCCGCCCGGCGGCAAACAAGTTAGAGCTTGTCGTTCCGCTGCTGAGGGCAGAGGGCTCGTTTGCTGTGAAGCAGTTCGACAATGGCCGCCGGACAAAACGTCCGACGTTGAAGGAGCGCGAAGCTGCCACATGGTCAACATGAATAAGGCAAAACAATGCCGCACTACACGGCGAAGACGTAAACAGCGAGAGAGTCATAGGAGAGCGGCTGCAGTTGTTGTCTGAGGAGAACTTTTCTACATGTCCATCCATGATTAAACGTAAGTAAATAGTCTTTTAGTGTTTACTTTGTAATCGCTGTATTCGCAGCCATTTGTAATACAAAGTTGCAATTTCTGATCGGGTGAAAAACACACCAGGCACAGGAAGAGGGCAATAAACCGAGTATAGTGCTCTCCCGGTGGGGGGATGTGTGACAAGCCGCCAGCCGTCGGCCGAGTGGACAAGGAGCATGTCAGCCAGAAAATGCAAGCCACCTCCATATTAAAATGATCCCAGTATTTGACATAATACAAAACACAATGTATATTCACTTCCTCGTAAGTCCAATGATCCCACAGTAGTAGGGCTTGTTTTGGCCAATATCCGCCGGTGAATGGGAACCTTTTGAAACCCCCAAAAGGCTCACACGCCTCTCCTTGGTGCAGCAACATTTTTCTGCAGCCGTTTGGCTGGTGTGATGCGAAAAATAAACAAATTAATCCGAAAAATCAGCTGAATCCGCAGTCCATCTGCATGCTATAGAGCAGGGGTTCCCATCTGCTGGGCCGCGGACCGGTACCGGTCCGTGGCGCATTTGCGACCGGGCCGCAAAGGAAAAAAAAATTTAATAACGACCGCATTCTGGCCGAATTAACCCTGTGCCCCTGCTTAACACACCAATATCTCTGTCTACTCTAGATATAATACTACGGGATAGATTACAATGTTGTCATAGAAGTCCATTGATTGGACTGCTAGCAGTACATCTTGTTTGTGTATATAATATATCTATGTGCGCTTGTCCTCGATAATAGCGTATTACTAGGCCGCGGGGCAGCACATTTGTTCCCGGAAATAATTAGCTCCCACACGAGCGAAGATAACAGGAAAACAGACGTCTTTGGAAATATTTTTACGGCGAAAAGGATATTTTTACGGCGAAAAGGGCACCTGACGAGCCTACAACCTCGAAGACCCACGAACTGCGAAGTAGTGGATTCGTGACTCGTTTGTGAATAAACAGAGAGATCGCAAATGACGGCGACCTCATTAAAGTACATTTGAGAAAACAACTCTACTGAGGTTCTGGATTAAAGTCATTCTGGAATATCCTGACATGGCGACAAGAGCGTTGAAAACCTTGCTACAATTTCTAACATCGTATCTTTGTGACGCGGGCTTCTTAATTAATGTTTAACGACAAGGCGAAGTCGTTAATGGTGAGCGCGGTGTGCAGCTGTTGTGTGAAGCTTACATGGCAGGATGAATCTGAGGAGAACTTTTCTACAAGTCCTTCCATGATCAAACGTAAGTTAATATTCCTTTCTTTCAAGAAAGTTTGTAGTGTTTACTTTGGAATTGCTGCATTTGCGCATTTTGTGGCTATGTTTAACGTTACGCGCATGCGCAGAACCGCATCGTTGCAATTTTTGATGAGTTGCAAAATTTGTCAGAACACCGGTCCGTGAAAAAAAAAGACCCAAATAACACCGGTCCGTGGTGCAAAAAAGGTTGGGGACCCCTGCTATAGAGCAGTGCTGTATTGTGAGACACTGACCCGGGTGACTTCACATTCGCATTTGTTCTGAACCTGAAACTGGAGCCGGAAGTAACTCATTTTCATGGTGCGGGATTCAAAAATTGAATATATAAAACGATCCCTTCTACACAAATCCAAGCGGTCCAGTTCATTCATTAGCATAAAACACCGCATGAAATATGCAATAAACATGCTTTTTGGTGTCATACGCACTTTTTTAAATTAGCACAGAAGTCAGGCTCACTTTCTATAGGCCTACAGTTTTTATAACGACCCATGTCATGCATTCGACAACTACCTAAATGATGGTGTCATTCGAAAAAGTGTACCCAGAGTTTTACTGTATTTTTTTATAGTACTGTACTTTTATATTGTTATAATTTTTAAAAAATGTATACGGCGGAAAACACTCAGGTGACTTGAAGTTCCGCTCTGAGATCCCCAATTTAGTAAACTTTCAAAATTGTCCGATATGCATGTGTGATACATCATTGGAAAGCTTAAAATCTCAATTTTCTGGAGGAAGAAAAATTTTGAACAGGGGTGCATTTAAAAAAAAAAAAATGTTTTTTAATCAGCAAAACCCTATCTGGAGGTGAGAGCACGCGAGAGCAGAATTACAGACGCCATGACTTTAACGAGATATTATCGCGTACTTACCTTGTTTTGATCCAAAAACTCCATGTAGCATGTATCACTGAGTGTCAAGACACAACTGTGAATGGCCACAGCTGGATTTTGGGGGTATTTTATGGGTGAAACATCGTCATATAACAAGGGTCACGATGCAGAAATCACAGACATCAAAGATTGGTTGAGATGTTTTTTTTCATATATTTACCCTTTTAAACGTTTTTTTTTCAATTTTTTTTTTTTTTTGACTGATTATTTATCATCTGACATATTGGAGAAAAGGCGACAGTAACAAAACAAAACAAAAAAATACAATTAAGCGATAGTTATGAGGTAGATATCTGTGACTTTTTTACAGACACCATTTTTTTCATTGCGACATAATTTAAAAGTTTAAAATATGTGAGTGAATAATTTTTTAAAGTCGTTTTTTTTTTTTTTTTTTCAACAAAAAATGAGACCTCAATTAATGATTCTAAGCTAAAAACGCCAGCCATTTAGAATAATACATATAATTAATTACCTTTGTCTTATGGCTGGGTTGAAACAAAAGTGGTTGGGCGACGTCTGTAAACGGGGGTTTTCAGGGTATAACGGACAAATTAAAAATAGTTCGGGGGCTTAAACTACATGTGACACGAAAAAGCATATTTCATAATACACGCGGTATTTTATGCTCCTGAATTATATGGACCGCTTGGATGTGTGTGGAAGCGATGGCTATATTTATTTAGTTTTTTGAATTCCGCGCCATGAAAATGAGTGACTTCCGGCTTCGGTCTTGCATTGAGGAGGAGGGCGCTGTGACGTGTACGGTTGAAGGCGTCCTCTTCACTTTTCAGCCATACTGTTGTGTATGAGGACTAAGGATTCAGATGATTTTGCGGATTAATACGTTTATTTTTCGCATCACGCCAGCCAAACGGCTGCAGAAAAATCTCGCTGTATGAGGGAGTTTTGGAGTTTCAAAAGGTTCCCATTCACCGTGGATATTGGCCAAAACAAGCCCGACTACTGTGGGACCATTGGACTTACGAGGAAGTGAGTAAACATCTTGTTTTGTATTATGTCAAATACGAATACAGCGATTACAAAGTAAACACTACAAACTTTCTTTAAATAACGGACTACTTACGTTTGATCATTGATAGGCATGTAAAAAGCTCTCCTCGTGCACATTAGCTGCATGTTAGCTGCACAACAACTGCAAACGTCCTCCTCTGGGGAACAAGCTGTAAATTGCTCTCCGCCGGGCGGTTTGCCGGTCCACAAAGACAATCGACAACCCAGTCGTCATGTCAAATAATTCGGGCTAGTTATGTGTGATTTTCCACTTCGAAGACTTTGAAACATCACTCGGTTCGGGTTAGCATGTCAGCTAGCTGTCACGCCTCTTGGTTTGTTTACATTCTCCGAAGCCGGGGAAGGGAAATGACATATGTCCGATTTAGGAGTCATAAAATATCATTCGGGAGGTGCGACAGTAGAGGTGAAGTCGACAGTTTTGACCATTATGGAGTAATTTTGCCATGTCGTCCTGAATAAGTGCATTTTTATGATTTCATATTCCATTTAGCACCAGACTGTTATTTGTCATGACCATGCCATTTATTTAGCAATTGGAGAAAATACTTGGACAAAAAGAATATCCTGTAAAAATACTGAAGTAAAGAGACAGAAACAATGACATTTTGCAGCTCTCTTCGTCGCGTTTTCCTCGTTGTGAATACTTCCCCCTTGACGGGCTGACTGGTCCTTCTCAAGCCATTTATTTAGCTATTGTGGAAAAATACTTGGATAAAAAGAATATCCTGTAAAAATATTGGAGTAGGGAGACTGAAATAATGACATTTTGCGGCTCTCTTCGTGGCGTATTCCTCATTCTGAATAATTCCCCCTCAAAGGGCTGAATAGTAAAACCGATGAGCCCAGTCACCCGCTGACATCATCCACCTGTGTTGGACGCTCGAGCCCTATAACGGTGGCCGTGGCTAACCGGCTGATTCAAAAACTAATTTCTCATCATCTGCGCTTTGCTAAATTGTTGTATATAGTCGAATTGTCTCAAAATATGATTCTAATTCACATAATAATGCTATTTAAGACTTTTTTTCTCCTGTCGTATGCTCTTTAATGCGCCATGAATCTGCTATGGCAGCATATAGACATATTGATCTATCAAGCACAACTGTTTTTTTTTTTTTTTTGCTTAAAATACAGCAATTTATTTTAAAGAAGTGTGCAAGAGCAGAAAATGCTTTTTCAGTCTTGTCTGTTTTCTGCTATACATCAATTAATGTTAAAAACAAAATTAATAAAAACAGACATACAATCATGTCATGGCCCCCAATGACACTCTCAAGCAGTGACGTGCGGTCAGGGGAGGCAGGTGAGGCAGAGCCTCACCTGTCATCATGACAAAAAAATAATTATAGCATCAAATTTATATTAATATTTGTCCATTGCTCTTTATGTATGACTCATTTCAAACATTTTTTATAGTCAAAATCGCTGAATTTGCCAATTTCCTGTTCAAATAACGAAATGAAACGAGAGGTGCGGCAGCAACGAGTAAAGCCTCACCTCTGATTGCGCAATCCATAACAAACTGGGTTGATACATGGAATTGGAGCGTGCTGGTTGCCGTACATCTGCATGTCGCCATTATAATGTTTCCAGATACGTTTATTTGACTTGATTTTCCACAGTCTGGCTAATGTCTTTAACCCTTAAAGTTTAATGTTTGTTAGCGACATATTTAGTTTTGCTGATGGGAAATAAAACCACAGTGAAAAGGCGCAGGTTGCGGCAGTTAGTACTCTGCCGCACTGAAAGGGGGCGTACGTGAAACTGGACTTTCCGTCAAAAGTGGAAGCGATTAACACCACACCGGAGCTAAAAGGTTTGCTTCAAACTGCGGGACAGAAGATAACTCGCGCTTTTCAAACGGACTGGTACACCCGAAAAGACTGGCTATGTGGCTGTCCTTCGAAAAATCGCCTTTGCTGCTTTCCCTGCCTTTTCTTCTCAACTTGTGTCAATGTCTGGACTAACACGATATATTGTGACATTAAAAAACTACCACGAAGCCTCAGAAAACATGAGAGCTCGACCACTCACATTCAAAGCCTGATTGCTTTAAAAACTTTTGGAAGCTCAAGGATCGATTTGGCTTTGACGAACAGCGGAAGCTCAACGGTAGCGGCCTCAATGCTAAGATAAAAGAAAACCGAAGGAGTTTGAAAGACCTCATTAATGCAATCTGTATCCTAGCTAAACAGGAGTTAACATTTCGTGGTAACGATGAGCGTGTAAGCTCTTCTAAACGTGGCATATATGTAGAACGATTACATGGTTTTGCTGAGAAAGATGAAAGGTTAGCTAGACATTTGGACACATCCACTGTGTTTTCTGGCTTGTCAAATAGAACACAGAACCATCTAATTGAAGCAATCCTCTCCATTGAGGCGGAGAGATTTTTTAAAGTAAAGGAAAATAAGGAGGACTTTTACAAAAAGGGCGTAGGTTTGCATAGGGACGGTAGGGACATAACACTACCAACTTTTCAGGATGCTAAAATTGTCCCCACCAACTTTTAACAAACCTTATCTTTTTTTTGGCATGATATAATGTTCAGTTATATAGAGAATTTAGATCTTTCAATAGTTCCATATGTTGTAAGGATAGAATTGACCCTACCATTATTAAGTGAATTATTTTCATTATGTTTATGTTTGCTAATAAAAACCAGACATTTATTCAGTAAGTTTTCAGAATGTTTCTTTAGTTTTTTTTTTAAAACAAAGGTTTGAATCGAACAGTGTATCATCTGAACCAATGCACGTAAAAGTTATTATCAGTAGATAAGGATTTATTTTGCATTGATCATTTTGCCTATTAATTAATAAAGTTCATATACATGAGAAATGTGGCCCTTTGCCCCCTTCATCTAATCTGTTTGGTCTTATTCATGTCCCGTCCCCAGCAAAAAGTGTACCTATAGGCAGGTTATGCTATTATATCGTCCCTACGAATGTTGAGACCAAACCTATGCCCTTCCAAATTAACGCCGGTTTTTGTGGTGAAGGACAGTCGCAAGACCACAAACAGTTTTAATTTCAATCTTATTAAAAAAAAAAAAAAGCTTAGACTAAGAAAAATACAATAGAATATTTAAAAACTAAATTTTGGCCTTAAATAAAATATTCTTTGTTTTTCTTTTCAAACTTTTTGTTTAGCAATCTGTAATAAATTGATTAAAGTATCAGAATTAAAAGTTTTAAAAACAACTGAATATTTCACTAAAGGTCAGAATTGAATTCTGTGCTTTTGTACACCACTCTTTACTCTCATTTATGTTGCATGAATTATAGAATTGCGACGGCCAACACATTGTGTGTGTAGAGAAAATGCATGTTATTTTCTTACTTTTACATATCAATAATATGTACCGTGTGTGCGTGTTTTGTGAAGAATGCTAATGAGATATGAAATAACCAGTAGCCAATTGAATAAGCTACCCTTTTTTGTTTATATATTTGGAAATCTGACACTAAAGGAGTCAGTGCCTCACCAACCATGAACCTCACCGCACGTCACTGCTCTCAAGGTAATTTTTTTTTTTAAGAGAACGTCTAGCACCGTCAATGGCAGCCAATGAGCGCCCTTTAAAAGGTTGATTAAAAAACGGGGGGGGAAAATAGTAAATATCCTCTGATTTCTGTAGTCGTTGATCTGTCACTGACAACTACAGAAATTCCATTGAAAAGTCATTGTAGCGAAAAACATGATTTACTTTTGGGAGCCACACAAAGACGCCAGATATGTCCCCCCCCAACCCCGCGCCCTGTGTTTGACACCTGTGCTGTAACATCATGGGACGCAGAAAAACTTCACATTACAATAGACAAAACTAACCTAAAGCTAAGCTAAACTAAAGCAAAGTTAACAAAAACAAAACTGAATTCCCATCTTAAATTGTCGCAAACATGAACTTGGTTCATTTGTCACTTGTTCTTCAGAGCGCTTTCAATTCTATTCAGGTTCTTCAGGTTAACGGTGGATGAATGCGGCATGGCTGTCCTTTAGGGTGAGGATAATGAGCTGGCAAACAGTGTCAACATAGTGTTTATGGGCTGAGTAAAGAAGTGCTCGCCCACTGTTGACTCTGCCGGCCGACAGCACGCCCTCACTCACAGCGCTATAAAATAACACTCGAGGGTAGATAACAGGCCCACCTGTGCCTAACTTCAACCCCCCAGTCTAATTGGACGGCGCACAACTACGGTACTGTCGGTTCTACGGTCCGCTGTGACTGTCTCCTCCAAGGGAGTAGTAATGGCCAAATGAAGCTTCTTGAAACAATGAAGCTTTGCAGCTTATTGGTTTAAAGCAGACATGTTCAAAGTCCAGCCCGGGGGCCAAATGCGGCCCGTGGTCAAATTTCATCCGGCCCCCAGCCTCTGTCATGAAATCAATGTCTGGCCCGCACACAGACCTAATAAATTGGTCAGCAGTACTGCTACCAGCATATGAAGTAGCTTACACACTAAATGCTGCTTCTCATTTACCCACTAAAAGGCAGCAGCACTCTAAGCAACATTACCCCGCGTGACATTTTACTCCCAATTTTCTAAAATGGCAACAATCAACAACAACAAAAAAAGTTGACTGCGATGGCCGACGCTTCAAGAATAGGTGGAAATTGGACTATTTCTTCATTCAAATACGCAAAAACTGTCTCTGCCTCATTTGCGAAGAGACAGTCGCTGTTTTTAATGAGCTCAGTGTGAGGCGATATTACCAAACAGACACGCTGACATGTACGGCAAGATTACAGGGAAGAGGGTAGAGAGAAATTGAAGCAACTTTAAGCTAGTTTAATTTTACAGCGAGATGAGATGAAAGAGAACACCACAAAGGCGAGTTGCGAGACTTTGTGGAAATGATTAATTAAAAAAAATAATAAAGCAAATATGACACACAGAATGGCTTGCTAAAATTTGCTTAAATATATTCTACGTAAAAGACGTCAGCCAAGGTCGGCCCCCCAGATTTTTACCACACCAAATCTGGCCCCCTTTGCAAAAAGTTTGGACACCCCTGGTTTAAAGCTTCATGGTGGTTCATTTGGTCTTAGACAGGTCTTATGATGCCGCTGTCAAGTCTTACCGGTTAATATCTTTCGGTGTAAATATCCCATTATACAGTGAGGACAGCTGCGGCTTATAGTCCAGAGCGGCTGTTATTTTATATTATTGGCTTCATGGCTTACAGATGACAAATATTTATTAAAAAAAAAAAAAAAAAAAAAAAAAAAAAAAAATCATTTTAAATAATTTAAGATTTTACTTATTTTATTTATTTTTAAATGTTTGTTTTTATTTATTAACAGCTTGTCCTAATTAGGGTCATATGCCACCAATTTTATTTTGTTTGATTTTGTCAACAACTTGTCCGAATTCGAGTCAGAGTTAAGTTTTTATGAATTTCATTTCATCTGACTTCAATTCATTTACCTACAGTGGGGAGAACAAGTATTTGATACACTGCCAATTTTGCTGGTTTTCCCACTTGCAAGCCATGTAGAGGTCTGTAATTTGTATCATAAGTTCTCTTCAACTGTGAGGGACGGAATCTAATACAAAAATCCAGAAAATCACATTGTATGATTTTTAAATAATATATTTGTATTTAACTGCATAAAATAAGTATTTGATACATTACCAACTAGTCAATATTTCAGCTCTCAGTTCTTTTTTAAGAACCCCTCCTGTTCTCCACTCATTACCGGAAGTAACTGCACCTGTTTGAACTTGTTACCTGTATAAAAGACACCTGTTCACATGCTCAAACAAACTCCAACCTCTCCACAATGGCCAAGACCAAAGAGCTGTGTGAGGACATCAGGGATAAAATAATAGACCTGCACAAGGCTGTGATGGGCTGCAGGAAAATAAGCAAGCAGCTTGGTGAGAAGGTAACAACTGTTGGAGCGATTATTAGAAAATCGAAGAAGTTCAAGTTGACGGTCAATCTGCCTCGTTCTGGGGCTCCATGCAAGATCTCACCTCGTGGGCCATCACTGATCATGAGGAAGGTGAGGGATCAGCCCAGAACTACATGGCAGGACCTGGTCAATGACCTAAAGAGAGCTGGAACCACAGTCTCGAAGAAAACCATCGGAAACACATTACGCCGTCATGGATTAAAATCCCACAGCGCACGCAAGGTCCTGCTGCTGAAGCCAGTGCATGTCCAGACACATCTGAAGTTTGCCACTGACCATCTGGATGATCCAGAGGAGCAATGGGAGAAGGTCATGTGGTCGGATGAGATCAAAGTTGAACTTTTTGGTCTAAACTCGGCTCGTCGTGTTTGGAGGAAAAAGAAGGATGAGTACAACCCCAACAACACCATCCCAACTGTGAAACATCATTTTTTTGGTGCTGCTTCACTGCCAAGGGTACAGGATGACTTCACCCTATAGACCCTACCCACCGACGTCACAAAACCACGTGCTCGCTGTATGGTTCCGCCCACTTGTCCGTCATTTTGTCTCTGTATTAGCATTGGTTTCAATTGATCGAGGAATTTAAAATGCATTTCATGGAAGACCCGGTGCTTTCTGATGCCGTAAACTCACTGGATGTGTTGCATAAAAGGCGTTATGTGGAAAAGCTTCGTTCTATACAGTCACCAGATCCATATTTGATGCCCAAATCGATGTTTTTCGACCCACTGTCTTCGCCCTGTCTGCCTGACATCTGCTACGCTGATATTTACAATTATCTTGTCCACGCAAAATCAGCCTATTCTCACGAAAATTTGAAAAACTTCAAGAGCTTGGAGGCTTATAAATACTTCGTTGCTGGTTGGGTGAAACAGGTCCTCGTCCACGAAAATTCGGCAGGAATCTATCTTGTGCTTGGAAAGGTGAGTTAAGAAATGTTCAATTCAAAATCTTTTGTTCTTGCTAACACCCACTGTCAAGTCTAATGTATTTCATGTCGTTTGTCAATGGAGTTAAGGCTTTTAATGTTTATATGGTTTAGCGATAGCACTCTCACTACATACATACGTGTATGTTGTCGGCGATTAGCCTAGCAATGATCTTAATTGTGGTTATTTGTCAGCCCAAAACCCTCTAAGTATATCTTAAATACATCTTACCGGATATAAAACGACTACTACATAGTCTGTGGTGATTTTTTGGTGCCCAGTTTTCACGTCGAATTGCAGCCGTCCATTTCGCTCTCCTCTTTGGATCCCTCGGAATACGGTAAAACTTCAAGTCTCTCCTTCCATCTTCTCTGTTAGTGGAACCAACAGCCACACACGCCTTCACCATTTTGATTATTAATGTTAAGGAGCAGAAAAACACGCCGTAAATAGGAGGAATGTACGTAGCCGTAACAGGTTAACACTATGTTTTGACGGACAATTGGGCGGTACCATTCAGGAGAGCGGAGTTGTGACGTCACGTGGGTAGGGTCTATTGAGGGGAGGATGGATGGGACTATGTATCGCCAGTTCTTGGTTGACAACCTCCTTCCTTCAGTGAGAGCCTTGAAGATGGGTCGTAGCTGGGTCTTCCAGCATGACAACGGCCCAAAGCACACAGCCAAGGCAACTAAAGAGTGGCTCCGTAAGAAGCATCATAAGGTCCTGGAGCGGCCTAGCCAGTCACCAGATCTGAACCCGATAGAAAATCTATGGAGGGAGCTGAAAGTCCGTGTTGCCCGGCAGCTGCCCTGAAACCTTAAGGCTCTGAAGAAGATCTGCACGGAGGAGTGGGCCAAAATCCCTGCTGCAGTGTGTGCAAACCTTGTCAAGGACTACAGGAAACGTTTGGTATCTGTAATAGCAAACAAAGGTTTCTGTACCAAATATTAAGTTCGATTTTTGTGATGTATCAAATACTTATTTCATGCAATTAAATGCAAATTTATTATTTAAAAATCATACGTGATTTTCTGTTTTTTTTGTATTAGATTCTGTCCCTCACAGTTGAAGACAACTTATGATACAAATTACAGACCTCTACATGCTTCGCAAGTGGGAAAACCAGCAAAATCGGCAGTGTATCAAATAGTTGTTCTCCCCACTGTACATTTTCTTGTGCGTGATTGATTAAACCTTGAGCCATCACTTCTAGACACTCAGCGGCCACTTCTTTGGCTGCGTGCTCTAATGTAATCTCCTGTACATCTAAACATCTGACTTCCCAAAGATAATGATTCTGCCTTCCAGTATGATTGGGTGTGAATGAGTGAGATGTTCCACATACTGTTGAATTCCCAAGGAGCCCGCGACAGATGATTTTATCCCACTGCGGTGATGCAGAAAGCAGATGGAGAGAGGTGCGAACGCACGCATGCGCACACGCACACACTTCTGTCCATATTTTGATATATACACACAGTGCCTCTGTCTTGAGGGATTTGTTGAGTGTATGCCATAAAAGAGTGACATTTTCACACTGTAGCTTTATGTCTTCACCTGCATTGAGTCAATGTGAAAAATATGATGAGGTAGACTTTGAACCCTGTTCAAGGGCAAAAGTATCACATCAATATTTTGTTTCTAACTTCGAAGTGCTGTGGGGAATTTTTGTATAACATTGTTGGGTGGGCTGGGAGTTCTTCTCAAGCAAATTGCTTTACAGACGTTGCGCTGGGGGAGTTTTTAAATACAGTGGTACCTCTACATATGAATTTAATTCATTCCAGGACCTGGTTTGTAAGTCAAAATGGTTGTATGTCGAGCGGGATTTTGCCATGTCAATACATTATCATTAGATTGTATGTACTACCACATACTTGTGCAAGTTCTCCCACTTGAAAATATTAGAGAGGCCTGTAATTGTCAATATGGGTAAACCTCAACCATGAGAGACAGAATGTGGAAAAAAAAAACAGAAAAGCACATTGTTTGATTTTTAAAGAATTTTATTTGCAAATCATGGTGGAAAATAAGTATTTGGTCAATACCAAAAGTTCATCTAATTACGTTATGTACCCTTTGTTGGCAATAACGGAGGCCAAACGTTTACTGTAACTCTTCAGAAGCGTTTCACACACTGTTGCTGGTATTTTGGCCCATTCGTCAATGCAGATCTCCTCTAGAGCAGTGGTGTTTTGGGGCTGTCTTTGGGCAACACGGACTTTCAACTCCCTCCCCAGATTTTCTATTGGGTTGAGATCTGGAGACTGGCTAGGCCACTCCAGGACCTTGAAATGCTTCTTACGAAGCCACTCCTTTGTTCCCCTGGCTGTGTGTTTGGGATCATTGTCATGCTGAAAGACCCAGCCACATCTCATCTTCAATGCCCTTGCTGATGGAAGGAGATTTTCACTCAAAATCTCTCGATACATGGCCCCATTCATTCTTTCCTTTACACACATCAGTCGTCCTGGTGCCTTTGCAGTAAAACAGCCCCAAAGCATGATGTTTCCACCCCCATGCTTCACAGTGGGTATGGTGTTCTTCGGCTGCAATTCAATATTATTTCTCCTCCAAACACGTGAACCTGTGTTTCTACCAAAAAGTTCTATTTTGGTTTCATCTGACCAAAACACATTCCAAATGCTCTCTAGCGGACCGCAGACGGGCCTGGACGTGTACTGGCTTCAGCAGAGGGACACGTCTGGCAGTGCAGGATTTGAGTCCCTGGCGGCGCATTGTGTTACTAGCCTTTGTTACTGTGGTCCGTGCTCTCTGTAGGTTATTCACTCGGCCCCCCGTGTGGTTCTGGGATTTTTGCTCACCGTTCTTGTTATCATTTTGACACCACGGGGTGAGATCTTACATGGAGCCCCAGATCGAGGGAGATTATCAGTGATCTTGTATGTCTTCCATTTTCTAATAATTGCTCCCACAATTGGTTTCTTTACACCAAGCGTTTTACCTATTGCAGATTCAGTCTTCCCAGCCTGGTGCAGGTCTACAATTTTGTCTCTGGTGTCCTTCGACAGCTCTTTGGTCTTGGCCATAGTGGAGTTTGGAGTGTGACTGACTGAGATTGTGGACAGGTGTCTTTTATACCGATAATGAGTTAAAACAGGTGCCATTAATACAGGTAATGAGTGGAGCCTCGTCAGACCTCGTTAGAAGAAGTTAGACCTCTTTGACAGGCAGAAATCTTGCTTGTTTGTAGGTGACCAAATACTTATTTTCCACTCCAATTTGGAAATAAATTCTTTAAAAATCAAACAATGTGATTTTCTTTTTTCCACATTCAGTCTCTCATGGTTGAGCTTTACCCGTGTTGACAATTACAGGCCTCTCTAATCTTTTCAAGTCGGAGAACTTGCACAATTGGTGGTTGACTAAATACTTATTTGCCCCACTGTAAGTTCCTTCTCTTTATAAGTCACAGGCCTGGCCAAAGTATGAAAAAGTGCGATTTATAGTCGAGAAAATATGTTAATTATTTTGGCCTTTATTATTCCATTATTTTTTGGGGGGATATTACATGCATAGGTTAACTTAGTTGGCGTTGCTGGGCAAATCCAAAATGTTGACTGAACGCTTCATGATTTGACTTTGAATTGGTATCATTCTCATCACGACTTAGAAGAGGATTAGTACGTTCAGGTGAGCGCAGCTCAAAAGTGTTATTGACCTGGGAAGGGACTTGTTGCGAGTGAAAGAGAGTGTAGTGACCTGTGAGAGCTTCGCAACTCCTTTAAAAAAAAACACATGTCTGGGGTCCCAGAATAAACCCTGGCCCCGGCAGACAGCAGCTCGGCCTCCAATGGGAAAGCGATTGTTTATTTAACTAGTCTTTTATGGAATAGCGATTGACAGGAAGTCCTTAAAACAGCACCAGCTACTATTTATGCAGTCCCCTTTGGGAGTAAACACCCTCCCGACTACCATCAACACCCCCGACGCCCCTCCGAGTTGAGGAATGCAGCCGTTCACCAGCTGACGGCCATCTTGGGAGCTTGGCTCTCGCCTCTCGTTGCCATGGTGATCCGATTTCATCCGACATGCACAGTGATAGGGTTCAACACTTTATAGGGACTCATTTAGCTGCCATTGACTGTGCTAGACGTCAAATCCATTTTGACTGGGAGGGGTAAATCAACGTTCTTTCTTTCTCCCTTCCCAGTCAAATTGGATTAGACGTCTAGCGGTGTCAATGGCAATAAAAGATCAGCATTCATAGACAGTCTTCCCAGTTTAAATTAATTGGTTGTGTAAGGTGGTCAAACACTATCAGCCCCCCGGACACACACACAAAAAAGAAGAAAACAACATTAGTGATATTGGGGGACATAACTAAAGTGTGTTTCTGTTTTTATTCATTATCATTTTTCTAATTTAAATTTTTAAAAAAATCTTATCTATGTCATTCCTTGAGTTGAGTTGTGTTAAGTTTTTGCCCAAGTGTGTCTGGTCCTTGTGATTGTCCATTGATTTCACCTGTTGCGCCTGCTCCCTGTGTGTTGACCAATCAGATGCCTCTTGTGTCACTCAGCTGTGCCTCATTGCCTCATTACCCCTTGTCTGTATTTAAGATCCCCATGTGTTGTATGTTCTTGTTGCATCATTGCCTATCCCAGCGTCTGTTCTCCTCATGTTCTGTGCCCATGCCTGTTTTTTTCTGTATCCCCGTAAATTTTGATTCCTGGTCTTTTGTTTGATCCTCAATCTGGTAAGCGTCACCTTTTTCCTTTTTTCACCACCAACACTAACCTTCTTGGGTCTCATTTTGATTTCTCTCACAAGAAAGTCTGCCAAGCGTCCGCCTTGTGGGAAAACAGTAAAATTTCAACGCTGTCATAAATTGTCGTATTTTGGTGATAATAATACACACTCAGCAGGAAAAGCAGAACATAATATTCCCACCTAGAAGCCACGAAGTATATAAATAAAGGCTGTCCGGGCTTTTAAGACAACGCTCGCCACGCTAAAGTTGACGTCAATGCTAACGCCACAAGTTACATTTAGTGTGTGTGATCCCTCAGCACAGACCTTTAAAGGCTAAAGCAACATTGTGTATTCTCTCTTGCCAAGATAAGAACACAGATCACACCATATAATCCTAAACTCCAGTGAAGAGAGTGAATGAGAGAGGCATCTCACACGAGAGACACGACCCAAACACTGCTATGTTGCAATCTGACGTACTCCATGTACGCTATGAAAATGTCACACATTGTAAACATATGACAGAAGTTACTGCATATCGCATTTTAGTCTCGTCAGAAAAAAACTGGCATTCGTCTCATTATGTTCTAGTCTTCCGAGCCGTGTTTTTAGCTCGTCTTCGTCATGAAAAAAACTGTTCCTCGACGAAATATTTTCACTATCGTTATTAATGATGAATACAACACTGACTGCTACACTTTTAAAAGATTGTGTTTTTAAAAGGAACCACAGATAGAAAGACATGTAGTTTTTAAAAGATACATTTTAGTACAAGTTATACTAATTTGATATTAAAACTAGGGCTGTCAAAATTATCGCGTTAACGGGCGGTAATTAATTTTTTAAATTACTCACGTTAAAATATTTGAGGCATTTAATGCACATGCCCCGCTCAAACAGATTAAAATGACAGCACAGTGTAATGTCCACTTGTTACTTGTGTTTTTTGGTGTTTTGTCACCCTCTGCTGGCGCTTGGGTGCGACTGATTTTATGGGTTTCAGCACCATGAGCATTGTGTAATTATTGACATCAACAATGGCGAGCTACTAGTTTATTTTTTAGAATGAAAATTTTACAAATTTTATTAAAACGAAAACATTAAGAGGGGTTTTAATATAAAATTTCTATAATTCGTACTAACATTTATCTTTTAAGAACTAAAAGTCTTTCTATCCATGGATCGCTTTAACAGAATATCAATAATGGTAATGCCATCTTGTTGATTTATTGTTATAATAAACAAATACGGTACTTATGTACCGTATGTTGAATCTATATATTCGTCTTGTGTCTTATCTTCCCATTCTAACAATAATTTGCAGAAAAATATGGCATATTTTATAGATGGTTAGAATTGCGATTAATTACGATTAATTAATTTTTAAGCTGTAATTAACTCGATTAAAAAATGTAATCGTTTGACAGCCCTAATTAAAACCCCTCTTCGTGTTTTTGTGATGTTATGATAAAATTTGTAAAATTATTTTAACTAGTAGGCGTCATTGTTGTTGCAGGGCGGTGACGTCACATGGGTAAGCTGCCGGACTTCCACAGTGTCACTCTTTAACTAAATAAACATGTCATCAGTTCTGTCCTTCCAATTGTATCCCGAGCGGAATATTAACTCATTCACTCCCAGCCATTTTTACCGGAGCAAGGCCCTTCTTTCCCGGCTGTTTTACCGGATTTTGACTGATTTTGCAAGGCCCACAGAAAATTCTGTTCTACTGCTATATAAATATGAAACCCACCAAAAGAAAGATTACTTTCTTCTTTCAGCAGAAAAAAAGTTAGTTCATATGTTTTTCCATTCTTTAGAAATCAGCATTAGAAGAACAAAAAATCTAATTTCTGATGAAAAAACGGAGAAATTGAGATTTTTGTGAAAGCATACATTTCAAACATAACTTTGACTTATACACAGCTATTTTTTTGCTTTAGTTACAACCCAAACATCTGAATAATGCTTTCCTTTTACAAAATAAGATAAACAACAAGACAAATAGAGCTTTTGATAGCAAAGTAACAATTTATTTACACATAACTAACTGAAAGATGACGCTGTTCTGGCCGCGACAGCCGGTTAAACTTTTCCCTCATCGACGTCTGTCTCATAAAGATGATTTTTTTGGAGTCTCTGCGGGCTCTGCTCGCTAGCAGCATGGACTCAAAGGCATCGTCCGCTGCACTAGTGGTCCCAGTCGTTCTGCTCGGTCGTCCAGCGCCTGGCATCCCGGGCATCCTACCGGTTGTTCTGCTCGGTCGTCCGCCGCCTAGCATCCATTCGGTTGTCTTCCGCCGGCGCCCGGCCGTACAGCTTGGCAATCCGTTGCCTTTGAATCGGGTTGCGGGTCTTACCAAATGTGCTACTGCCCTCAAGTGGCCAGTTTTATTGCTTTAAAATGGATTTTCAGCTTTGTGCTTTTGAGCTAAATTGAATCAGACAGAACCCAGAGATGTCTTTTTAAAAAAACAAACCAAAACAAAACAAAACGTAAAAGACGTATAACTGCGTCTTTGGGACACTGAAACAATTAAAAATAGAACGTATTTGTACGTGTTTGGGTGCAAATGAGTTAATGAGAAGGACAGCCCTGACGATATTTCACAAAACGAGCAGCAGAAGCAAAATGAACAGGAAAGACTGGATGAGATGAGTAGCGTACATGAGTCAAGTTTGCAAGTGAGCAGTGTTGGGCACAAAACTTTAAAAAAGTAATTAGTTATAGTTACTTACTACTTCTTCCAAAATGTAACTGAGTTAGGAACTGAATTACTCTATAGTAAAAGTAACTAGTTACCAGGGAAAGTAAGTATTTCAGTTACTTTAAAAAGAAGTTGTTTGTCAAAGAATTTGAAATTTTCTGAGCAGTATTCGAGTCAGTTGAATAGAGAAGAACAGACAGGTAGTTGTGTTATAAAACCTTGTAATATTTATTGCACCTCACCAGCAACAGATTTATCCTACACTTGAAGCGCAACAAATATAAACAGTAAACAATGTAATAAAATAACAATCAGCAGTAAACAATATAAAGTGAGTTCAATCAATTAAACTCTCACAACCTGAGACAACTGGTGAAGTAGACATAGCCTACTGGACTTGAAGTATTTTGACTTGAAATAGTGTTTATATCTCCACCTTGTAAAGGACAAATTTTCCTCTGAATGCTCTGCCATCATATCCCTCTGCATCTGTTTTGCGTGTGTGTGTTTGCCGCACGCGCTGTTCCGGTTTGTGTGTTGAAACACCGGCTCTGATTGGCTTACCATGACACATGACTCTAACCCTCAGCCAATCACAATCAGTTCCATCGCATCTATCCAGGTGGTGCATTCAGGTAGCCTCGTCCCCCCCCTCATTTGTGTGTGTGCGTGTGTGTGTGTGTGCTCAATGTATTTATTCAGATCTAGCACTGGAAAGAGATACATATAAGACATGTTTGTTCTCACTTTTTTCCCCCAAAGTAAGATTTTAAAAAATGTGTGTGTGTACATATACTGGACTGTCTCAGAAAATTAGAATACACAATATTCTAATTTTTTGAGACAGTCCTGTGTATATATACAGGACTGTCTCAGGAAATTAGAATACACAATATTCTAATTTCCTGACTGTCTCAGGAAATTAGAATATTGTAGCGCACGTCCTTGCGATGGGACTATCGCGCATGCGCACATCGCGATGGCGATGTTTAAACGATATATCGTTCAGGCTTAGTATACAGTGAAACACAGCAGTTTACAGGTACCCCGTACATAACAGCACACGAAAACGTTGATGCAGTTTGCCTCTACTGAGACTTCTAATGACGCCTTACCTTATTTTTGTCACGTAAAAGCCCTGTCCAGGTCGATGATCATCCCGCATTTGTTCTCAGATGTTGCTGCCAAAGCTTACTTCCCAGTGAATAAGCAACACAGGAAAAAACCCTAAAGGAATTGAATGGAAAAAATTTGAGAAATCCAACACTGAAACTTGAGCTTCATTGCAGGTTAAAAAGTGGAGCCCGCATTCTTGTCGAGGCGACGCGTAGTAAAAATACAAACCAAACATTGGACCTCAACACAAATCTGTCACACCGCGGGAATAAAAGCAGTGAGATATATTCGGCCCATAAAAAGCTGCGGATGTGCGCTCGGCTCTTGAGGACGCATCTGCTGGATTCGAGGTCGTGGGCAAGGACGCAAACTCTGCAAAGATGCTTCACCTGCACGCACACAGACGTGCACGAGGGCCATGAAGTTGTCAGCAAGCTTTTTTAGCATTTTTATGGCATTTTCAGTCGATTTTTGTTAGTACAGTATTTTTCAGCTGAAAACTGTTCTAAAAAAAGAATCAACGCATCATTGCGGGAGTCAGTTTTCAACTCTCATTTGTTTGTGCAATCCTTGTGAAATGGCACGAGGCAGTCCGCGTAATCATCAGGAGATAATCAACGTGGAGCCTCGAGAAAATGTCAACAAAGAAAGACACTTTTTTGTCTTCGCGGGTCGCCTGGATTGGATGCGGGGGGTACACTGTGTTTTGTCTGTGCGTCCGCATTGCTGACAATCCTCCAAAGAAGAAGTCGCTGACAAGACACAAGATATGTGCCAGAGCTCGTCTAATCCCAGAGGTGTGATTTCCTCCCCGGAACAGGATGAGCTTTGTGGGCTGGTTAGGGGGGTTCGGGGCGGAGGCAGATGTGAGGTGAAGACACACACAAGTGATGTCTTCATAATGATCGTGAGCTCCGTGAACAATTTGCTCTCGTAAATCGTCGGACGGTCTGAGACGCTCCTGTTTCATATCAAGCGCCAGACGAGAGTCACTGTCTCGGAGTTGACTCTTGGGAGTTTCAAAAACCGGGAGTGAGGGATCACATTTCAGTGCCGTTGACGGTAATAAACGTCCAATCATGTGGCTCTTAATTTTTTTTTTAAGTGAGTTAATCAAGAGTAGACTTCCAATCCGGCGGTGGCGGGTGAATGAAAACATTCATTCGATGTCACCGCTCCCAATTCAAATGGATCGTACAGTGGGGCGAATAAGTATTTAGTCAACCACTAATTGTTGTAAAGGAGATTTTCACTCAAAATCTCTCGATACATGGCCCGATTCATTCTTTCCTTTACACAGATCAGTCGTCCTGGTCCCTTTGCAGGAAAAACAGCCCCAAAGCATGATGTTTCCACCCCCATGCTTCACAGTGGGTATGGTGTTCTTCGGATGCAATTCAGTATTCATTCTCCTCCAAACACGAGAACCTGTGTTTCTACCAAAAGGTTCTATTTTTGTTTCATCTGACCATAACACATTCTCTCAGTCCTCTTCTGGATCTTCCAAATGCTCTCTAGCGAACCGCAGATGGGCCTGGACGTGTACTTTCTTCAGCATTGGGACACGTCTGGCAGTGCAGGATTTGAGTCCCTGGCGGCGCATTGTGTTACTGATAGTAGCCTTCGTTACTGTGGTCCCAGCTCTCTGTAGGTCATTCACTCGGTCCTCCCGTGTGGTTCTGGGATTTTTGCTCACCATTCTTGTTATCATTTTGACGCCACGGGGTGAGGAGGGAGTTGAAAGTCCATGTTGCCTGACGACAGCCCCAAAACATCACTGCTCTAGAGGAGATCTGCATGGAGGAATGGGCCAAAATACCAGTAACAGTGTGTGAAAAGCTTGTGGAGTTACAGAAAACGTTTGACCTCCGTTATTGCCAACAAAGGGTACATAACAAAGTATTGAGATGAATTTTTGGTATTGACCAAATAATTATTTTCCACCATGATTTGCAAATAAATTCTTTAAAAATCAAAAAATGTGATTTTCTGTTTTTTTTTTTCCCACATTCTCTCATGGTTGAGGTTTACCCATGTTGACAATTACAGGCCTCTCTAATATTTTCAAGTGGGAGAACTTGCCCAATTAGTGGTTGACTAAATACTTATTTGCCCCACTGTATGTCTGTCGCCGTGAATGGCATCTAATGATGTAACAAGGAAGTGACCTGGAAATGCCCCAAAATTAATAGGAAGAGACCAGAAACATACAGGAAGTTACCCATGGGAGAGAGAGCCAAGCATCCTCACACAATTTCTCAAGATATTGTGTCTTCTAGATTGGAATCAGATATGCCTGCAGTCTGAACACAGCCTAAATGCTACCCGATTTAATCTGGAAAAATGGGACTACACAAGTGCATTACCTCCCAGTTAAAAGTTATCGCTCAGTCAGTTTATTTCTAGATGTTGAGATTCGCTGTTGCTTGTTGGCAAGCTGTTACAACATTATTTTCTCAAACAAATTCCCCTTATATCCTCCTAGACATACAATATGACCATTTCGTACAAGGTCCTGAAATGAATTAACTTCGTATGTAGAGGTACCACTGGACATACTACAAAAAAACGTCCCTGTCTGTGTTGGGATCTATATTTAACGGCTCGCCATTTCACTACAAGAGGAGAAATACTTGCAACAAAATTAATGGAGCCATACAGTTGAAATAATTATGAAGAAACTGGCCCTGAAGACAGGAAGGTCATGAGCTTGAACAAAATACAGATGCGCACTGCAAAATGCAAACCAACTGAAGAATATGAAAACCAGGCTGGAATTTGACAAAGAGCAGAGAGACAAGCAAGCAAAATGATGTGAAAAGAAATAATCGTGTCATGTCTTGGCCTTCCAGGACCTTTTCTGGGACTGGTCCATTAATCTGGATTGATGTAACACGTGATAGCAGCCAGATGATTTCTTGGAAAAAAATTCTGCCTGCCAATTGTAGAAAAATGACGACGCCCAAAATATGAGAGGTTCACTAGTGTTGTCACTAACGGGTTACTAAGTAACGCGAAATTGTAATCTGATTACCATAGACTTCATAATGTATTGACGGGGCACGGGGCCGATAAATAAGGGGCCTGCATTGTTGCCGAGGCCGTCAAAGCTGACCGAGTGGAATCAAAGACAAAGAGCTTTTTTTTGTTGAAAATTCATGTGAATAAATGTTTAAATCCCTGAATTCTTTATAGATATGAACGTAAAACAGTCTTGATTCTTGATTAAAACCAAAAAAAACGTGCAGTTAGCATTTATTTTACGTAAATCTGTCGGAGTACAATGCTAGTCTGTTAGAGAATGTAGCTAGCGGCCGCCTGATGTAAACAGAGCTTTTCCTTTTTTTTTTTTTTTTTTTTTAAACCTGTCCTGTTCAGCTGTTTGACACAGAGAATGGATGTCTAAGTGCCCGGATTCTGAACAGTTTTAATGTTTCACATGGAGAGTCTGACATATCCCATTGTGATCATTCAAAATACCTTTTTATTATGACAAAGCAGCGAACAGGAAGGGATTATGGGGGGACAGAAGAAAAGAAATACAAGAGAAGAAAGAAAAGAAACACATACACAAACAACAACAAGAAATACATTGAACATCTAAACTAGTTACTAATATGCTGGTGCTATCGTCAGCGAGATGTATTTCCGGTTTACACCATGTGGGGGCCAATTGGCCAGTGAAAGAGGAGAATGGGGGTGGGGGTGTCTATAAGACTATAAGCTAAGTGATTGAAAGGGGTAGAGTGTACACAAATCAGTTCTGTGATCTAGAACCCAGTAATCGTGTGAATCTCTTATGAGTGTAAGCCCGTTGGCGACCAACCCTACGCCGCCGCATCGCCAATCCCGGCACCGGAACCCCCAACCCGAGCATGCCCTACCACATCCAGCAGCACGCAAGCTCCACCGGGCGCGCGACAGCCACGCAGACAGCCCGGGGAGGGAGGGCGGGCGGGGGTGGGTGGGGCCATGCGCAGCCCACCCCTCCTCCCGCCGCCCAGCAAAGGAGCCACCGTCCCCCCCCGGGACCCAGGGTGGTCCCCCGGGCCACCCACGTGCCCATCAACCGGCCTTCAGGGATGGCAGGAGGGGACGCATCACCAACCCCACGCCTACACCCACCCACCCCCGCCCGCCCACCCGGGCCACGAGCCACAGCCACAGCCCCCCAACCGGCACGGCACGCCACGGGACCCCCAGCGGCCCACCAAGCCCCAGGCAAGGCAGGGTCCCCCGCCGGTGCAGGCGACACCCTGCTGATACACCGGCGCCCAGCCAGCGACCCGCGACGGAGCGCAGGGCGGATGCCCAGCCAGAGAAGAGAGGGGAAGGCGGAGGCAGGAGAACCCCCAGGAACTGCCACGGGGCGATGCAAGATCGGAGACCCGACCCCCCAACCCACTCCCGTGGCCGGCAGCCGAGGCAGAGGGGAGGCCACACCCCGGGAGCCACGCCATATAGAAAAAGTGTGGGACCCACCTACCACCCTATTACTGTGGCTGCCAGGTTCCCGACTGGCAGCCATCACCCAGCACCGTGATGGGGGTGAGAGGGGAGGGTAGTGCAATGTATGCATTAAAATAGGAGAGCTTGGCTTGGAGCAGTGGGACCGCAGCATGGAGTTTCTGTCCAGCCGCCCGTCCCACCGCCCTTTGCCGGAGCTCTCCTGTGGAGTATGATGTGTGTGGTGCATTTAAAAAAGGTGCAGGGATGGCGGGGCCTGTGGTGAGGAGGCAGCCGTGAGGCCCCCCCCCCCCCCAACAGGTCCCAACCATCCCACAACCTTGGTGTGTGGTGCATTAAAAACAGGGGGGAGTCGGGCTGGGACTGTAAAGCCCCGTCCCAACTCTCCCCGGAGAAATGTATGAGCATCTGAGTGCCAGGGTGAAAAATATTTACAGTGCCGAAGTGAGAAGTGCGTGAGTTAAGAGGCAGGCTCCCGCGGGCATGGCCCTGTCCACCAGAACCACCGGCCCCAGGGCGGAAGAAGCGTCAGGGCCCCGATCAATCCCCGCTCCAGACCACCCACGGCGCCTCCGCGACCGCCCACCCCCCTCCCACCCACCGAGCACCCACCCCGCACCCCAAGCAGGCGCCACACCAAGCGCCGGCGACCAGGGGGCGTCCACCCCACCGGCAAGGGACAGCAAGCCTCACCCTAGGCCCCGCGGGCCCCAAGAGGCCCTGCCAACGACCCCGCCGGCCGGGGGGCAGCCGCGGCCGCCGCGGCTCAGGGAGGCGGACAGGGCCGGAAACAGACCAAGGGGAGGGAAGCGCACCCCCCACAACCCACCCCCGGGCCAAGAGGGGCGCGCGGTATGGCACCAGAGGGCACCTCCCCGGCACCCGGTACAGGGAGACGCGGCTCCGGCCGGGCGGACCTGGGAGGGAACCATGGCTGCCGCATACACCCCCCGGCCCCCACCCCAACTCCACCCCACCCCGGCCGGCCGGGGAAGGGCCGCGGCCAAACAGAGCTTTTCCGGTGAAAAGTCTTATGAATAAATGCTTAAATCCCTGAATTTCTTATAGATAAGGACGTAAAACAGTCTTGATTCTTGGTTAAAAGAAAAAATACAAAAAACAAACGTGCAGTTTGCGTTTATTTTACGTAAATCTGTCGAAGTACAATGCTAATCTGTTAGTGAAAGTAGCTAGCGGCCACCTGATGTAAACAGAGCTTTTCAGGTGAAAATTCTTCATTAAATCCCCGAATTCTTTATAACTATGGACATAAAGCAGTCTAGATTCTTGGTTAAAAGCAAATTTCTCCCATTGATTTTTTTTCACAACCTTTCAAAAAGCATCCATGGTACGAAAAATATAATAATTACCTTGAATCCTCGAACAAATTATTCCTGAGACAATCCTTCCTGTTTGTATGCGGTACAGCCTTCGTACTTTTTCAACACAAATCTGGCGTTAGAACACTGCGTGCGTGTTTGTAAATAGCTCCTCTTGATGTGGGCGGCCCATTACTTGAATGCGAGGCGCAGTGCATGACCAATCTGACCTGTCAATGCATTATGAAGTCTATAATGACTACTTTCTTTCAGTAATGAGCAATGTAACGCGTTCATTTTTCCAAACCAGTATTCTGATTAGTTTCCTTAGTGTTTGTGCGTTACTTTTTTGTTATTGCCCCATAAAGTATATAGAATGAAGAATGCTGTAGTCATGTACGAAGAGCATTTTGAATAGAAAATGTTCGAAAGGTTCCCACTAAACGTTCGTTTCCATGGTAACCCCTTATAGTTACTTCCTGTTTCGGGACTGAGAAAGGCTTCAGAACGCGGGTGCACATTCGAGCGAGGGAATGTTGATCTGTGTGCGTCCATGTATGAACGTGAGTTTTTCCTTCATTCTTGAGGGTTCCAACGATAGGTTGGAGCCGCTACATGCGAGGCCGTTTTGTAGCTTTGCCGTTGCAACGGCGGCTAGTCATCGCTCCGAGTCGGCGAGCATTGTTTACATCGTATTCGTTTTGCACATTTATCCCATGAAGTGATGTGTTCGTTTAGCATCTTTGGGATGGGTTGTAAGTTCAACTGAGTGTAAAGTGCCAAGTTGCCGCCACGTTTTGTGGCCAAATTGACCGCGTGTCTACGGCGTTTTTCCTGGTTGTGCGTGCACACTCGCGACTGCCCCCACCTTTGTGTTTATTGCACTTTTCATTGCACAATTCATTTGTGTGTTGTTGATTATTGTGCAGTCAATTTGCATTGGTTTTACATTGGCACTGATATGCTATTAACCTTAAACCCTAACCCAAAGTTCAGAATTTTTGACATTAGGCTTTATCTTGGAGTTCGTCGGTGGAGTTGATTTCAACAAATTCCATGCAGTTTGTCAGTTATTTATTTAGTTTTTCAGAGCTCCGGAGTGGCTAAGCTAGCGCGGGTTAACCCCTTATAGCCTAATGTATCACATTTGATACACTTAGAAATTCATTATTTTGAGACTAAGAATTTTGAATTTTTTTTTTTTTTTTTTTTTGATAGATGCAAGTCAACACATGCATCTACAGGTTCCATGAGAAAAAAAAATCTGGATTTAGCAAAGTTTATAGATATGAGGCGGCACGGTGGCTAAGTGGTTAGCACGTCTGCCTCACAGTTCTGAGATGAAGGGTTCAATCCCGGGCTTCGGTCTTCCTGTGTGGAGTTTGCATGTTCTCCCCATGCCTGCGTGGGTTTCCTCCAGGGACTCCGGTTTCCTCCCACATCCCAAAAACATGAATGGTTGTATGTCTCCTTGTGCCCTGCGATTGGCTGGCAACCAGTTCAGGGTGCCAGCCATGCCTACTGCCTGTAGTTAGCTGGGATAGGCTCCAGCACCTCCGCGACCCTCGTGAGGAAAAAGCGGTGTGGAAAATGAATAAATGAATGAATATAGATATGAGAGCGCTTATTACACATATTCATTTAGATTATTATTATTATTTTTTTTTTTTTACAAATTTGAAAAAATTACCATTAGTACCTCAATTTTGGGATTCTCTGACGATTGCTTCATGTTTCAGGCTTTAAAGGGTTAATAGTGCATCGACTAATTAAACCCCCGCTAACTTGAAGATTGAGCCTTATGCAAAAAATTATGATCTTCCCCTTTAAATTCAATTATCGGAAAGTCAGTGACATACGATGACATTTTTCTGTTGTCATTCTTATGTTGAGGCAGCAATGGGAGAAAAAAAGGGTAAGGAGCAGTGTTGTTAATCTTACTTTAAAAAAGTAATTAATTACAGTCACAAATTACTTCTCCCAAAAAGTAATTGCGTTAGCAACTCAGTTACCTGAATGTAAGAATAATTAGTTACATGGCAAAGTAACTCGTGATAATTTTCACCAGTTAAGTTTTAAAACTATTTCATCATTTAAGGATAGATTTAAGTCAAGATTTTGCCGATTTTAGAGCATTTTAGATAAAAAGTTACTTAGGTTCGCTAGGAAGGTTCTCTACAACAGAGCCTTCCTGAGAAGTCTACTGCTTTAAGATGGCGGCTGTTTACTAACGCATCTAGTTGTTTATTATACATGTTGCTAATGCAGCCGTCTCTGTCATTTGCATCTAGTTCTGTATATATGTGATATCTACCGAAGCATCATGTGGGCGTAGTTTGTAGGCTATCGGCTACAGTCAGGCATTATTGGAGCCACCTAGCATAGTAGCATCGCATTTGCAACGGCATCACTCCCTTGCCTCCTCCCCACTCCTGCTCTGCTCTCTCGTCTCTGTGAGTCCATCTTTATCAGACTTTACTCGCGTCAGTAACTGTAACGCCGTTGCCAAGATTAGAAAAGTAATTAATTAGATTACTCACTACAGAAGAAAATAACGCCGTTAGTAATGCCGTGATATTATAACGCCGTTATTAACAACACTGGTAAAGAGTAACCGATAAATTTCAAAGTAACTAAGTTACTTTGAAATTTATCGGTTACTCTAAACTCTAAAGTAATCAGTAAGATTACTTTTTTGAGGACCAATCAGTAATTAAATTACTTTTTAAATAATCTGTGAGAACACTGAGGTTCACCATGGGCAAGAACTTGAAAGATTTTCTAATAATGTCAACAACAACAAAATGCCAATCACCAAATGTTAGACCTACAGGAGGTTTTTAACGGCTAATTACGCACCACTGAAAAGTTGTAGCTAGTCTCTCGCTCTACTAGAAACTGGATTGATAACCGTCATAACATGACCTTCGCCATGTTCTACCTTTAATGTCAACTCTCACCACAGAAGAAATTAAGAAAAGCTAACTGTCTTGGAAGAAGAGTTACAGACGGCCAAATTTGGCACACTCATTGTGGTGAGTTTCTTTTCATACATCATACTTTCAGAGCTGTCGGACTCGAAATTTATAACTTGTGCTGTCTTTCTTCTGAGAATTGGACTTAGAGAGGCTTTTCTTGTCTTCTGCTTAACCCCTTTATAGGGAACTAATTGGCTACCACATGTGCCCCTCCCAGTCGAAATGAATTGGGCGTCTAGCGCTGTAAATGTCATTGAAAGATGAACATTCACATTTACAACTTTTTTTAATTTAACATTTTATTTTTTTTTTGGTGGTGTTGTTTATTTTTAAGCACTAGATTAGTGTTTGGAATTAATAACGTTTCCGAACAATGTAAAAATGGACTATTTGTCAGTTGACTTTTTGTTTTTAGTGTGTGAAAATTTAAAAATGTAGCTGCACTGCAAGTGTGTTTATATATTATAAAATATAAATGACGTAATATATTAATAAATAAAATAAAGAAAATATATTTTCTTTTGATTTTAGGGGGATGTTTATGTTTAAAATCTGTATATTGTTCTTGTAATTTTTTTAAACTGTCGAAAAAGTAATATTTTGATAGTAAAAAATTAAGAATTTGTCCAAACCCCTCATTTTCTCCAATGCTAAAAAAAAAAAAATTATATATATATATATAAATATATAAATATATAAATATATATATATATATATATATTTAGTCAACTACTAATTGTGCAAGTTCTCCCACTTGGAAATATTAGAGAGGCTTGTAATTGTCAACATGGGTAAACCTCAACCATGAGAGACAGAATGTGGGGAAAAAAAACAGAAAATCACATTGTTTGATTTTTAAATAATTTATTTGCAAATCATGATGGAAAATAGGTATTTGGTCAATACCAAAAGTTCCACTCAATACTTTGTTATGTACCCTTTGTTGGCAATAATGGAGCCCAAACATTTTCTGTAACTCTTCACAAGCTTTTCACACACTGTTACTGGTATTTTGACCCATTCCTCCATGCAGATCTCCTTTAGAGCAGTGATGTTTTGGGGCTGTCGTTGGGCAACACGAACTTTCAACTCCCTCCACAGATTTTCTATGGGGTTGAGATCTGGAGACTGGCCAGGCCACTCCAGGACCTTGAAATGCTTCTTACGAAGCCACTCCTTTGTTGCCCTGGCTGTGTGTTTGGGATCATTGTCATGCTGAAAGACCCAGCCACATCTCATCTTCAATGCCCTTGCTGACAGATTTTCACTCAAAATCTCTCGATACATGGCCCCATTCATTCTTTCCTTTACACAGATCAGTCATCCTGGTCCCTATACAGAAAAACAGCCCCAAAGCAGCAAAGCAGTTTCCACCCCCATGCTTCACATTGGGTATGGTGCAATTCAGTATTCTTTTTCCTCCAAACACGAGAACCTGTGTTTCTACCAAAAAGTTCTATTTTGGTTTCATCTGACCATAACACATTCTCCCCATCCTCTTCTGGATCATCCAAATGCTCTCTAGCGAACCGCAGACGGGCCTGGACGTGTACTTTCTTCAGCAGGGGGACACGTCTGGCATTGCAGGATTTGAGTCCCTGGCAGCGCATTGTGTTACTGCTAGTAGCCTTTGTTACTGTGGTCCTAGCTCTCTGTAGGTCATTCACTAGGTCCCCCCCGTGTGGTTCTGGGATTTTTGCTCACCGTTCTTATCATTTTGACGCCACAGGGTGAGGAAGGAGTTGAAAGTCCCTGTTGCCCAACGACAGCCCCAAAACATCACTGCTCTAGAGGAGATATGCATGGAGGAATGGGCAAAAATACAAGCAACAGTGTGTGAAAAGCTTGTGAAGAGTTACAGAAAACGTTTGGCCTCCGTTATTGCCAACAAAGGGTACATAACAAAGTATTGAGATGAACTTTTGGTATAGACCAAATACTTATTTTCCACCATGATTTGCAAATAAATTCTTTAAAAATCAAACAATGTGATTTTCTGTTTTTTTTCCCACATTCTGTCTCTCATGGTTGAGGTTCACCCATGTTGACAATTACAGGCCTCTCTAATCTTTTCAAGTGGGAGAACTTGCACAATTAGTGGTTGACTAAATACTTATTTGCTCCACTGTATATAAATATATATATATGGTGGAAAACACATATAAGACTGAAAAAGCAGTTTCTGCTCTTGCACTCCTCTTTAAAAGAAACTGTCGTATTTTATGCCAAAACAACTGTTGTTTGATAGAACAACATGTCTATATGCTGCCATAGCAGATTCATGGTGCATTAAGCCCCCAAACTATTTTTAATTTGTCCGTTTTACCCTGAAAACCCCCGTTTACAGATGTCGCGCAACCGCTTTTGTTTTACCCAAGCCATAAAACTAAGGTAATTAATTATATTTGTTATTCAAAATGTCTGTCATTTTTAGCTTAGAAATTATTAATTGATGTCTCATATTTCATTTAAAAAAAAAAAAAAAAAAAAAACGACTTTAAAAAATTATTCACTCGCATATTTTAAACTTTTAATCAAATGACGACACAATGAAAAAAATGGCATCTGTAAAAAAGTCACGGATATCTACCTCATAACTAGCGCTTAATTGTTTTTTTTTTCTGTTACTGTTGCATTTTCTCCGATATGTTAGATGAGAAATAATCGATCCAAACAAAGAAAATTTGAAAAAAAAAACATTTAAAGGGGTAAATAAATGAAAGAAATCTCGACCACTCCTTGATGTCTGCAATTTCTGCATCGTGACCCTTGTTATATGACCATGTTTCACCCATAAAATACCCCAAAAATCCAGCTGTGGCCATTCACAGTTGTGTCTTGACACTCATTGATACATACTACATGGAGTTTTTGGATCGAAACAAAGTAAGTACGCGATAAAAATCTCGTTAAAGTCATGACGTCTGTAATTCTGCTCTCGCGTGCTCTCACCTCCAGACAGGGTTTTGCTGTTGAAAAAACATTAAAAAAAAAAAAAAAAAAAAATGCCCTCCTTTACAAAAAATTTCTTTCCCCAGAAAATGGAGATTTTAAGCTTTCCAATGAAGTATTACACACGCATATCGGACAATTTTGAAATTTGGCCAAATTGGGGGTCTCAGAGCGGAACTTCAAGTCACCTGAGTATTTTCCGCCTTTTACATTGGCACTGATTTGCTATTAACCTTAAACCCTAGTGTTTTCCGCCACATATATATATATATATATAAAACCGTGAAGTGTCACTGATTTTCTTTTGAGATGTTAACTTTCTAAAAATTATATACATTGAGGATAAATTCACTTTTTATATGTAAATTGAAATTTGTTGAATAAATACGTTTTTTTGTCTGATTTTAGGTGGTGCGGGGGTTGAGGTTTAAGATCTCTTCTGCCCAAAAAAATTCTATTTAAAAGTTTTGCTTGATTGGTCAAGTGACACTGAAAGAACAGGTATCCTTTTAAAAAAATGTGCTTCAACCTAAATTAGATTTAGATCTAAACTACAATAAAAGGCATAATATTACAAGATTCGAGCTAAAACTCCAAAATTCACATTTAAACCGAAATGACACAAATCTGCCGCGCTTGAGTTTGTAACGCTGAATTTTTGGGCGTCGACTCCTCTGAGGAATTCTCATGGACACTGACACACTTAATCTGCTCTGGGTTAATCTCTTTGACGGATATTAGGAGCAGCCTCTCTGGCCGCCGTCCCTCACCTCTGACCCTCCGTGTAATCCGCCTGCGCCGTGGGCTCATTAAACTCGGGGGAGTTCACACCTCTCGCCATGTTGGCCACAGCTGCGTTTCCCCCCGTCGGTGCCCGAGTCAGGAAAGGCTGGCGTCTCGGCAGGGGCGTCTGATCTGGGCTGCTAGAAAAAAGTCATAAATCAGCGAGAAGAGGTGAGATGCTCGAAAAGTGCTCATTAAAGGCGGCGTTTGCAGAAAAGCAAAAACCCTAATAGGACGAGTCTGTCACACTGGCCTAATGACGGACGATGAGGAAAAGGCTGTATGGAGTGTTAACTAACGTTTAAGTGGTGCAGGGGTCATAAAAGTCAGACACTGCCACAATAATGGAAGGCGGAGAAACCTGCCGTGGAGAGCTAACATGATTGGATACATAATGTAAAATAAGAGAATTCGGCGTTGCGTATCATTATAATAAAATACACCGGTTCTATTTGTCTTTAACTCGTTGGCAACTAGATGTCCAATTCGTTTGAATTGGGAAGACTGACTGTGAATGATTGTTTCAATATGAGAGATGAGATGCGACTGGCGGGCAACCACTTCAGGGTGTACCCTGCCTCCTGCCCGTTGTTAGCTGGGATAGGCTCCAGCACCCCCTTGACCCTTGTGAGGATAGGATAAGATAGGATACCCTACCCTCTCATAACCATTACATAACCATTATCATATCATCATATCATGTAAAATGAGAGAATTCGGGGGTTGCGTATAATTATAATAAAATACACTTGTTCTATTTGTCTTTAACTCGTTGGCAACTAGATGCCCAATTCGTTTGAATTGGGAAGACTGACTGTGAATGATTGTTTTAGTATGTGAGATGAGATGAGATGAGACTGGCTGGCAACCACTTCAGGGTGTGTCTTGCCTCCTGTCCGTTGTTAGCTGGGATAGGCTCCAGCACCCCCTTGATCCTTGTGAGGATAGGATACCCTATCCTCCCATAACCATTATCTTATCATAGCTTATCATATATCATATCATATCATATAGGATAAGCGGAAGAAAATGGATGGATTTTATTTTTAATTTAAAAAGGGGGACTATTATTATTTTTTTTTTAACTTGTGTTTTTTAAAAAATGATAAAACTAGTAAATGTTTTCTTTTAATTAATTTTTTTTCTTAAAAAAAAAAAAGTAAACCCGAAAAAAGACCTGCGTTTGTATTTCATTGTCATTTTTATTTAATTTACATTTTTCATTAAATTAGGGGAAAACAGTAAATGTTCTCATTTTTAGATATTTAGAATTGTTCTAATAAATGCAAAATAATAGTAGTTAATAATTTTCTAATTTTTTATTTTTCATTTTTATTGATGTGATCTTTTTTCTTCACTTTTTTAAAATAAGGAAAACAGACTAAATATTCCCTTTTAATAAATTTCTTTTTTTTTTTTAAACGTAAAACATAAAAAGGTTTTTATTTCATTGTTCTTTTTATTTAATTTCCATTTTTCATCAAATAAGGGGAAAACAGTAAATATTCTCATTTTTAGATATATAGAGTTGTTCTAATAAATGCAAAATAATACTAGTTATTAATTTTCTAAATTTTTATTTTTCATTTTTATTCATGTTAAAAAAAATTCACTTTTTTAAAATAAGGAAAACAGACTAAATATTGGGGGGGGGGGGTTCCACTGGAAAAAAAAAAGACAAAAAAAATGTTTTTTTTGTAAAAAAAAATGTCTCATGTAAAAAGTTTTAAATTGTTAATATATTAAAAAAATAAATAAAAAAAAAAGGTAAATAATCCCTCATTTCTGTAATCATCAATTTTTCATGGAGTAGTTTTATCTTATTTTGCTTTCACTGGCCACACAAAATGAAATGGCGTGCCAAATCTGGACCTCGGGCCTTGACTTTTTTTAAACTTTTGGATGTAAGCATTTTCAAAGCATTTTTCTACAAATATGTCTCACAAATTCAATAATATTCTAAACAAGAGAGCCTCCTCATCGAAAAAAAAAAAAAAAAAAAGTCTTTCAGATGTCTTGAGTTCAGGTGCCTCGATTTGACCTTTGTATTTCATGTTCTAAACAAAATAGCATTCAGACATCCCTAGAGATTGATGTCTTCTTGAGTTTGATTTTGTTCAGGAGACAGAACACAGATGGACGTCCATCACATTTTATTGAAAAATCGGGCGCCTACGAGCTGGGAAAACCTTCCAGGTAAGAAGCAAGTTGGCTCAGTTCCACGTTGTGGTTGAAGAGCTGCCTGGCAGGGCGTCCAATCACCACAGAACCGAGGTGTGTTCTCTTTCCATGATTTTCTGCATCGCTTCCATCTCTCGTTTGATTTAAAACAGCTGAAAAGAAATCAAAATTACTGAAATAATGACCGCGTCAGTGTAGGATAGCTTCTCGGAAAGTAGAAGGGAGTGTCTGGACTTGAAAACTTGGGATGTTTGTTCATGGAAAAGTAACACATAGTAATGTACACAAGACTAAGATTTTGAAGGTCCAGGACTGGTTTTGGAATCGGTTCCCAAAAGACTCAGTGTTTGTTTTGCTCTGGGTCTTGACTCCCAAAACTCTTGCACTTGACTTATTCTGAGTGATTCCTGATTTCAGGCCATTCTTGGTCAGATCTGTGGATTCGATTACTAAAAGACTCGGTCTTGGTTTTGTTTTAGTTTTGGTCGAGGTCTTGGCTTAATTTTACAGATTGCTGATTTCGGTCAAGTCATAGACCTTAGACTTCCCAAAAGACTCAGTTTCGGTCTTGTTCAGATTTCAAATGTGTTTTCTTGACTTAAGTCTGTTTTTTACCTGACACATTGAATGTTCTACGCGGGAACTATACGCACGGAGTTTATCCGGAACATGTTTTTCAAAAGATTTTCAGAATTTCTCTGCAACATGGGAAAAGATCGCAACTTGCGTCAGCCAGGAACAGCTTCTTTGTTGTTTGATGGCCTTCTCATCCCAGTAGTGCCTAGAAGTGTCACGCAAAATGTAAAGTCCAAACATTATGCAAATAGAGTAAAGCACGGACCCCAGATGCAAATGCTTTGCAAAAGAAAAAAGCAAGAATGCAAACTGCCACAACACGATCCCCAATTCCTAAAGCGCGAATTATATTAAAAAAAAAAAAAAAAAAAAAAAGGACGACACATTGTATATTGCTATACAGTGAGGCAAATAAGTATTTAGTCAACTCCTAATTATGCAAGTTTCCCACTTGAAAATATTAAAGAGGCCTGTAATTGTCAACATGGGTAAACCTCAACCATGAGACACAGAATGTGAAAAAAAACATAAAATCATATTGTTTGATTTTTAAAGAATTTATTTGCAAATTATGGTGGAAAATAAGTATTTGGTCATCTCAATACTTTGGTACGTACCCTTTGTTGTCATTGGGCAACACGGACTTTTAACTCCCTCCACAGATTTTTTATGGAAAATTCTTGGTCAGGTCTTGGACTTGATTCCTAAAAGACTAAGACTCTGTCTTGGTCTTGTTTCGGTTTTGGTCTTAGTTTTGAATCACAAAAGTCTTGATCGACTTCATCTCAGTGAGTCCTGGCTTCCTAAGTCTTGGTCAGTACTTCGATTCACAAAATTGGTATCGTATTGGTCTTGTTTCGGTTTTGGTCTTTGTCTTGATACACAAAAGTCTTGATTGACTACATCTCGGTGAGTCCTGGCTTCCTAAGTCTTGGTCAGTTCTTCGATTCACAAAAGACTCAACTTTTGTATTGGTTTTGTTTTGGTTTTGACTCCCAAAAGTCTTGATCTTTAATAAGTCTCAGTGATTCTTGATTTCGGGGAAGTCTTTCTTAGGTCTTGGACTTGATTCCTAAAAGACTAAGTCTCAGTCTTGGTCTTGTCTCGGTTTTGGTCTTAATCTTGACTCACAAAAGTCTTCATCGACTTTGTCTCAGTGAGTTCTGGTTCCTTAAGTCTTGGTCAGTACTTTTATTCACAAAAGACTCAACTTTCGTATTGGTTTTGTTTCGGTTTTGACTCCCAAAAGTCTTGATCTTTAATAAGTCTCAGTGATTCTTGATTTTGGGAAAGTCTTTGCCAGGTCTTGGACTTGATTCCTAAAAGACTAAGTCTCAATCTTGGTCTTGTTTCGGTTTTGGTCTTAGTCTTGATACACAAAAGTCTTGATCGACTTCATCTCATTGAGTCCTGGCTTCCTAAGTCTTGGTCAGTACTTCGATTCACAAAAGACTCAACCTTCGCATTGGTTTTGTTTCAGTTTTGACTTCAAAAGGCTTGATCCTTAATAAATCTGTGATTCTTTATTTCGGGAAAGTCTTGGTCAGGTCTTGGACTTGATTCCCAAAAGACTAAGTCTCAGTCTTGGTCTTTTTTTGGTGTCTTGACTCACAAAAATCTTGATCGATGTCTTCTCAGTGAGTCCTAGTTTCCTAAGTCATGGTCAGTACTTCAATTCACAAAATTGGTATCCTATTGGTCTTGTTTCGGTTTTGGTCTTTGTCTTGATACACAAAAGTCTTGATCGACTTCATCTCAGTGAGTCCTGGCTTCCTAAGTCTTGGTCAGTACTTCGATTCACAAAAGACTCAACTTTTATATTGGTGTGGTTTCGGGTTTTGACTTCAAAAAGTCTTGATCTTTAATAAATCTTAGTGATTCCTGATTTTGGGAAAGTCTTGGTCAGGTCTTGGACTTGATTCCTAAAAGACTAAGTCTCAGTCTTGGTCTTGTCTCGGTTTTGGTCCTGGTCTTGATCCACAAAAGTGTTGATCAACTTTTTCTCAGTGAGTCCTGGCTTCTTAAGTCTTGGTCAGTACTTCGATTCACAAAATTGGTATCGTATTGGTCTTGTTTCGGTTTTGGTCTTTGTCTTGATACACAAAAGTCTTGATTGACTACATCTTGGTGAGTCCTGGCTTCCTAAGTCTTGGTCAGTACTTCGAGTCACAAAAGAATCAACTTTTGTATTGATTTTGTTTTGGTTTTGACTCCCAAAAGTCTTGATCTTTAATAAGTCTCAGTGATTCTTGATTTCGAGAAAGTCTTTGTCAGGTCTTGGACTTGATTCCTAAAAGACTAAGTCTCAGTCTTGGTCTTTTTTTTGGTGTCTTGACTAAAAATCTTGATCGACTTCATCTCAGTGAGTCCTGGTTTCCTAAGTCTTGGTCAGTACTTTGATTCACAAAATTGGTATCGTATTGGTTTTGTTTTGTTTTGGTTTTGATTCCCAAAGGCTTGATGTTCTCTTAACCTTTGTGATTCCTGATTTCTGTAAGGTCTTGGACAGATCATGGGCTCACAAAGCAAAACTGTCCTGCTAAACAAGACGAAATCTGGTAACGATACTATAGTAAACAAAACCACCACTTCCCGTTTTTGATACACGACTCTACCCGGGACTTTTGGTGATTTGAAACACAGACTAAAACTCCCAATGCGCATTGACAAATCTCCGTTGTGTGCTGGTGTGCACGCGTGCGGACGTGGCCCAGGAGAGCGTCTCGCTTTCCAAAGCACGTGACCTCCACGCTGGACCTCGGACAAGCTGAGCGGGAGCCAGAAAACCACATCTGTGCCTTATTTTGTTGCCGTTCAAATGTTGCGCTGGTATGCGCGGCGGGCAACAAACAAAGAACAGTTCCACCTTGTTTCCAGATCCAGAAGCGGTCCACCACGTCCACCCCCCCGGCTCGGACCAACGCAGCATTAGCGGGAATGCAAAGGTACAGATCTTATATATTGGAGCGGCATTCCAGAGGAGCCCCCGCGGGGTGGATGACAGGCCTTTACTTAAAAGCGAGGAGGCATGAAGGAGGGGGAGACGTGCAGTCTGAAGAGGATATTAGAAAAATATTCCGCAGGAAAAAAGTGGCCTCTGGCAATCTTTTTCAATTTCAGGAAACGTTTTGGACCGTTTTTAGAAAAATAGCGAGTAAACTGTCACTCCAGACCAGGGGTCGCGTTAACCGAATATTTTCCGTCGTTGACCGTTTTTTTAAAACGGTGACGGAAAAAACTGAAGTCCATCCGTCATTTTGACAGGTTGCAATTCACACCCACAGGGTGGCAAGTGAGCATATTAATTAGCTATTGTCTCTCTTGATGCATGACGTCGTTGGCCTTACTCGGAAAAATGTTAAGGCAACTGAGTGTTTGCCTTGCACGGCCAGACTGTTCTCCCTGTATTTTTCAAACACTGAGAGAAAAGTCTGGGACACAGCCTCTCGAGAAGGTACAAAATCAATCGACAAATCAGATTTCTTTATTTGCGTGACGTGTTCTTCACGAGCAACGTCACTCTTGCGCGCCGAAAGTCGTCTCTAGAACAACACGGATGGCAAACGGGAGGGCCGAGAATATGTTCCAATCCGCGGTAAATTCAGTTTTAAATAAGCTAAAACACAACGAGTCATTGACAAGTCTGTCTCTCGCTAGCCATGTTGAATAAACTCCGTTCTCCTCGTATGTTTACTTCCGCGCGCAAGTCCCTCATCCTGCCCTTGTCGCTTTGCTAGCGGCACGTCTGCCCGTCGCTGATTGGTGAACTCCGCTGTCTGTTTGCCTCTTGTTAAGTGTAGAAAAGCCTACAAAGTTATGTGATTGTTTGCTTAAGATGTTCACAGTTGCTCGTTCAATGCCTTCAGCATCATTTGATTCCCACATTTGGCTGACGTAAATAGGTGAAAAGTTGGATTGCGCATGCACCGTACCAGAATGCGGATGTCAATAGTAAGAAAGTCACGGGTGGATGCACGACATGAGCGTGCGTCTAATTGTGTGTTTGTTCATTGCTGTGCGTAAATGCAAAGTGAGTATCACAAGCAGCATTCATATTTACGTAGACAAATTGTTATGATTACCTTTTGCTGTTGTTATGATAGTTCGCCCGATTGTTTTGCGTGGTAGTCCGTTAGCGTGTTGCTATGCTGCGATTCTAAAATAGCGACAAGTTGCGGCATAGCGCACCGGAAGTAGAGTGAATCCGCCTTCACAATAATTGCCCGAAACCGGAAGTGCTTAGCTGGAGCGTAGAAAATACTTCAAGCTTAACTTCGAATATTCCATCTACATGTTTAAATGTAATTAAGTTGAATTTAAGCAATGTATATTTATTTATTGTTTATTTTCATGTCTTTTGTACAGATAAACCACACACACAGATACACACATATATACCCACAAACACCTACTCAAGAATATAACCATTTCCACATCTACATGGACAGTTGGGATGAATGGACTGTATAAAGTTGATTTAAGAGGATTTGCATTAAAGAAAAAGGAGAAACCCAGCCACCTGTCCAAGATTGCCTCTACTTTGAGTGGGCCTTAAGTGGTGTTTGGCCAACACACTGACGTGAACACGGCTAAAATCAACCTGAATCAGCGAGAATCCAGTTTTCTCCACTACATTAAGCTTATTCGGACAGAATATTAATTAAAAATGAATGAAAACTAAATACTATAGAATATGTCATTATTATCATTTTAAAAATGTAAGTGACTGGTAAAAATAGATTATGACCGGATTTTTATGACACTGTCAGTCAAAATGACAGACAACGAAAAAGTCTAGCGCAACCTCTGCTCCAGACATATATTAATATTTTAAACACACTGGACACTTCAATTGGCTGATTATGTTTCAGTGCCATTTACGGCACTGGACGTCCAATCCATTTGGACTGGGAGAGGCGAATGAACGAACGAAAAAACAAAATAAAAACCACGGAAAAAAATGCAAAACTGCAGAAAACACAAAAAACTGAGAAAAATCAAGAAAAACCGCACAAACACAAAAAAAAAAAAAAAAAACAAGAGTTGCAAAAAATGTAAAAACCGTGGAAATGTGAAAAAACAAGATAAAAGATTATTTTTTAAATCCTGCAAAAAAAGCACACAAACAAGACAAACTGAAAACTGCAGGTGAAACAATTGCAAAACTGGGGGGAAAAAAGAAAAAAAAAAACCTCTGACAACTGCAAAAAAAAACAACAAACCACACACCCAACCCCCCCGCCAAAGCCCCTCATAAGCAGTGTTGTTAATAACGGCGTTACAATATAACGGCATTACTAACGGCGTTATTTTTTTCAGTAGTGGGTAATCTAATTAATTACTTTTCTCATCTTGGCAACGCCGTTACCGTTACTGAGGACGGAAAGGCATGCGTTACTATGCGTTACTATATTGGTCGAAATGTCTGAGGGAGACGGACTCACCGAGACGACAGAGCAGAGCAGGAGTAGGGAGGAGGCAAGAAAGTCGTGACGCCGAGCAAACGCGATGCTAGGTAGCTCCAATAATACATGTTGTAGCCGATAGCCTACAAACTACGCCAGTATGTTATGGTAGATATGGTAGACATGGTAGATATCACATGTACTGTACATAGATATAACTAGATGCAAAATGACAGACATGGCACTAAATGAGTTAGTAGACAGCCGCCATCTTAAAGCAGTAGACTTTTTAGGACGGCTCTGTTGTAGAGAACCTTCCTAGCGAACCTAAGTAACTTTTAATCTAAAATACTTCTAAATTGGCAAAATCTTGACTTGAATCTATCTTTAAATGATGAAACAGTTTTAAAACTTTCATATTTCGAACGTAGAGAGAAGGGAACTAATGCAATAATGGGAGCAATTTTAACAACTTTTAACAGTTGATTCAGGGTAAAGGGTAAATTAGGGTAAAGAATTGGGCTCGGGCCAATTGTACCAAAAACCTTAACAAAAAAATTCCCATCCTGTGGCCAATGTTTTTTTTTTTGTTTTTTTTTTTTTTGAGGAAAAAAAAAAAAAAAGTAATTATCACCAATTACTTTGCCAAGTAACTAATTACTCTTACATTCAGGTAATTGAGTTACTAACGCAATTACTTTTTACATAACGGCGTTATTTTTTTCAGTAACGGGGTAATCTAACTAATTATTTTTTCCGCCGTTACAACGCCGTTACCGTTACGGTCAAAAGCGGTGCGTTACTTACTTCGAATAAATTGAAGAAACTACCAACCGTAGCGAGTCTACTCTACTCTGTTTATTTGTCATCCAAGACTTGGGGTGCGTTCAGGTTCATGGCAATAAAAATAGTCAACACACATAGCCTACCTTTGCAAGAACGATGGAGTTGCCCTTTGATACGGTCATAATGTGCAGGTCCTGCACCCATCCGCAGCAAAACTGTTCGTAGCTTTGTAGCGATTTGTAATTTCTGACAGCAGAATGTCCATTTCGCGTAATTGTGGAAGCCCCGTCGACATCTTTACTCCATTTGTCTTCGGCTTGCTCGTAAGGGTCAAAATTGTTCACATCCTTAGGTTTGATCACATATCTGTTCTTCGCCTTAGTAAAGAGTTTGTTTCTTTATCGAACTGGCAAGTTAAAGCTTAATGGCCCGCGAGCTAGACCTGCTTCCAATATGGCTGCGTTGTTGTCAAATCTCACGTGATCCCCCATTCTGTGACGTAAACGCTCGAGCCTAATAATGCACGTACTTCAGAGCCGGTTGTTTATATGTGAATTGTCTTGCCCTATGTTTGTATATGTGTATTTGTTGTTAATAAAGTTTTTTTAAAAATTTTTAAAACAAACTTCAGAGCCGGTGTTTTCACACACAAACCGGAACAGCGTGTGCGGCAAACACACACATGCAAAACAGATGCAGAGGGATATGATGGCAGAGCATTCAGAGGAAAATTTGTCCTTTACGAGGTGGAGATATAAACACTGTTTCAAGTTGGTCGAAATTAAAGGAAAGAACGTGCATGTAAAATGTAACTGGGCAAAGCTTTTGTCGACATCTGTTGTAAGCAATTCAAATCTGTTTATTATTGTTGCACTTCAAGTATAGAATAAATCTGTTGCTGGTGAGGTGCAATAAATATTACAAGGTTCTATAACACAACTACCTGTCTGTTTTTCTCTAATTCAACTGACTCGAATACTGCTCAGAAAATTTCAAATTCTTTGACATACAACAACTTCTTTTTAAAGTAACAGAAATAGTTACTTTCCTTGGTAACTAGTTACTTTTACTATACCATAATTCAGTTACTAACTCAGTTACTTTTTGGAAGAAGTAATGAGTAACTATAACTAAATTTTTTTAAGTAACGTGCCCAACACTGTCTATCAATGAGTTCTGCTGGAATTTTAAACCATTCTTCTTTGGCCAAATGCTCCAGGTCTCTAAGATTTGAAGGGTGCCATTTTCAGATCTCTCCACAGGTGTTCTATGCGATTCAGGTCTGGACTCATTGCTGGCCACTTTAGAAGTCTCCAGTGCTTTCTCTCAAACCATTTTCTAGTGGTTTTTGAAGTGTGTTTTGGGTCATTGTCATGCTGGAAGACCCATGACCTCTGAGGGAGACCCAGCTTTCTCAAACGGGACCCTATATTATGCAGCAAAATTTGTTGATAGTCTTCAGACTTCATAATGCCATGCACATGGTCAAGCAGCCCAGTGCCTGAAGCAGCAAAGCAACGCCAAAACATCAGGCCATGCAGCAGCAGCATTATGCATCCACAAGATGGAGCTGAGCTAAACGGAATTTCATGGTATGTTTAAGTAATACTGATCCATAAGGCACATCGGATTATATGGCACATCCTTTGCTTTTGAGAAAACTGAAGGCTTTCAGGTGCACCGTATAGTGCGGAAACTATGGTAATCATAAAGGCTAATTTAGTCATTTTGAAAGTAGGCCGATGTAGCTAATATAGATACATACAGCATGTGATGCTTTCATTATGAGGCTCTCAATTTTTTGCGGTTTTAGATATATATATATATGTGTATATATATATATATATATATATATATATATATATATATATATATATATATATATATATATATATATATATATGTGTATATATATGTATATATACTGTATATATATATGTATATGTATATGTATGGCGGAAAACACTCAATTTGGCCAACTTTCAAAATTGTCCAATATGCATGTGTGACACATCATTGGAAAGCTTAAAATCTCAGTTTTCTCGGGGAAGAAAAATTTTGGACAGGAGGGCATTTAAAAAAAAAAATTTTTTTTTTTTAAAAAAGCAAAACCCTATCTGGAGGTGAGAGCCCGCGAGAGCAGAATCAGACACCATGACTTTAACGAGATATTATCGCATACTTACCTTGTTTCGATCCAAAAACTCCATGTCGCATGTATCACTGAGTGATTTATCATCTAACATACTGGGGGAAATGCGACAGTAACAAAAAAAAAAAATGGAGCGAAAGTTATGAGGTAGATATCTGTGACTTTTTTACAGACGCCATTTTTTCACTGTGACGTAATTTGTTTAAAAGTTTAAAATATGCGAGTGAATAATTTTTTAAAGTCGTTTTTTTTTTTTTTTTTAAACAAAATATTAGACATCAATTAATGATTCTAAGCTAAAAATGGCAGACATTTTGAATAATAAATATAATTACTTACCTTGCTTTCATGGCTGGGTTGAAACAAAAACGGTTGCACGACGTCGGTAAACGGGGGTTTGCAGGGTAAAACGGGCAAATTAAAAATAGTCTGGGGGCTTAATGCACCATGAATCTGCTATGGCAGCACAGCAGTTCCTTTGGCTTAAAATACAGCAGTTTATTTTAAAGAGGAGTGCAAGAGCAAAAACTGCTTTTTCAGTCTTGTCTGTGTTTTCCGCCATATATATTTTTTATTTTTTTGGGCTCCAATATGGCTCTTTCAACATTTTGGGTTGCCGATCGCTGAGGTAATGAGATTACATAGAGGAAGCACCGAATGGGATGTCAACATATCCACACTTATAGGTGATTTACATACGTAATACTGTGTTCCCCACCTTACACTGCTGATTTGCCTACGCTCCACCCCACCTAATCACATCTCCTTTTGACTCACCTTCCCTCCTCTTTCACCTTGGTTATCCGGCTCCCCACATGGTGTCCACAGGTAAGTATGCTAACGATAGCACCACTATGTTCATTGGTTGCATAGGTACATGTCTAAAAATGTATTTCTTCTTGTTGTTTGTTCTTCTTCTCTTCTGTCTTTTCCCGTCCTTTTTGTCCCCCTGTAACCCTGGCCTGTTTGCTGCTTTCTCTGAATAAATAAAACATCATGAACAACCACAATGGGAGTATATCAAATTTCCATCTCTCAATATTATGTTCTGAATGTCATGACCTGATCCCCTCCTGCAGCATGGCCTAATGGCTTTCAATTATCCCCACCTGTCTTCAATTCACCTACTCACAGCCCAGCCAATAGCACTGCCTCATTCATCAATCAACCTGTGTATTTAAAGCCTTGCTTCTCAGTTCCACTCTGTCAGACCGTCTGCGAAGCCTGCCTGTTACCTGCCTGCCTAGCTCTCTGAATCTGACTCTCGTTGCCGAATCTGAATCTGCCTGACTGCTGCCTTCTCTCCTGCCCTGGTAACTCGACCTGCCTTTTGCTTTTGGAAACCTGACTTCTGCCTAGCCCTTGTCTGTACTGCTGCCATCTTTTCACCTGCCCTGCTGGTCCTGTCAATAAATTGTTGAAAACGTGACGCATCTGTGGTCCTCCTCTGTCGGGGCCGTGACACTGAATGTCTAAGCAGCTGAGCAGGACAGGTAAAAAAAACCAAAAAAACCCACTATACATTAAATGCTGCCAACCCGTTAATGTTGGCATCCAAAGTCAGAACCTCTAATGTCAGTCGAAAGTGACATTTTTCAGGAAGGGGATTTGATCAAACGTAAACTAATAACCATCAGGTCCCATTTTCCTCATTATCATCATCATCATTCTTCTCCCGCCTTGAAATATTCAACGCGTCTGGATGCAGTCAGCAAGAGGCCTGCACTTCTTCCGCACGTCAGAGTTCTCCACTTCCCGATGGATGGATAGTGACGGCCGGCCAGTTGGTTCTCATTACTACTTCAAAACTACTTTGTGATCAGCCTCGCTCCACCTTCCCCTCTCCCTGCTTCTGCACCATTTTTCTTTTTCATCCCGAGGTACAAAATTGTTCCTCAAAGTGAAAAACATTGCCAGAGGCCACTTTTCCTCCAGAGTATTTTTCTAATATCCTCTTCAGACTTCATGTATTCATGCAGTCCACTGTGAATTGTGTTTCTGTTTAACCCTTCATGCATGAATTATGACTTTTTTTTTTCTATTACATTCATGAAGGACATATATATATATATATATATATTTATTTATTTCAACATCTTGAAAAAAATTATGAATAAAATATTCAGATTTTAAACATAAACATCCCCCTAAAATCAGAGGAAATCATATAAATGCATTTGATTAAATTTGAACTTTATATAAAAGTGATTTTAGTCTCAAAATATTTTTTATTTCATATATACAGTATATATATATATATATATATATATATACACAGTGGGGAGAACAAGTATTTGATACACTGTCAATGGGAAAACCCATTGGCAGTATATGTGTATACTGTATATCTGTATATATATATATATATATACACACACAGTATATAAAACACAGACAAGGCTGAAAAAGCAGTTTCTTCTCTGAACCCCTCTTTAATATAAACTGCTGTATTTTAAGCCAAAAGAACTGTTGTGTTTGATAGAACAATATGTCCATATGCTGCCATAGCTGATTCATAGCGCATTAAGCCCCCAAACTATTTTTAATTTGTCCCTTTTACCCTGGAAATCCCCGTTTATAGACGTCGCGCAACCGCTTTTGTTTCAACTGAGCTATAAAAAAAGTAAGTTATATTTATTATGCAATATGTCATTTTTAGCTTAGAATTATAATCGAAGTCTCATATTTCGTTTAAAAAACGAAAAAACGACTTCAAAAAATTATTCACGCCCATATTTTAAAATTTTAAACAGATGACATCACAATGAAAAAAATGATGTCTGTAAAAAAGTCATGGATATCTCCCTCATAACTATTGCTTAATTGTATTTTTTTCTTACTGTCTCATTTTCTCCGATATGTTAGATGATAAATAATCGATCCAAACAAAGAAAAATAGAAAGAAAAACGTTTAAAAGAGTAAATATATGAAAATGAACATCTCGACCACTCCTTGGTGTCTGCGATTTCTGCATCGCAGCCCTTGTTATAAGACCATGTTTCACCCATAAAATTCCCCAAAAATCCAGCTGTGGCCATTCACGACTGTGTCTTGACACTCAGTGATACATGCTATATGGAGTTTTTAGATCCAAACAAGGTAAGTACGCGATAATATCTCTTTAAAATCATGGCATCTTTAATTCTGCTCTCGCATGCTCTCACCTCAAGCTAGGGTTTTGCTGAAATCAACTGTGGGAGCAATTATTAGAAAATGGAAGACATACAAGACCACTGAAAATCTCCCTCGATCTGGGGCTCCATGCAAGATTCTCACCCCGTGGCATCAAAATGATAAGAACGGTGAGCAAAAATCCCATAACCACACGGGGGTACATAGTGAATGACCTACAGAGAGCTGGGACCACAGTAACAAAGGCTACTCTCAGTAACACAATGCGCCGCCAGGGACTCAAATCCCGCACTGCCAGACGTGTCCCCCTGCTGAAGAAAGTACACGTCCAGGCCCTTCTGCGGTTTGCTAGAGAGCATTTGGATGATCCAGAAGAGGATGGGGAGAATGTGTTATGGTCAGATGAAACCAAAATAGAACTTTTTGGTAGAAACACAGGTTCTCGTGTTTGGAGGAGAAAGAATACTGAATTGCATCCGAAGAACACCGTACCCACTGTGAAGCATGGGGGTGGAAACATCATGCTTTGGGGACGTTTTTCTGCAAAGGGACCAGGACGACTGATTTGTGTAAAAGAAAGAATGAATGAGGCCATGTATCGAGATATTTTCAGTGAAAATCTTCTTCCATCACCAAGGGCATTGAAGATGAGACGTGGCTGGGTCTTTCAGCATGACAATGATCCCAAACACACAGCCAGGGCAACAAAGGAGTGCCTTTGGAAGAAACATTTCAAGGTCCTGGAGTAGCCTAGTCAGTCTCCAGATCTCAACCCCATAGAAAATCTGTGGAGGGAGTTGAAAGTACGTGTTGCCCAACGACAGCCCCAAAACATCACTGCTCTAGAGGAGATCTGCATGGAGGAATGGGCCAAAATACCAGCAACAGTGCTTGAAAAGCTTGTGAAGAGTTACAGAAAACGTTTGACCTCCGTTATTGCCAACAAAGGGTACATAAGAAAGTATTGAGATGAACTTTTGGTATTGACCAAATACTTATTTTCCACCATGATTTGCCAATAAATTCTTTAAAAATCAAACAATTAAACTTGCACAATTAGTGGTTGACTAAATACTTATTTGTCCCACTGTAAATGGGGGAAGTGACGTATACCATAAAGTTATCAGCACATTTGTAGTTTTTTTGTGTGTGTGTGTGTGTGGCAGGGTTCCTGCCACCCTCCTCAAAGTTAGTTAGTGTCGGTGAAAGCGATACAGAAGATATTAAAGAGGTGTCATTCAACTAGTCGTCAGTCGACACATTCTCACAAATGTAATGAAAATATTCTATAAAGGTTGAAAAGCTATCTAGTGTTGCTTTAAATTGTTAAAACAAAAACATTTTTCACCCAGACAAATGTAGGCGTATTAGTATCATAAAAGACGACTGTTAACTTTCACAGAAACACCAATCAAAGAAGGGTCAAAGAAAACTGTTTTTTAGGGAGTATATACCCTTAGCCAAATCTAATGTTACGCGAGGAAATAGTTATGCCTCAGTTCTTTCCAAAATGTCCATAATGAAATATTCGAATGTACTATTGCAACCCTAAAAGATAAAATACTAAGAAAAGCTGTCTGAAATAAAACGTAGTTGTTTTGACCTAACCTGATGTAACCTTTGACCAGGCATGGCTGTTCTCCCATGGCTCTTCCACAATTGGCTGCGTCAGCACTTTGCAGCATTTCTTATCTCCCTTTTTTTCTTCTTCTTCAGATCTCTTTATGCATTGTCAGGAAGGGAACTGCGGTCCAAATGGCTCGTTCCTCCTCAGGACGGTCCAAGCAGAGGCGGGCCGGAGTGGGAAATGCTTTTCTCCAGATTGTTCCAGATAACGTATCTGTTCCTGGGACTCCTCGGTCACAGAGGTGTTTCATTTTTGAGAGCATCTGGTGAGACAAAGTAGAGCAATTACACTTACTTACTGGATTGTGTAAACGCTAGCTTCTTATCTGGAAATGAGGATAGGAAACAGAATCAGCAAACATGGAATTTAATCAGTAATTACTAGACAAGCTTTCGCTGTATCTCGTTGTAGATTGCTTGTAAAAACAAGAGAATTACGAAGCTGAATTCACATGGCATGGTTCCGGTAACACGATCTCAGGTTTTTCCTCCCCAGTGGCACGATTCGGATATGGGAAAACCTTGGGATCAGATTGGAATCGGGCTTTTTCCAAAATCGGATATTCTGTAATGCATAGGCAGAGTTTGACTTTAGAGGAAGTTGGGGCACAACATGTTGATGACCCCGAAACGCAGTGTCAGCAATAAAATGAACTTACAAGAATATTTATAATAATAAGTTGAAAATGAGCGTTTTTTTGTTTCCCATCATTCTTGAGGAGAATTCTAAACTAGGCTGCTTAGGCAATACTTTTCACCAAGATCATCATCCATTGAATATGGTACGCTCGCCGTCGTCGTGCCTATGTAGTTACCTCAGTCAAAAATTGTATCCCCTGTGCGAAGCCATATTGAGGTAGATTTGTGTCTTTATTATTCGATCCAAAAAAAAAAAGTTGCTACAATCAAAATACATATTTTCAATTTTTAAAAATTCAATCAAAATAATGTGTTTGAATGCAAAAATAAAATAAATTTGAAATAAAAAAAATGCATTTGAAAGCTACTTTTATTTGAATGTTTTTTTTTTTTTTATTGAAGTCAATTTTTTTGATTGAAGCAACTTTTTTGATTGAAGTCATGTTGTTTTGTGTTTGGGCCACATTTTGGCTAGGACATCTGTGTCATTATTAATCAATCAAAAAATAAGTTGCTTCATACAAAAAAAAAAAAAAATTCTAAAGAAAAATCACTTCAATCAAAAAACGAAAAATTTTAATAATAGAAAAAAAGTTTTTGAATGCAAAAAAATATTTGAGACTCAAAAATTTACATTTGAACACTTAATTTTTCATTAAACAAAGTTTGGGAGGGACAGTCAACCTCTGCGGTCACCTGCTGTCAACACTTTTGTTGTCCAACATGCCTCCTAGCATGAATCACAGCACTACAGATGGTAGTAACAATCAAAATTCATGTTTTGTGCTAATTATCTCTTCAGTTACTGTTCCAGTTGTTTCATTAATAAGTAGTTATGTTATTTGCCAACACTTTATTTGACAGTGGTGCCATAAGACTGTCATTAAGCAATCGTAATTATGACATGACACTGTCATGAGCATTAATGAATGCTTATAACAGATGTGTTTTAGTGTTATCCTTCAAATTATCTCACATTTGAATGGATGTAAAAGATCCAAGCTGGACATAATTTCCCGGATGACACTTAATGAGATCTGTCATAAGCATTCAGTAATGCCCATGATAGTGTCATGTCATAAATTTGACGGTCTTATGATAGTCTTATGACGCCGCTGTCAAATAAAGTGTTACCTATTAACCCCCAAAAAATCTACAAATAAACCGCACTGGATTATAAACCGCAGGATTCATAATGAAGGAAAAAAGTAACGTCTTATAGTCCGGAAATTACGGTATTTACATTTTCTGAGAGTTGTTCCATCTATATTCTTTTTTTATTTGAATTCCCCACCCAGAGGGCCAACCTGCTTTTCTTCCATGTTTACATTTAACCGTTACCCACGCTGCTCACTGCACTTCTGAGTGGGGCGACAGCTCTGGCCGTTTAATTGTTATCTTTTTTGAGACTATCAGTCAGCTGATCGTCGCGTCCGCCAGCTGGCTGCCTCCCCTCCCAACGTGACGTACTCTGATTGACGCCGGACGGGAAGACGACGTCGCCGCCGCTGATGGGCCACCTGAGGAAGGGTGCCAACTTCAAAAACTAGCCGCTGTCAACACTCTGAGAGTTCACATTTGACAGCATACGTGCCGCGTACCTCCTTTCCTCGCCAGCTGTTTGCTCGCCATTTGTTCACCTATGCATTTGATCGCTACTTTGTTACTCTTCCGATTTTTCGGTGAGGTCTTTTGTGTTCATTCGTTATTAGATCGTTTTTGTTCACCACTGTAAATAACAGCACCGCAGCAGTAGTCGTAAACTGCTGTCTTTTTTGTTATTTCCTTTTTACGATCAGGGTTTACTTAGTGCAGACATGTCCAAAGTCCGGCCCGGGGGCCAAATGCGGCCTGTGGACAAATTTCATCCGGCCCCCAGCATCTGTCATAAAATCAATAACGTCTGGCCCACACACATACTTAATAAATTGGTCAGCAGCACTGCTACCAGCATATGAAGTATCTTACACACTAAATGCTGCTCCTCATTTACTGATGAAAAGGCAGCAGCACTCTAAGCAACATTACCCCATGTGGCCTTTACTCCCAATTTTTCTAAAATGGCGACAATCAACAAAAAAACCAAAAAGAATGTTGACTGCGACGGCCGAAACTTCAAGGATAGGTGGAAATTGGACTGTTTTCTTCACTAAAATACGCAACAACTGTCTGCCTCATTTACAAATAGACAGTTGCTGTTTTTAAAGAGTTCAATGTGAGGCGATATTACCAAACAAGATACGCTGACATGTATGACAAGATTACAGGGAAGATCCGTAGCGAGAAATTGAAGCAACTTGAAGCTATTTTAATTTCACAGCAGCAGTATTTCGCAAGAGCCCGAGAGTGGAAAGAGAACGCCACAAAAGTTAGTTGCGAGATTGTTGAAATTATGAATTAAAAAAAATAATAAAGCAAATGTGACACACAGAATGGATTGCTAAAATTTGCTTAAATACAGTATATTGTTCGGCTTAAATGACGTCAGCCAAGGTCGGCCCCCCCAATTTTTACCACACCAAATCTGGCCCCCTTTGCAAAAAGTTTGGACACCCCTGACTTAGTGGGTGGGGTTTAAGTGTAGTTTCATTTTGTTTGTTGTTTTGGCCTGGGCTTACGCTGAAGTCAGGTTCTTCCGCATTTTGTATGCCGTAATTTCCCGAATATAAGGCGCACCCGTGTATAACGCGCACCCCAACTTTACCTGTAAAATCTAGGGAAAATTCTTGTACCCGTGTATAAAGCACACCCCAATTTTAATGTCTCAAACTTTTATAAAGTACGCGGTTGCAGCATTTTTTAATCCTTTTGTCAAATATAAAAAAAAAAAAAAATAGAATATTAATTTTCTGTGGTAAAATTTCTCACAGTATACGATAATAATTTTCACAAATTAAGGAGTTGTAGCGAGTTTTAAAGGAATTCACCAGCGGAACTAATGTTGGCAAGTTGTGTAGTTCCCGGGGGGAAGAGTTTAGTTAAGGGAACAGCCGGAAGTAAACAAATGTCCCGCGATTTGCATGCAAGACGTACGTTGTTACTTTGTGAGTTTCAATGTAAATAAAACAACACGGCTTGGCTCAGTGGTTCGACACTCTTCCTCAGACTACTGTCCTAGCTCGCCACACAGTCAACATTTATACGAAACAGATCGCCGCATATATTCTCTTCAAGACAACATCGCTGTGTGCCGGCATGTTGCAACGCAAAGGTTAGAAAAATGTACCGGTAAATAATAAATGAATAGTACAAAAAAACATTTTAATTTTATTAGATGTGAAAAATATCATGAAAACAATTACTTACCACATGAAACTTGATTATTATATCACTGTCGTTCGGATTAGGTAATATTGTGCTGGTCCATGCTTACAATGGAACATGAATCATGATGAATTTTTTCTGTCTTCGTCCCTGTACCCGTGAATAACGCGCACCCATGATTTTACGAGTAAATTTTGGGAAAAAAAGTGCGCGTTATATTCGGGAAATTACGGTACTTTGTTCATTGCGAGTTCGACTTGTGTGAATAAATTTGTGTCGACTTGCAACTTGTGTGTGTGGCTCATTTTATGTTACGCCCTTAGCGAGCCTTCCGTGGGATGTAACAGTGGGATTATGAGATGCATGAGCGGGTCATTTCGCGCTTGCGTTAAATGCTTCAAATATTTTAACGTGACTAATTCAAAAAATTAATTATCCCCGTTAACGCGCTAAATTTGACAGCACTAGTTACATTACATCAGGAACTCGTTCGGTACGCCTCCGTTCCGAACCGAGCACCCCGTACCGAAACGGTTCAATACAAATACATGTACCGGTATACTCTTATTGATTTGGTACTGCGTGTCATGAATTTGCAGTGGATAATGAAATTTCAAGACTATCAAGGAGTTCTAGAGAGAAGTTCACTGTCCCAGCTGTGAAAGGCAAAGGCAATTTGGTTGTGTTCTGGGATTGCTTAGTTCTTTTTGGGACAGGGTGTCTTGAATCTTAACAAGGGTTTCTAGAGAAAAATACACTAGGCAAGGCAGGCAAGGCAAATTTATTTATATAGCACAATTCAACACAAGGCAATTCAAAGTGCTTTACATCACATGAAAAGAATAAAAATAACATTTAAATCAATACAACGTAAAAACCAAGACAATCAAAATAGGAAATAAAATTATACATAAAAATCGCATTTAATCACAAATAGAATAAAAATAAATAAATAAAAATAATACAAAAACTACTACTAATATTAATAATTGAAATCAGCAATGGAGATAAGCACAAGAGGAATAGAAAGCAAGTAGATTGAAATATATAGACAGTTATGGATATGCAGTGCTAAACAAAAGCGTTTTTAGCCCTGATTTAAAGGAGCTAACAGTTTGAGCATACTTCAGACGTTCAGGTAATTTGTCCTAGAGGTGAGGAGCATAATAACTAAATGCTGCCTCACCCTGCTTGGTTCTTGTTCTTGGAACATGCAGGAGACCGGTTCCAGATGACCTTAGGGGTCTAGATGTCTCATAGGAATCAAACAAATCAAGCATGTATTTTGGTCCAAGGCCATTAAGTGTTTTGTAGACGAGCAGTAGTATTTTATAGTCTATCCTTTGACTCACTGGAAGCCAGTGTAGCGATTTCAAAACCGGTGTAATGTGGTCCAGCTTCCTTGTATTTGTGAGGACTCTGGCTGCAGCATTCTGTACTAGCTGCAGCTTCCTGACTGATTTTTTTTTTATAAAGACCCATATATATACCGTTGCAATAGTCCAATCTGCTGAAAATGAATGCATGCATAAGTTTTTCCATGTCTTGTTGAGTCAGAATCCCCTTAATTCTGGTTATATTTTTTAGGTGGTAATAAGCAGATTTAGTGACAGACTTTAGATGGCTATCAAATTTTAGGTCTGAGTCAATAATTACGCCAAGGTTTCTGACTTGATTTGTAGCTGTAAGTGACATTGTGCTAAGGTGCCTGCTTATCTTTGACCTTTCCTTTTTTGGCCCAAAAATGATCACTTCTGTCTTCTCCACATTTAACTGGAGAACATTCTGGCACATCCATTCATTGATTTGATGAATGCATTTACTCAGGGAGACTAAGGGACTATAATCATGTGGGGACACAGAAATGTACAGTTGTGTGTCATCTCCATAGGTGTGATTTGAGATGTCATACTGTTCCATAATCTGAGCTAAGGGAAGCATATAGATGTTAAATAAGAATGGTCCAAGAATTGACCCTTGAGGGACTCCACACGTGAATTTGGTTCGTTCTGACTGATGGTTTCCGATTGACACTATCCGAACTGTGAAACGCAAAGGCAATTCGCTTGTGTTCCGCAGCTGCTTTGCTACATCTGGAACGGTGTGTCTATAATCTGCAAGGGATAATGAATTTTCAAGACTATCAAGGAGTTCTTGAGAGAAGTACACTGCCCGTGCTGTTAAACGCAAAAGAGACTCCATTGCGTGTTGGGATTCCATTGCTGCATCTGGCTCAGGATGACATTAATCTGTGCAAAAGGAGAATGGAATTTTAAGATTATCAAGGACTTCTAGAGAGAAGAACACTGTCCCTACTTGGACAAGTCTAATGTAAAGACTGTCAAGGAGCAAAATCTGCTGCCTACCTTAAAAAGCTTTTAGAAGAAGCGCATGCATCCCCCCTTGACATGACAGCACCGTGAGTGGTCGCAAATGTGCGACAAGCTATAAGCATCGAAGCCCCCCTGCTGTAGATCCAACATCTGCTGCTCCGCCGTGTCCAATCAGAGGGGGGCGATATCAGCCGTGACCAATCGGGCCCACTCGGTGATCTTTTCAGGGGATCCTGCCGGAGGAGTGGGAACAAAAGCGAACTCACGCCCCCCTAAAAGCAAGGCTTTAAATACCACCACCCACCCCCCACTACTTGCTGCAACTATCGTCTTTGATATGTTAGCCGTACCCTTCCTCAAAAAAGTTTTAAGACCAGAGTATGGAACGTTTACATCAACATCTCCATGAAAAGAGTCCATCTTTCAGCGGGAAGCTCCCTCGGTGGAATTCCAGGGTCATCTCTTATCTTTATGACCTTGGTTGAGATCAACTGCAGAGTCTACGCAGGCGTTAGACTTGCAGACACATCCTGCAGTTTGTGCAAGTCTTTTCAGCTTTAGGCATGTTCCGAGGTACAGTGGCACCAGGGGTCGCGTTAACCGGATATTTTCCGTCGTTGACCGTTTTTTTAAAACGGTGACGGAAAAAACTGAAGTAAGCCCGTCATTTTGACAGGTTGCAATTCACACCCCAGACCACAGGGTGGCGAGTTAGCATATTAATTAGCTATTGTCTCTCTTAATGCATGACGTCGTTGGCTATTCTGTCAGAATATTGTAGCGTCACCGGGGTCTGGCGGCAGCACCGTGATTGACACATCAACGCGAGGTTCTTATTGGTGCACCCGGTGTGCCAGCGCGTGATCCAATTGGTGGACTAGATTGCCGCCTGTGTATAGACAAGTTTTCGAGGTACCGGTTTACTTCCTTATGTCTTCCTTCCCCTTCCGTTTCCGCCTGTTTACCATTGAAGTCAATGGCGGTGGAATCGAAGTTGGAAGGTCTTTATACAAGATCCCGGGAATGTTATTTTGATGTAGGCGGGTGGAGAACCAAGCCAAGGCCTCCATGCTTCGTACCATGTCGATTTCCAAACCATGGGTGCTCGTACTCGTCATACAGGAGGGACGGAAGGAGATGTACAAAACTGACAGCTCCTGCAGTCATGCCCCCGCTGTTATGGAAGGTAATGTGCTCTAAAAATACGAAACCTAAAATCTGGCGCATGAAACGACTTGTTGCCTTTGCTATTGATATTACGATGATGATTGTAATTACGAAGTTTAATTGTTTTTACAACAACTAGCTTCTGCTACTGCTGCTATCCGCCTGTTGCTAATCGTGTTTGAATGCACCGCATAAATCAAGTGTCACAAGTTTTTATTCGTTTGTTTACAGCTGGGAAACGCTGTTATAAAAGGGAAGACAACTTGACTTGTACGTTGATGGACATATATCGAACATATATCGTTTGCGTTCCACAATGATGATGACAGCTCGACTCCCGGGAGAGGCCGAGAGAGAGGCAGGAATTGTGACAGACTGTGGTTCGCCGAGATCGCCGTGATCCAACTACGAACTTGTGAACGGCAGCATCTTTAAATATATGCTATTGGAGCTGGAATTACCGAGGACGGGAAAAAAGCACATCTAAATGCCGCCGAGGGCCTCCGTGATGTCGCTATTTGTTCACGAGGCTCCGGAGCTCTGCGGTCTGATATCACATTCTCGTATGCTATTTTTGCAATACTTTTATAAATGTGATTTATTGACCTGTTTTGGAGTGCACCAATCGTTTTAAAAAAAACAAGAAATGGAATCATGTCTAAATGTTTTATTGCGATCAATGCCTGCAATAAAAAAAAAAGAATGACATACTATCTGTGTTAACATCATATGTACATAACCTTGTAGCATTTCCTTGTAACAAAACAATCCATGTCAGCCCTTCTGCAGTCGGCAAATGTAATATAACTTGTAATTTCACCACATTTTGGTCACTAATGGCCGTAGTATCAATCCATTCCTCACGTTAACACAGGCTGACCGTTGTTAATAATTTTGTCCACGAATGATCAACGAAGTGACACGAACTGCTATCCATCTACGTGTCATCTAGGTCGTGCTGAATCAATTTTTGAAGATTCCATGGGTTGCTCTGGCTTGATTTCGTAGTTTTATCGTCGTCAATACACTGCTAATACACTGCTACTCAACCGGACCGGAAGTGCGAAGCAGACATTTTCCTAGATGGCGGCGCCCATATTTCGCTCAGGAAACTTGGCACCAAACGATCACCACAGACTATGTAGTAGTCATTTTATATCTGGTAAGATGCATTTAATATATATTTAGAAGATTTTGGGCTGACAACCACAATTAAGATCATTGTGTGACGTTGGTGATTGGGGTCTATATGGTTGCCTCTTTTTCTTTGGGAGTGGAGTTGTTTTGTTGGTGTTGTTGGCGGTAAGCAGAGTAAAAAGAGGGAGAAAAATACAACTTCAGTGTCTAATTTTTCGCCGCCAAGCAAGCGTTACAAAATTAAAAATGAAGGAAAACTAAATACTATTGAATATGTCATCATTATCATTTTAAAAATTTCAGTGACTGGTAAAAATAGATTATGACCGGATTTTTATGACCCTGTCAGTCAAAATGACAGACAACGAAAATGTCTAGCGCAACCTCTGAGTGGCACATTCCAAAATTTGAAGGATAATTTACCATAAAAATTCTTGGAAAAAAAGCATTCACTTTTCTGATTTGCTGCTATTTACATCCACAATAGTTAATAAACTATTAAAGGCTCAATTAGCTCAGCGTACAGCTAGCTAGCTTTTTAGCTTTGCACAACAGAGTTGCATTAGGTAGAGTGAGACATTCATTCACGGAAAACATTTTTATAAAAGCATGAAAAATAGAATAGAGGACATATATTTGCTCTGCCCATTCTTTTGGAGTAACTGAAAAGTTCTGTGAAAGTTCCGAATTTTAGTCGGTGGAGTTGATTTCAACAAATTCTGTTCAGTTTGTCAGTTATTTGTTAGTTTTAGGGCTCCGTAGTGGTTAAGTTGGCTCGAGTCAATGGTGACTGCTTAGCATACTACTAAAAAAACAATACTAACAGATCTAATATATTGAAATACAGTGGGGCAAAGAAGTATTTAGTCAACCACTAACTGTGCAAGTTCTCCCACTTGAAAATATTAGAGTGGCCTGTAATTGTCAACATGGGTAAACCTCAACCATGAGAGACAATGTGGGGGGAAAAAACAGAAAATCACATTGTTTGATTTTTAAATAATTTCTTTGCAAATCATGGTGGAAAATAAGTATTTGGTCAATACCAAAAGTTCCTCTCAATACTTTGTTATTTAAAATTTGTTGGCAATAACGGAGGCCAAATGTTTTCTGTAACTCCTCACAAGCCTGTTTCACACACTGCTGCTGGTATTTTGGCCCATTCCTCCATGCAGATCTCTTTTAGAGCAGTGATGTTTTGGGGCTGTCGTTGGGCAACACGGACTTTCAACTCCCTCCACAGATTTTCTATGGGGTTGAGATCTGGAGACGGGCTAGGCCACTCCAAGGCCTTAAAATGCTTCTTACGAAGCCACTCCTTTGTTGCCCTGGCTGTGTGTTTGGGATCATTGTCATGCTGAAAGACCCAACCACGTCTCATCTTCAGTGCCCTTGCTGATGGAATGAGATTTTCTCTCAAAATCTCTCGATACCAGGCCCCATTCATTCTTTCCTTTACACAGATCAGTCGTCCTGGTCCCTTAGCAGAAAAACAGCCCCAAAAAAATGATGTTTCCGCTCCCATGCTTTACAGTGGGTATGGTGTTCTTCGGATGCAATTCAGTATTCTTTCTCTTTCAATCACGAGCACCTGTGTTTGTACCAAAAAGTTCTATTTTGGTTTCATCAGACCATAACACATTCCCCCAGTCCTCTAGTGCAGTGTTTTTCAACTTTTTTTGACTCACGGCACGTTTTTACATTGGAAAAAATCTCGCGGCACACCACAAACCAAAAATGTTCCAAAATTATTTTCTCTGCAGTATATTTAATTATAAAATACTTTCTCATTATGTATACTTACTCAGTGCAGATTCGGTCTTCCCAGCCTAGTGCAGGTCTACAATTTTGTCTCTGGTATCCTTTAACAGCTCTTTGGTCTTGGCCATAGTGGAGTTTGGAGTGTGACTGACTGAGATTGTGGACAGGTGTCTTATATACCGATAATGAATTAAAACATGTGCCATTAGTACAGATAACGAGTGGAGCCTCGTTAGACCTCGTTAGAAGAAGTTAGACTTCTTTGACAGCCAGAAATCTTGCTTGTTTGTAGGTGACCAAATACTTATTTTCCACTCTAATTTGGAACTAAATTCTTTAAAAATCAAACAATGTGATTTTCAGTCTTTTTTTTCCACATTCTGTCACTCATGGTTGAGGTTTACCCATGTTGACAATTACAGGCCTCTCGAATCTTTTCGAGTAGGAGAACTTGCACAATTGGTGGTTGACTAAATACTTATTTGCCCCACTGTAAGTCGCTCCAGAGTATAAGTCGCACCCCCAGGCAAACTATGAAAAAAACTGTGTGAAATACTGCTTGTACACGAAAAAACTAGTAATTTAAGTTACCATACTTGTATCTGAAGGCACCACTGTTTGAGCCTCAGACCATTGTGGTACTGTAATGGAAAATCCAGATCGGCCAGTTATATTGTGTATTATTTGACTGCTTTCTTGTGTGAAAGCAGATGCGCTAGCAGACAGCTCGGTAAGACCCGTCTCGACAGGGGATCAGCCCCCGACCGGCCCGCTTCTCAGCAGGCCGATGACAACATGTGAGGAGTTGGCAGACGGGCAAAGAGTGGACGGGAAGGACGGGATTGTGTGCGCGCAGGGTAATTATGGGATGGAGTAATGGTGAGACGGACGTGGAAGGAGGCGGCAGGGGAGGGGGGTAAAGTATGTGGCAAAGGCCTCCATTGACACGAGGATGACACATGATGGTCCGTGACCGGCTAGAATTACACCGCGATGAAATATGTCAGCGCTGACCCCAACAATGCTGACACCCCCACTTCTGCTGTTGTCTTTCCTCTAAAACAAGTAGAGACTTTATGCATCCAGAGGTGAAAAACAAACTGTTGAATTATACTGTTCAATTATACTAACCGCTGTGGCTGGCAGAATATAACTGCAAAAATGAGGGGGAAAATGGAAAAACCGTAAAACACGTGTAAAAACTGTAGTGCTACAGTAATTATTAGGAGTGGGAACCTGTTGGTACCTCACGATACGATACGATTTGCGATACAAAGCTCTCGATAACGATGATCTGATGATATGGCGATACAACGATTTTTCGATACATTGGTCAGTAAATCATTCTTGGATATTCTACAAAAAACTAATAAACTGAAAAACACGCTGTGAATTGGAATGAGTTTATCACTAGTAGACGTCCAATCCATTTGAACTGGGAGGGTTGCCATCCCTCTCACTTCAAACGGATTGAGCGTCTATGGCTGTCATTGGCAGCCAATGCCAGGCAATGGGGCAATTTTGGGCCATTTAAGGTCATTTACTTGTTGATTTTCAGTTACTTCCTGTTGATTTGGGGGTATTTTATGGGTCACTTGCTGTTTATTTTGCGTTACAGAACAGGAAGTGACATGGGAATCACCAGGCAGTGACTCAAACTCAACAGCAAATGACCTGTAAATACCCTAAAATGAAAAGCAAGTGACCTGTAAATCAGAGGTGAAAGTGGCTAGAATTTCTTGCCTGAACTCCCCGACGTGAAGGTTGCCACTGAGCCAGAAATTTTATTTATTTATTTATTTATTTATTTCATTTTTGTGTGTGTGTGTGGGGGTGGTCAAACCTCTTAACCTACTGAAATGCAGAGAAAACTGTTTTAGCACAGTTACTTCTATAACACATAGAAAAACTGATTTTCATTCAAAATTGTATTTTAGCAATGATTTGCAAAATAAAAGTTAACAAAAACAGCAATAACCCCAACTCCATCTCCTAATTTCCCCCCCCTCATTTCCTCACATACTAAATGCCAAATCTCATTTTTAACTACTTAAGAACATAGGATGTATATTAAAATTGAAGTTAATGTACACATTCTAGGTTTTGTGTTGGTTCCCTCCTAGTGTGTTCCTTTGATTGCCCCTTAATTTCACCTGTTGTTCCTGCTCCTAGTGTACCCGCCAATCTGCATCCTCCTGTGTAACCCAGCTGTTCCTCGTTGTCTCGTTACCCCTTTTCTGCGTGTGTGTATATAAGCTCTCAGTTTCTTTTCACTCCTTGTTGCGTCATTGTCAGCGTCAAAAGCAGGGGTGAAAGTGGACCGGAACGAGCCGGATCTCCGTACCGCCATGAGTTTTCGACCCGTAACCGCCATTCCGACGGTACTTTGATCCCGAAAATATGACGGCAACTGTCAAAATCCTATGTGTGAATGTTTGTTTAAAGTATTGTATTTTGTCAAATGATGCCCTCTGGTGGCGGAGTTGGGTGTGTCTGAACTCTTGCCTTTTATGAATGAGAAGCAGATGTTTCTGACATGGCTAAGGGACAGCTACTTACTCTGGTTCGGCCCACTTGAAGCTGTAAGTTGTTTTAGTTGATGCATGTTGGTGTTTGCATTTGTGGTTAAGTTTGGAGATACTGTTTGCTTGGTTATGTTTAGCTATTTGCTATGAGAGAAGTGTGAATACGTTAGCATTTGTAGCATCTAAGCTAGCGGACTTTATTATGCAGACTGGGCTGATTTGATTTACTAAATTTACATATTGATTATACTAGAGGAACGTATGATCACCAATTGTTTTGTGTAAAATGTTTATTGTTTTATGTGTGTCATTTTGAACATGAGTGCATGTGTGTGTTGCAGCTTTATGATTCGTCAAAAGTGAAGAAGTAAAAGCTTCAAATAAAAAAATCCACTATTGCCTCGTTTTGCTGTCTGTCAACCTAGACAAATTCACGTTTAGTGATGACAGGACACTATGTTAAAAAAAAAAAAAAAAAAAAAAAAAAAAACGCTTGGTGAATTGATGCAATAAAAAAGAGCAATGCAACATAAAATTGATCAGCTCTTTCCGAGAAAGTTGAAGAGGCTTGTTTATTTGATCTACTGTCCATCATTTATTTAGACTCATCAAGTGTCATTGTAAATTCTCACTGAACGTAAAAGAAGTATGAATGAACATGTGTGGAACTATGTAGCCTACTTAGTAAAAACAGGTGAAATAACTAAAAACATGTATAATATTGTTGCATCTTTAAAGTAGTCTCCTTTTGCTCCAATTACTTTTTTTACACTCTTGCTATTCTCTTGATGAGCTTCAAGAGGGAGTCACCTAGAATGGTATTTGACTTCACAGGTATGCCTTTTCAGGGTTGATTAGTGGAATTTATTGCTTTATCAGTGGTTTAGGGACCTTTATTTGTGTTGCATTGAATTAGGTGTGTCCAAACTTTTGGCCTGTACTGTATGTTAGTTATATCTTTACTTAAAAAAAAAAAAAAAAGTGAACGTTTACATTAGCTTCAATTTTAATGTACATCCAATGTTATTAACTAGTTAAAATGGAGGATTTGCATTTAGGAAATGTGTGTGTGTGTGTGGGGGGGGGGATTTGATGGGGGTTGGGGTTTCTTCTGTTTTTGTTGACTTATTTTGCAAATAATTGAAAAAAAAAATACTATTTTGAATGAAAATTAGGTTTTGGTTGTATGTGTTGTAGGAATAACTGTGCCAAAAGCAGTTTCATCTACATTTCAGTGGCTTTAGGAGGTTTAACGCCCCAGGGCAAAAAAAAAAAAAAAAAAAAAAATTCTGGCTCCGTGGCGGCCTTCTTGACAGAGAGTTCCGGCAGGAAATTCTAACCACTTTCACCCCTGGTCAAAAGTCTATGTCAGTGTCCATGTGCACGTCAGCGTCTTTTCCCAGCAGTTTTCTCCGTCCGAGCCCTTGTGTTCCTTGACTTAAGTTTTTGATATCAAACCTTTTGTTAGTGACCTGAGTTTTGTTTGTTTCTGTGTTTTTTGGATCCCAACAATATTGTTTGGTACTTTGTTTTTTGCCTTAATTAAATCATTTTTGCACTGCCGGTCTGCATTGCCTCTTATCCTGCCATTGGGTCTACACACCCCCTGCCCGCCCGCATTCCTGACAAAACATTTACTTTTTGTCTTTTGTTTTTTAATAACAAAGACATAAGTACTATACATTCAGAAAAATAAGTGCAAATGACTTATATTATGCAGAGTGAAATGAAATATATTTTGAAGATCATGCAAAAATTGGCAAAAATTGGGAAAATGACAAGCACTACTCAATTTGGACATTTAGGGATGCACGTAGTTTCAAAGGGGTGTACTCACTTTTGTTGCCAGGGGTTTAGATATTTATGGCTATATTTTTAGTTATTTTGAGGGGGAAATAAATTAACTCTATTATATAAGCTGCACACAGACTACTTTTCATTGTTTCAAAGTGTCATTTTGTCAGTGTTGTCCCATGAAAAGATATACAGTACTTAAATATCTGCAGAAATGCGAGGGGTGTACTCACTTTTGTGATACACTGTGCAGTGCAGGGAAAATGTCACTCACTATACACTGACTCAACCTTTTCTGACAGCGGCCTCTCCTAAAACGTAAATACCCGTTATACTTTATATCTGTGGTCGCAAGCATATTGAGTTCTCCAATTGTGAAAGATTTCTTAGCTTTAGCATCATGGGTCGGAATGAGGTATGATGCTCTAAATACATTCGCTTTTGTTGCCTCGTTTGCTAGCTTTTAGCCACATATCATGCAGATATGGACTTGGTTGTAGGCTCCTTTTCTGGCTCAGCAAGTTGCCTTTTTCCCGTAAAAAAAGCTGTCCAAAGAAGTTGCTGCCCGCAGCACACAGCCAACAGCAGCTAAAGTTACTGTTTACATTGACTGGCACAGTGCCAGTGGCACTGGGCTGCTATACCAACCACTAAATAGCGATCTATACAAATCTTTACCCGGATTAGTTTATAGAGTAGACAGGGATATTGATGTGTCAAGAGCCACAGGCCAGATTGCAGTCATTAATAAATTATTTATTTCTCTGGGGCCCGGTAGCAAATGCGCCGCGGCCCGGTGGTTGGGAACCACTGCCCTATATTAACCATATTTGGCCATGCAGCTTTTGCACCTGATATGTCGTCTCTACTCCAGACTGTCGTTCCTGAAACACAGGAGTTTCCAAGCCATATCTTGGGGGTCCGGCGCCAACAAAACAAACAGTGATCATTCACTGCCAACCCCTCTATCACTGTCGCATATGCTACTATGCTATCGCATTCGAACGAGCTAATACTGGATTTCGCTTGACGCAACGGAAGAAAGTTGGGACAGATGGCGTCACCAGAGTCTCCGGTTTCGGGGCGGATGTAATTCCAGAGTGTGGGGATCACCTGCCCTATCCTCCGACAGGTGCCTAATGGCTGTAAAATCAGGTTGTCGCGTTGGGACTTTACCGCTGGGATTGTTGCATTAGTCAATCCTCTCCCTTTCATCCCGCGGCCTGTCAGCTCGTATTCATCTAATTGGTGTTAGCGGCAAAGAGGCAGTGACCTCACACCTCCCTCCCGCACGAGACCCGGCCCTTGGCCCCAACCCTCGCCGAGACCTCCAGTCTGCCGCGGTGCCGTACATGCGGCGCTTTTATGCACTTCTGCACATTGAACTCTGCTTGGCCCCCGACACTGATTAGCCTCCGCTCATCATCGGTGACAGGCCCGACCGGGCGGACCGTCTCACTGCTGGGGGTGCGGGGGCCCACGCTGGGCCGCATTCCTACAGGTGCCGAGCGAAAGATGAAATATGAAAGAGGCCAAACGTTAGCAGAAGAGACTCATCGCTGCGTTTTGCATTATTTGAGGAGTCTTGTAGCTTTTTAACTGTTTCAGTGCTCTTAAAAATTAAATTTAAAAAAATCTTTCAATGAGTTTATCACTACTAGACGATGTTCAATCGCTGCCAGCCATCTCAGTTCAAATGGATTGGACGTCTATCGCTGTCAATGGCAGCCAATGAGTTCATTGTTTTTCATTTTCTCCTTCAAAGGGCAATTTTGTCTGAATTGACTAGTAGACAATTAATCAATGATCAATTGATTGACACAGACAACTATCGTAATAGTCGATTATTTAAAAAGAAATTACCTTAAAAACCGTCCGATTCCTCGAAATTGAGCAAATAGTATTTTCATTTTTTTTTTTTTTTGCATGGTTTTTATTTACATTTTTTAATTCCAATGTTGAAAAGAGAAACATAAAATGTTATACTTATATAGATAGCGCTTTTCCACCTTTCAAGGCACTCTACACTATCTCACCATCCACCTACTGGTGACGCAGCATCAGGAGCAACGTGGGGTTCAATGTCTTGCTCAAGGAGACTTAGACAAGTTCATCAGGGCGGAGAATTGAACCCACAACCTCTGGGTTGGGGGTCAACTACTCTACCACTGAGCCACGCCACCCCGTGAAAAATGTGTGTATATGTATATGGCGGAAAACACAGACAAGACTGAAGAAGCAGTTTCTGCTCTTGCACCCCTCTTTAAAGTAAACTGCACTATTTTAAGCCAAAAGAACTGTTGTGTTTGATAAAACAATATATCTACTGGACTGTCTCAGGAAATTAGAATACACAATATTCTAATTTTTTGAGACAGTCCTGTGTATATATACAGGACTGTCTCAGGAAATTAGAATACACAATATTCTAAGTTCCTGACTGTCTCAGGAAATTAGAATATTGTGTATTCTAATTTCCTGAGACAGTCCTGTATATATACACAGGACTGTCTCAAAAAATTAGAATATTGTGTATTCTAATTTTCTGAGACAGTCCAGTATATGCTGCCATAGCAGATTCATGGCGCATTAAGCCCTCAAACTATTTTTAATTTGTCCGTTTTACCCTGGAAACCCCCGTATACAGACGTCGCGCAACCGCTTTTGTTTCAACCCAGCCATAAAAGGAAGGTAAGTAATTATATTTATTATTCAAAGTGTCTGTCATTTTCAGCTTGGAATCATTAATTGATATCTAATATTTCATTAAAAAAAAAAAAAAAAAGACTTTAAAAAAATTATTCACTCGCATATTTTAAACTTTTAAACAAATTACATCACAATGAAAAAAAAAGGTGTCTAAGTTACGGGTATCTACCTCATAACTATGGCTTAATTTTATTCATTTTTTTGTTAATGTCGCATTTTCCCCAATGTGTTAGATGATAAATAATTGATCCAAACAAAAATTGGGAAAAAAAAGGGTTTAAAAGGGTAAATAAATGAAAAAGAACATCTCGACTACTCCTCGATGTCTGCGATTTCTGCATCACGACCCTTGTTATATTACCATATTTCACCCATAAAATCCCCCCAAAATCCGGCTGTAGCCATTCACATCTGTGTCTTGACACTCTATGATACATGCTACATGGAGTTTTTGGTTCGAAACAAGGTAATACAGTGGGGAGAACAAGTATTTGATACACTACCAATGGGTTTTCCCATTGACTGTGTATCACATATGCATATCGGACAATTTTTAAATCTGGCCAAATTGTCTCAGAGCGGAACTTCAAGTCACCTGAGTGTTTTCCGCCATATAATATGGCTGAAAACACTCAAGTGACTTGAAGTTCCGCTCTGAGACCCCCAATTCACTGTGTTTTCCGCCATATAATATGGCTGAAAACACTCAAGTGACTTGAAGTTCCGCTCTGAGACCCCCAATTTGGCCAGATTTAAAAATTGTCCAATATGCATATGTGATACATCATTGGAAAGCTTAAAATCTCAATTTTCTGGAGGAATAAAAAATTTTAACAGGAGGGCATTTTTTTTTTTTTTTATGTTTTTTAAACAGCAAAATCCCATCTGGAGGCGAGAGCACGCGAGAGCAGAATTACAGACGCTGTGACTTTAACGAGATATTATCGAGTGCTTATCTCGTTTTGATCCAAAAAACTCCATGTAGCATGTATCACTGAGTGTCAAGACACAGCTGTGAATGGCCACAGCTGGATTTTGGGGGGATTTTATGGGAGAAACATGGTAATTCAACAGGGGTCCCGATGCAGAAATCGCAGACATCAAGGAGTGGTCGAGATTTTCTTTTTCATATATTTATCGAGATTTTCTTTTTCATATATTTACGCTTTTAAACTTTTTTTCAATTTTTTTTTGTTTGGGTCGATTATTTATCATCAAAAATATCGGAGAAAATGCGACATTAACAAAAAAATACAATTTAGCGATAGGGTAGGTATGAGGTAGATATCGGTGACTTTTTTACAGACGCCATTTTTTTCATTGTGACATAATTTGTTTAAAAGTTAAAAATATGCGAGTGAATATTTTTTAAAGTGTTTTTTTTTTTTTTTTAATGAAAAATGAGACATCAATTAATGATTCTAAGCTAAAAACGACAGACATTTTGAATAATAAATAATTAATTACCCTCGTAATGCCCCGCTCAGACAGATTTAAATGACAATTCAGTGAAATGCCCACATGTTAATTGTGTTTTATGGAGTTTTGCCACCCTCTGTTGGCGCTTGGGTGCGACTTATTTTATAGTCTTCAGCACCCATGAGCATTGTGTAAGTAATTATTGACGTCAACAATGGCAGGCTACTAGTTTATTTTTTGATTGAAATTTGTACAAATTTTATTAAAACGAAAACATTAAGAGGGGTTTTAATAAAAAAATTCTATAACTTGTACTAACATTTATCTTTTAAGAACTACAAGTCTTTCTATCCATGGATCGCTTTAACAGAATGTTAATCATGTTAATGCCATCTTGTTGATTTATTGTTATAACAAATACAGTTCCTATGTACCGTATGTTGAATGTATATATCCATCTTGTGTCTTATCTTTCCATTCCAACAATAATTTACAGAAAAATATGGCATATTTTATAGATGGTTTGAATTGCGATTAATTGCGATTAATTACGATTAATTAATTTTTAAGCTGTAATTAACTCGATTAAAATTTTTAATCGTTTGACACCCCTAATATATATATATATATATATATATATATATATATATATATATATATATATATATATATATATATATATATATATATAATAGTATATAATATATTATTAGTTTTTCCTTTATGAAGGCCCCCACAAAAATTCTGTTTTAATGGGGTTTTTTGTTGTTGTTTTTTTTTTCTTTGCTTAACTTAAAAAAATACAAAAAAAAAGCCTTCTGGTTTTACGGTTACTCAACATAAATTTCACATTTATTATTGCTACGGTCAAAAATTGGTGGTGTTCCACAAGGCTCAATCCCGAAACCTCACATTTTTGCAAAGTTTATAAATCTGAATGTCAAAATTCCTTCGCATTCCAGTCGTAATAATGTTCCTGCAAATGACAAAATGACACAAAATTCCAATGTGAAAGCTAGATAAACAGTAGATACACCAGTGCATTCTCAAAGGAGTTTTAGATAAACGCAAAAACTGAAAGTAGATTTATTACACTGAGTCACATTGGTTTTGTCCCATCACTGACCTCTCTCAGCCACAAACCATAAACCAGGTCCAGATCCCTCCCTAAAAAAAAAAAAACTTCCATCTCTTCTGGCAGGAGTTAACTTTTTAAGGACGTGGCCTCAGGGACTGAAAGGTGATTGGCTGATGACCAGAAATAATGGAATTTATGCCCCTGAGCAAGGCAACAAACACTCAAATAAGTTTACTTTAATTAAAACCCACTGTATGCATATGTACTAATTGCAAACTTATGAGTACGCATGTCAAAAATAAGTTAAAAAGCGCCAAAAAACATGCATGCTTGCCATTGACAGACTACTGGGAAATCTGTGGAATTATTATGGGATTCCAAAGTCTCTGTCGCTCTGGGCCACATTTTAAGTGAATGCGGACAGGCGCCGCACATCTGGCCAAACCACTATTATTTGTGCATTATCACACATTTGTGCTGCCAGTGAAGTGAAAAACAAGACGGTGATCGGCGTCCAATCATGTGGCGGTTTTTATCCTTCTGCTGTGAATTTAAGTGAGTTTCACTTGTAGACGTCCGATCTATTTGAACCGGGAGGGATGGCAGCGAATGAACGTCGTCGACGGCGCTGAACCACGATCACTCCCTGCCGGCCCTCGCAGTTCAAATGGCGGTTCCGTTGATGGATGACAGGAAGGAAGGCCCATTTTATCAAAGGGGGGTTAGTTGAGTTGTCTTGAGCTGAAACACAAAGTGGCCCCCGCCAATGGCTTTCACTGAGTGGCTGCTGGGTAATTTATAGCACAGAGAGGCTTGTCGGGTGAAAAACATTATTTTAGCAGCCTCCGCATCCCAATAGAAGCCAGATGTGGAGGGATTAGCGAAGACCCCCGACTCTCCCCGAGCCCTCACGCTTTACCCAGATAACTCTTCTTCTCCCCATCCTCCAATCTCGGGCTTCCCTCGCGCATATTTTTCTAAGTGTACCATCCAAAATGGGCACCATTAGATCACCTTCATCCATTTTCGGGTCATTTTACACAACACAATTCATTGAAACAAAATGTACCGTCATTTGCGCACTATAAGGCTCACCTGACTATAAGCCACCACCCACCAAATTTGGCACGAAAACAGCATTTGTACAGAAATAAACCGCACAGGACTATAAACCGCAGCTGTCCTCACTGTATTATGGGGTATTTACACCAAAAGATAGAAACCTGTAACACTTTATTTGATAGCGGAATCATACGACTGTCATAAGACCATGAACCACCATTCATTTGGCCATCACTGCTCCATTGGGGGAGATGGTGAACCTCTGCTGCCACCAACCTCTGCTGTCAACACTGTTGTTGTCCAACACGCCTCTTAGCATGCATTGCAGCGCTACAGACATATGCGGAGTTTAAGGGGGGGCCAGGCCCCCCAATGGCCGAAAAGTGTCATTGCATGTAATTGACTTTCCTATATATATATATACTGTGTATATATATATATATATATATATATATATATATATATATATATATATATATATATATATATATATATTAGGGCTGTCAAAATTATCGCGTTAACGGGCGTTAATTAATTTTTTAAATTAATCACGTTAAAATATTTGACGCAATTAACGCACAAGGCCCGCTCAGACAGATTTAAATGTCAGTACAGTGAAAGGCCAACTTGTTAACTGTGTTTTATGGAGTTTTTCCGCCCTCTGCTGGCGCTTGGGTGTGACTTGCATATGTTATGTGGCGTAATGTCGCCCTCTGCTGGCGATTCAGTGCAGCTGATTATTTGGGTTTCGGCGCGCTTTTCTGACGTGATTATATGTCGACGCGAACTCACACTAATAGACAATGCTCTTCAGACCAGCTAACGTCCGCATCCAGTATTCAGTGGCAGTTCTCATAGCCCCATCACACTGTTTGTGTCTAATACATGCATCGCTTGTGAGTTATATTCCTCCTTTGTTTATATTCATGAGCATTAGATAGTTATTGATGATGTGTATTTGAATTTGTTCACATATATGGTGAAATGCAGTTACATTGTTAGATGCTTGTGAGCTAATTGGCTAGTGCTACTGCTCAAATGGACACGTGTGTGCACATTTTATATTATTTTGTGATTTATGCAAGTTATTGACACATTGCCTTGTTATTTTCAGTTTTACAAAAATACAAGAAACGTGCTCCTGTCAAAAAGAGATGACTTCATTAAAGCCCATGCAACTTTGCCAGACCGTCTGATTTCTTTTTGGAACTTATGTTCGCTATCTGTCAATTTGTGTACTCACACACATTGAGGACAAAATAGGGCTACTAGTTTATTTTTTGATTGAAATTTTTACAAATTTTATTAAAACGAAACATTAAGAGGCGTTTTAATATAACATTTCTATAACTTGTACTAATATTCATCTTTTAAGAACTACAAGTCTTTCTATCCATGAATCACTTTAACAGAATGTTAATAATGTTAATGCCATCTTGTTGATTTATTGTTATAATAAACAAATACAGTCCTTATGTACCGTATGTTGAATGTATATATCCATCTTGTCTTTTCTTTCCATTCCAACAATAATTTACAGAAAAATATGGCATATTTTATAGATGGTTTGAATTGCGATTAATTGCGATTAATTACGATTAATTCATTTTTCAGCTGTAATTAACTCGATTAAAATTTTTAATCGTTTGACAGCCCTAATATATATATATATATATATATATATATATATGTATATATATATACAGTGCCCTCCATAATTATTAGCACCCCTGAAAAAAAGATGTTTTTTAGCTTCTAATATATTTTTTTAATTCAAATAAAATGGGACCTTAATGGAAAAAAGAGAAAAATCCAACCTTCAATACAAGTGCATTCATTCAGTGGGGAAAAAAATCCCACATAAAGAAAAAATTATTTAACATCAAATAATGTGTGTCACAATTATTAGCAGCCCTGGTGTTAATACTTTGTACAACCCCCTTTTGCCAACAAAACAAGGTCTGGGGACTGAGATGGCCATGGGAGGAGCTTGATTTTGTGTCTGCTGAACCAGTTTTGTGTAGATTTGGCCATATGTTTAGGGTCATTGTCCTGCTGAAAGACCCAGTGACGACCCATCTTCAGCTTTCGGGCAGAGGGCAACAGATTTTGATTTAAAATGTCCTGGTATTTCAAAGCATTCATGATGCCATGCACCATAACAAGGTTCCCTAACAAGGTAACAAAATGCGCATGCTGAGCCCTGAATGAATGCACTTGTATTGAAAGTTGGATTTTTCTCTTTTTTCCATTAAGGTCCCATTTTATTTGAATTAAAAAGATATATTAGAAGCTAAAAACATCTTTTTTTCAGGGGTGCCAATAATTATATATATATATATATATATATAAGTTGTAAAGCATGAAAGGAAACAACAAAAAATAGTAAATGAACAAAAAAGATATTTTTTATGGGTGAAAATAATTTTCCGAACAGATCATGTGACTAGCACCTTAGACCAGGGGTGTCCAAACTTTTTGCAAAGGGGGCCAGATTTTGTGTGGTAAAAATGTGGGGGGCCGACCTTGGCTGACGTCCTTTACGTAGAACAATATATTTAAGCAAATTTTAGCAAGCCATTCTGTGTGTCACATTTGCTTTACTATTTTTTTAAATTAATAATTTCAACAATCTCGCAACTAGCCTTTGTGGCGTACCCTTTCGAATCTCGGACTCTTGCGAAATACTGCTGCTGTGAAATTAAACTAGCTTCAAGTTGCTTCAATTTATCGCTACGTATTTACCTGTAATCTTGTCGCACATGTCAGTGTGTCTTGTTTGGTAATATCGCCTCACATTGAACTATTAAAAGCAGCGACTGTCTCTTTGCAAATAAGGCAGACACAGTTGTTGCGTATTTTAGAGAAGAAATAGTCCAATTTCCACCTATCCTTGAAGCGTCGGCCGTCGCAGTTGATTGTCGCCATTTTAGAAAATTGGGAGTAAAGGGTCACACGGGGTAATGTTGCTTAGAGTGCTGCTGCCTTTTAGTGGGTAAATGAGGAGCAGCATTTAGTGTATAAACTACTTCATATGCTGATAGCAGTACTGCTGACCAATTTATTAAGTCTGTGTGTGGGCCAGACGTTATTGATTTTAGGACAGAGGCTGGGGGCCGGATGAAATTTGTCCAAGGGCCGCATTTGGCCCCCGGGCCGGACTTTGGACATGTCTGCCTTAGACGGTCATTTGCTTTGCATATTATTTAAACAAAGAAAAACATTCGGGGAGGGCAATTTTATTTTTCAAATGATTTTTACCTTTGTTTGAAAATATACCTTTTTTTTTTGATTGAAGCAACTTTTGGGGGGATTTAATGACTAACACACCAATGTCCTACCCATAATATGGCCCCTACACAAAAAGGATTGCTAAAATCAAAGAAAACTTTTAAAATTAAAAATTCAATGTGCTCAAATGCAAATATTTGAGTCTCAAATATTTTTTCACATTCAAAAACTTTTTTCCTATGATTGAAAAAAAATTTTTTTTTTTTTTGATTGAAGTGATTTTTCGTTCGAAAATATATATTTTTTTGTTTGAAGCAACTTATTTTTGGATTGAACAATAAAGACACAAATGTCCTAGCCAAAATATGGCCCAAACCCAAAACAACATTACTTCAATCAGTTGCCTCAATAAAAAAAAAAATTGACTTCAATCCCCCCCAAAATTCAAAGAAAAATAGCTTTGAAATGCATTTTTTTGAGTTTCAAATTTATTTTTGCATTCAAACACATTTTTTGGATCAAATAATGAAGACCCAATCTACCTCTATATGGCTCCGCCCAGGGGATACAATTTTTGACTGTGGTAACTACATTGGCACGACACTGGCGGGCTTACCATATTCAATGGATGACGATCTTGGCGAAAAGTATAGCTGTCCTAAGCAGTCTGATTTGGACTTCCCCTCAAGAATGATGGGAAACAAAAAAAACACTCATTTTTAACTTATTATTATAAATATTCTTGTAAGTTAATTTTATTGCTTACACTGCGTTTTGGGGTCATCAACATGTTGTGCCCCTCCTGCCCCAAAAGTCAAACTCCACCTATGCCTACAATTGTATATAACAATCAAAATTCATGTTCTGTGTTAATTATTTCTTCAGTTACTGTTCCAGTTGTTTCATTAATTGCTAATTATGCAATTTGGTAACACTTTATATGACAGTGGCGACAAAAGACTGTCATTAGACAATCATAATTATGACATGACACTGTCATGAGCATTAATGAACGCTTATAACAGATGTCATTTAGTGTTATCTGGCAAATTATCTCACTTTTGAATGGACCTAAAAAAATCCAAGCTGGACATAAATGGAGTTAGTGATAATTTGCCGGATGACATTTAATGACATCTGTCATAAGCATTCAGTAATGCCCATGACAGTGTCATGTCATAATTACGACATTCTAATGACAGTCTTATGACACCGTTTTGCATGTTTTCCTCAAGTATTAAGTTTCTGATTAGAAAATTGAGTGATTTATTAGCTGTTGAAAAAAAATGTAAGTTGCTATTTTGGGCAAAAGCGTATATGATATGTTAGATATTGCTATTGATCCTGAAAATATAGGTGATTATCTCAGCATTTGGTGATTTTTGTGTATCCAGTGTAAAATCTGAGAATTTCATAGCCATTTTAAGTTTTGTTAAACGTATATAAAAAATAATTAATCGGGATTTTATAAGGGAACGACTTTGAATTTTTTGATGCCGCTGCAAATGGAGACTCATATATGGCTAAGGTAGTTGCCTGTTTTGGTTTTAGGTCGGTAGCAGCTTCGGTTCCGAAAATATTTGAACTTGAAGTTTTTTAAAATAGGCCCCCTACGGATCGGCCCTGCGCTCAGTGTCATGTCAATATATAATGAAATCTATGATCTGTTAATCATCGTTAACTTTAATAAGCAACTCCAGTGCACTGCCTGACCAAGAAAAGCAGAAGGAGCGAGAGTGAGAGTCTGCGTGATCGGATCGAGACAGCTCTATTAAATACTGCATTTATTTATTTATTTATGTTAGGTTTTGTGTTTGGTTTCTCCTTGTGTGACTTGTCCCTGTGATTACCCATTGCTCTCACCTGTGTGTGTTTTCCCAGTGTATCCTGCAATCTGCATCCACCTGTGTTACCCAGCTGTTCCTCGTCTCGTTACCCCTTGTCTGTGTATATAATGACCCAGTTACTTGTCACTCCTTGTTGCGTCATTGTCTACGTCAATGTCTATGTCTATGCCAACGTCAATTTCAAGCCCTTTCCGCGCCCTCGTGTACCAGTACCTCTGTTTAAGTAAGTTTTGGTTTGAACCTTGCCTTTTGATCCCTAGTGTTTTTGTTTGTACTTTGTGCTTTTGTTAGTTGTAATTAAAACCATTTTTTGAGTTCTCTGCCACCTGCCTCGCTGCCTTTTTCGTTTTCCCTGCATTTGGGGCCACACAACCTGCCTGCCTGCCCGCTTTCCTGACAATTTATTGGAAAAAAATCCTCGATGGACTGAGGGCGTGAAGTTTGAAGCCCGAAGTAGCGAGGGATAAGACGAAAATTTAAAGGGCTGCCAAAAACAACACTCATTAAAACGAAAATAATGCAAAATCATATATTATACGCTAACATTATGCAACTTAACCAAACATAATGCCTGTACGTTTCCATTTTACATTTGTTTGTCATACAGAATGTGTGTGTTTTTAGAAAGTTGTGTTGTGGGAGTTCAACTCACACAATCAGAGTGTGTCAGTTGGCGGTCAGATTCTCTGATGTGATCTCAAGAGTCTCCTGCCTCCCAGCTGTCACTGCGCTTCTGGCAGCCCACTCAGATGCACCCCCATGTTCCCCCTACAATCTACCTCCTCTCCATTGCTCCCTTTGAACATGGCTACCCAGGAAATTGAAAGCTGTTTTCAAACAAAGACGGGAGGAGAAAGGAGTACAGTCAAAGTGGGGGGAGAGAGGGAGAGGTGGAAAGGGGTCACTGGTCCCTTCTGTTTTATCTACTCTACTTTAACCTGTTTAAAATCTGTTAAACGTTTAAAGTACAGATGTCCCGATCGATCGGGATGGATCGGGTCCGATCACGTCATTTTCAAAGTATCGGAATCGGCAAAAAAATATCGGCCATGCCTTTTTTTAATATATATATATTTTTTAATTAAATCGTTTTCTAATTGTATTTAACGTTACAAACATAATATGTTACACTCATCCAGAGTCTTTAGTTTAGGCATAAGGTGGGGTTATCAAATTTATCCGGATAACGGCGGTAATGAATTTTTTTAAAAGTGTATCACGTTAAAATATTTAACGTAATTAATGCATGCGCTGCACGACCCATTCAGGCATTGTCGCGCTCAATCTGTAATGGCGCTGTTTTACCTATATAGAGAGATAAAAGGCAGCGTAAAATGAGTAGAGTGAATTTTGGCAGCCTTTGGAGCCTTTTTTTAATTGACTAAAGCCTTACAATCCCTCTCCCAACGATTATAAATATCAAGGGAAGCAATGTGGGGAAGCAAGGTAGCAATTGATCGTTTTCTTAACACCTTATGTTACTTCCCAAAACAGAGAAGATATATCAATTGGTAGCACTACGCACAGTCATGGTTCCACTTCCCATCTTGCATTCTGGCATGGCTACAGTATCATTTACTGAAAGCTCAACAAATACACTAGATGGCAATATTTAGTCACAATATACAAAGTCACAAGTCTTTCTATCTGTGGATCCCTCTCACAGAAAGAATGTTAATAATGTAAATGCCATCTTGAGGATTTATTGTCATAATAAACAAATACAGTACTTGCGTACTGTATGTTGAATGTACTGTATATATCCGTTATATTCAAGTTTTATTCATTTTTTTCTTAATGCATTGCCAAAATGTATATGATCGGGAAAAATTATCGGGAATGATTGGAATTGAATCGGGAGCAAAAAAAAGCAATCGGATCGGGAAATATTGGGATCGGCAGATACTCAAATTAAAACGATCTGGATCTGATCGGGAGCAAAAAAACATGATCGGAACAACCCTAGTTTAAAGTACCGTATTGGCCCGAATATAAGACGGCCCTGATTATAAGACGACCCCCTCTTTTTCAAGACTCAAGTTTAAAAAAACTTTTTGAACACCAAATTAATTTTTATTACAGAAAATAATTACAGTACATCCGAAACGAATGATTATAACAATATATTTGAGAGAAAAAGCATGTTATTTTGCCTCATTCAAATCTTAATATCTGAACATTTAAATATGTAAACTAAAGTGCAATCACATTCGTAAATGAATGGCTTCTGGTGTTTTGAAATGTAAATAAACCAATCTATTGTGATAAAACAACAAAATTGCAATAACTGTTGCAATTGCAAAACCATCAAAGTGAAGTCTTACTGTAACTGTAGTTTTGAAACAAATCTGAATAATGAAAAACGTTGCAATAAAATAATGCAAACTGGTTAAACTTGAGAGTAGCGGAGATCTGTCATGACAGAACATCGCTTCAATGATATCTGGCGCCATCTAGCATCGTGAATGGGGAGAGTAGCTGAGATCTGTCATGACAGAACATCGCTTCAATGATATTTGGCGCCATCTAGCGTCGTGAATGGGTATAATGTGTAGACCGCGAATATAAGACGACCCCCGCTTTTTCAGTCTTATTTCAATGCAAAAAACATCGTCTTATATTCGGGCCAATACGGTAACTAGAAACGGGAATTTGTGGGGAAAATGAGTGGGGGTGCTTTAAACTGATGGTCGTAAAGCTCCCGTGAGTCACTTCCTGTTTATTTTGGGTGACTTCCTGTTGACTTTGGGACATTTAGGGATCACGTCCTATTAATATCAGCTTACTTCCTGTTCCTTTTTGGGCATTTACAGGTCAATACCTATTGAAAGCGTGTCACATCCTATTGATTTCAGGTAGGGGTGTAACGGTACACAAAAATCTCGTTCGGTTCAGTACGTACCTCGGTTTTGAGGTCACGGTTCGGTTCATTTTCTGTACAGTAAGAAAACAAAATGCAAAATATAAATGTGCTAGTGTTTATTACACACCTTTCAACAATAGGAACATTAGCCTATACAAAGCTAGAATTCTGCTCAAAAAGCAGTGGGTATTTAAAGATAATCCAACAACAATTTGCCTGTCAGACCCCGCATATTGGTCAGCTTTCTTTCTGAAAGAAAGAAAAAAAGAAGTCCTGCGCTAAAGAAAAAAGCAATCCCAATGACAAAGATTTTAACATGTATTTTACAAATGAAATGCCTCAATGAATCATTTTTTTTTTCATAGGAATGGTTTTCAAAAGCTTTATTGGGGGATTTTCTCAAACTAAAACGCCACACAGAAATGAATAAATTTAACTGTGTAAGCAGGATCTTTGTATTATTCTTATTATTTAATTACAGGTGTTTTAGCTCATTTCAATTTATTTAATTTAAATGGGCTATTATTTATTTTATTATGTGTTTATTTTTTACAAATGTAATGTAGTATTCATTTATATTGTATATTTTATGTTGTATAACTTTAGTTCCTATGTGAATATTAGTTCCTACTTGTTTTGCTGTGGGAGGAGGGTTTTGTATTGAACACGGGGCCGTGTTGGTTATTATTATAGCAGAGAAGACAGCAGTAAATCAACAAAGACAAGTCAACTGTGCCCCGATGTACCACTCAAGAGATCTGATGGACTCAAAAAGTGGGTTACGATTGCATATTAGTTTGAAAATCGACCGGATCCACCGTATTTTTACACGAGTGACTTCCGGTCTGCCCGATCCTAGCTACCGGTAGTAGTATTGACACAGGAGGGTCGCGTCTCGCGTCAAATAATAAACTCTGCAGTTCTTTTCGCGTGCGTTGTGTTGAGCCGCTTCTGGGACGCGTCTAAAACGCGGCCGCACTGTGACTTGTGTGCATTGGTGTGATTGACTTTAATGCCCATGTTTCACTGCGTTCTCGCGGCGGCCACGTTGTCGCGCCGTTGACGTTTCTGGGTTATACTGTCCTACCGTGTTGGTCCTCATTACAGTAGAGAAGACGGAGTAAATATAATCTACACAAAGAAACTGTAACCCGATCGACTCACAGCCTCGAAAAGTAAGGGTTACATTACATCAGAAACTCGTTCGGTACGCCTCCGTTCCGAACCGAGCACCACGTACCGTAACGGTTCAATACAAACACATGTACCGTTACACCCTTAATTTCGGGTCATTTCGGGGTCACATCCTGTTGATATCGGGTCACTTCCTATTGATTTGGGGGCATTTCCGGGTCACTTCCTATTGATATGGGCTCAATTCCTATTGATTTTGGGGTCACTTCTTGTTTATATTGGTCAACTTCCTGTTTATTTTAGGGTATTTACGGAAAATAATGAACTTAGTGACTCTCTTGTGTCACGCTAGCCAACGAATTACACAACACTCACTTCTTTGTATTCAAACATTTTTTTTAAAGTCTGTTTTCTGCAGTTTGTTCACATACTGGTTGAACCCCAACCAGCAGTGAGGACAAAGAACACGACCCTCATCTCAAGCCACATTCAGTCATTTTTTGGGAACGTTTCTCCTTTTCTGTTCCAGGTTAGCTCAATTTTACACATTTGACACGGAGGTGACATGTTCTTAGGAGAGGCTAAATTGCAAAAGATGAACTCGGTGCTTTTCAGAAATATTTTTCAAATAAATTGTCAACACCCCACGAGCGCTCGTTTTTTCCCTTACCAAAAACGTCACATGGCTGATGTTCAACCAACAGCCCGAGGCTAAAACTCAAAACACATTTGTGTTTTCTTTGCGCTCAACCGCCACACCTGTAGAAACTGTTAATCGCATGATGTCACATGTAATCAGCATAATTGCACATAAACTGTCGTCTTGTGCAGTGGTCCCCAACCTTTTTTTGCACCACAGACCGGTGTAATATGGGCCATTTTTTTCACGGACTGGCAATCTGTGGCAGAAAATTACAGTAAATATAAAATAGCAGGACGGGGCTAAAAATGAACATTAAGTGCAGGCAAAATGTACCTCCCTATATGCTGAATCAACCTTTTTGAACAGCGTCCTCTTCTAAAATTTGGGAAATATCCTTGGTCGCAGGCATAATGAGTTATTCTCCAATCGTGAAAGGTTTCTTGGCTTAAGCAATACGGTTCGCCACGATGGTCTCAGTGCATTCGCTTTTGTTGCCTCGTTTGCTAGCTTTTAGCCACATAGCGGAATCATACGACTTTTTAGCCCCCCCAAAAAACTGGCCAAAGTCGTCGAGTTTCGCGGCACATTCCAACAGCAGCTAACATTACCGTATACATTGACTGACGCTGGGCTTCTATAGGTAGGGTTGCCACCTTTCAGACATGGAAATAAGGGACGCCCCCCCCTCGCGCCCAAAGCCTTACGGGCGAAAAAAAGGGGCATCCCCAAAACTCCTAAAATGCATAGAAATGTATGTAATTTTAGATGAGAAAACTGTATTGTGCACTTTGTGGGCATGGCAGTTTTCTTGCAGCGGATTGTTTTTTTTTTTTTTTTCTGCAGGTTAGTGAAAACGAAGTTGTGAATATCGTAATTAACGTTTGTGTTGTCGGCACTGAATCCAGTCACGTGATGCATTGACAAGCCAAATTTCTTAAGGGAATGTTCCAGGATAGCTACAATTCCAGCTGCTGACTCGTCTGCATTCTCTATGAAGTCCAGCATTTTGTTGGTGAGCCCAGACTCTGGACTGAAGTACTGGACAGCAAGGGGAACATCTTCCTGCTCAATTTATTCGAGGCATCGGTCTGTATGGAGAATGGGATGGGTGACGTTAAGATCTTAAGCACATCACCCGCTGCCTTTGGACCCAGGACTTGTTTCAACAGTGCCTCTTGCTTGTTCTCCCCAAAGTCATTTTCTTCACCATTTTGGAATTACATAAAAATCTTCTGATTGAGCCTGTGTCCACAGTCAGCACAATTGTAGCTCTGGCTGGCTATGTTTTACTGTGTGGTATACCTGTGTCACCTCAGCTGCAGTAATTTAGAGGGTAGGAGTGGGATGATGTCAAATTCACTATTAATCAATCAATAGATAGCATATATTTGCAGTAGGACTATTTATTCAGTGTTTATTTGCTGTTAATCTATTAGGAATAATTCCAAATAAGTAGCATTAGTTAGCGTAACAAAATAACATGTTCTTTATGGGTACATAAATTCATTCCATATTGATTGATAATAAATGCATGTTTAAAAAAAAAAAAAAAAAAAATCAACATTCCTAAAAATAATCAACCATAGTAGCAACTGAAATAGCCTAGCTATGCTCCTATCAATGCAAGATGTATGAAGGTAAATATAAATATAGCTTATATGTTATACATATACAAGAGCATAATAACATACCAAATCAAGCTCAGGGGATGTTTCAGGTACAAAGAATTGTGACGAAGGCTCTTCTGGGATCTTATATTCCGTTTGTGGAGGTCCCCTGCAGCATGCTGTTTTACACTTCCGTGAGACACTGCAAAAACTTTCCTGCCTGCCTTGCAGTTTGTGTTATAATCATCATCAGTGACTCTATCGAGCCACTCTAATTTTTGGAGACGTTTCCCCTTTTGAGGATGACGTGGGGTGTCCTGAACTTCTAATGTTGAAGAGACATGTTAGTTTTGAAAACGCGCTGGGCGGTGCACTGAGCAGAGAGAGTGAGGTAACTAGGCAACGAACCCGGAAGTGGAGCGCAGTGCAGGGCAGGGCAGACAGCAGCGGGCCGGCAGATAGCTATCTTGCTGTCTTTAATATCTCCTGCCCTTTTTGTTCATTATTGTTGGCTCAGTTCAGTGGTCACTCATGAGCGCAGGTGTGTGTTTGTGTGACAGACGTGCATGGGCTGGGCGCACCGCTGCCCAACACGCAGGAGCCACGGGTCGCGCGGGGTCGACCCATGGGACAATGGTGAAATACGGAATAAACTGCGTTCCGTATTGGTTCAATACAGAACGCAACTTTTAATTCCCAATTACGAAACGATTCCGTATTGAAAACACCCCAGTAATGGCGGCCAACCACTAGATGGCGACGTACACAAATCTCAACTTGGATTAGTCAATAGAGTACACAGGTATATTAATGTGTCAAGAGGCACAGGCCAGATTGCGGTCGTTAACAAATGATTTATTATTTTTCTGCGACCTGGTAGCAAATGCACCATGGACCGGTACCGGTCCCCGGCCCGGTGGTTTGGGATCACTGGTCTAGTGGACACTGACTGATTTTTTTTACCTACCTATCTCGCTTGCTAAAAATATGGTAAACTTTAGCTAGCTAGCCATCCAAAAAAAGCGTTAAAACGCTAGCTACCTAGTCAGCTAAATCACATGATGTCACATGTAATCAACATAATCACACATGATTTTGTCTTTTGGACAATTATGTGTTATGTTTGTTTTGTGAGCTAGGTAGCTAGCCAAAAATGTTTTAAAACGCTAGCGAGCTAGGCAAAAATTTGTTGACACCCTAGCCTACCCGATGTCAGATAAATTACACGTCACATGTTGTCAACATAATTGCACAAAATATGTTGTCGAGTGGACGCAGAGAATTTTGTTTTGATTTTTAGGTAGCTAGCCACATAAAAATATGTAAAACGCTCAGTAGCCAGCAGTCAAAAATGTGTAAAAACACTAGCTTCCTGACTAGCTGTCCAAAAATGTATAAAAGCGCTAGCTAACTAATCATATGATTTCAACTGTAATCAACGTAATCGCATATAATCTTTCGTCTGGTGAAAGATGACGGTTGTTTTAATGTTTTTTAGCTAGCTAGCCTAGCCAGCTAAAATGTGTGAGATGCTACTAGTCTAGCTAGCCAGCTGGCCAGGGGAAAAAAACACTACTCAGCGAGCCAGACAAAATGTGTGAAACGCTGGCTGGCTAGCAAGCTTGCTATGAATAGCAAGCCAGCTATTTGTGCAGTTTCCTTCGATTTTACTCCACCTGGCGTGTGTCAAACTCTGGTGGGGTTCCACTTCTGCTCTGGAATAACATTTGGATGATCCATGTCTGTGAGGGCAGGCCGGTTCTGCGGTTTGGCCTGAGGGCCGGTTACCGCTGGGGAGGCTAAACAAGCCGTGACGGACAGGTGGCGCGTCCAGAGTGGCATCTTGACAATAGTACGTGCCAAACAAAATGTCTGCCTCATTAGAAGTAGACCAAGCGAGTCTGTTGTATTCTTTTACTTAGTTAAATAAATCTACTTTTGTCGAGTCAGCATGAAAGGGAAAAAAAATGATGGACACTGAGACAAATCCTGGAATTTCAAATATTAACTCATTAGCTGCCATTTGAAATGGGAGAGGTTGGCATTCGATGCCAAATGGACTGGACATCTATCGCCGTCAGTGGAACTGAAACATGGTCATTCACAGCAAGCCATTCCAGTTACAATATATTGGACGTCTATCGTCGACAATGGCTGCCAATCAGTTGTATTTTCTAAGGTAATATTTTTTATAGGGCTGTCAAACGATTAAAATTTTTAATCGAATTAATTACACCTTAAAAATTAATTAATCGTAATTAATCGCAATTCAAACCATCTCTAAAATATGCCATATTTTTCTGTAAATTATTGTTGGAATGGAAAGATAAGACACAAGACGAATATATAGATTCAACATACGGTACATAAGTACCGTATTTGTTTATTATAACAATAAATCAACAAGATGGCATTACCATTATTAACATTCTGTTAAAGCGATCCATGGATAGAAAGACTTGTAGTTCTTAAAAGATAAATGTTAGTACAAGTTATAGACATTTTGTATTAAAACCCCTCTTAATGTTTTCGTTTTAATAAAATTTGTAAAATTTTCAACCAAAAAATAAACTAGTAGCTCGCTATTATTTATGTCAATAATTACTTACACAATGCTCATGAGTGCTGAAGCCTATTAAATCAGTCGCACCCAAGCGCCAGCAGAGAGCGGCAAAACTCCGAAAAACACAAGTAAAAAGTGGACATCGCACTGTGCTGTCATTTTAATCTTTTTAAGCGGGGCATGTGTTAATTGCGTCAAATATTTTAATGTGATTAATTTAAAAAATTAATTACCGCCCGTTAACGCGATAAATTTGACAGCCCTAATTTTTTATGTTAATAAATTAAAAAGGGGATTAAGAAAAATGGATGACTACAATGTACTGTATATTCAAAATTACTATGATTTATTTTTATTTTTATTTTTTTTAAAAAGGTATAACTAGTTGTATGAATTTAGTAACACCATAATATATTATACAAGGGAACTTTCTGGTGCGCACCAGATTGTTTATGGTGTGCACCAGATTGTTTCTGGTGCACACCAGATAGTTTCTAGTGCGCACCACAAAATATCTGGTGCGCATCAGATACTTTTTATTGTGCACCGCATACTATCTGGTGTGCACCAAATAGTTCCCATTGGGCACGACACACCAGATTGTTGATGGTGTGCACCAGATTGTTTCTGGTGTGCACCAAGTAGTTTATAGTGTGCATCTGGTGCACATCAGATACTTTCTATTACGCACCACAAAATATCTGGTGCGCATCGGATACTTTGTATTGTGCACCACATACTATCTGGTGTGCACCAAATAGTTCCCATTGGGCACGACGCACCAGATTGTTTCTGGTGCGCACCAGATTGTTTCTGGTGCGCACCAGATAGTATGCAGTGCATACTAGAAACGATCTGGTGCGCACCAGATCGTTTCTATTGCGCACCAATTTCTAGTGTCCACCACATACTCTCTGGTGCACGCCAGATTGTCTCTGGTGAGCAAAAGATTGTTTATAGTGCGCACCAGATAGTTTGTAGTTTGCACCACATACTATCTGGTGCTCAGCAGATAGTTGCTATTACGCACCACATACTATCTGGTGGGCACCAGATTGTTTCTGGTGAGCAAAAGATTGTTTCTGGTGTGCACCAGACAGTTATCTAGTATGCACCACATACTATCTGATGCGCACCAGGTAATTTCTATTGCGCACCAGTTTTAGTGTGCACCACATACTATCTGGTGCGCACCAGATAGTTCCCATTGGGCACCACACACTATCTTGTGTGTACCAGATTGTTTATGGTGTGCACCAGATAGTTTGTAGTGCGCACCACAACATATCTGGTGCGCATCAGATAGTTTCTATTGCACACTACATACTCTGTGGTGTGCATCAGATTGATTCTGGTGAGCAAATGATTGTTTCTGGTGCGCATCGGATAGTTTCTATTGCGCACCAGTTTCTAGTGTGCACCACATACTATCTGGTGCACACAAGATAGTTCCCATTGGGCACCACACACTATCTGGTGCACACCAGATTGTTTATGGTGTGCACCAGATTGTTTTTGGTGCGAATCAGATATTTTCTAGTGCGCACCACAACGTATCTGGTGCGCATCAGATACTTTCTATTGCGTACCACATACTATCTGGTGGGCACCAGATTGTTTCTGGTGGGCAAAAGATCGTTTCTGGTGCGCACCAGATAGTTTCTGGTATGCACCGCATACTCTCTGGCGCGCACCAGATAGTTTCTATCGCGCACCACATACTATCTGGTGCTCACCAGGTAGTTGCTATTGTGCACCATATACGATTTGGGGCGCACCAGATTATTTCTGGTAAGCAAAACATTGTTTCTAGTGTGCATCAGATAGTTTCTAGCGTGCACCACATACTATCTGGTGCGCAACAAATTATTTTAATTTTAATTATTTCTGTCAATGTCCCTTCAGGGGCTTCGTAATATGTAGCTTAATGGTGCTGAAAAAACTCTAAATTAATATGATTTTTTTTTTTTTTTTTTTTTGCGGAATTGTTGTCCAGTGTAATAAACAAAAGTGGTTCATGAACGGACCCTTGTGGAACACCGCATTTAATCTTTATTAATTCTGTCAGCTGTGATGCTGGAGTGGAAAAGTTTGAAAAATGTTGCTATAAGCTGACCTTGGGCCCGTAAAAATTTGAGGGAGGTCACGCTATCTTCTCCGCATTCTAATGGACCGTCGCAACCTGTGTCCACAGGTGTGGAGGTCAGGGGTCGTCGCTTTACGGCGGAGTGGGAGGCTGTGGGAATGGGGGGTCGGGACCTGTGCTCCGTGGAATTTAGGAGTCGCCATGGCATTGGCAACGGCGCGGCTGGGATGACAGGTAGCCCCCGGGGCCTGTAAATAACTGCTATGCTCTCCTGCTTTTGTATGAGGATGAGCGGAGGGAAACAGGAAATGAAACCATGAGGGACAGATAGTGAAAACAAAGATGATTGTTTTGGTGTTTCATATCTGAGGGCCTCAAAGGCGGGTGTTTTCAAATTGGCCAAGCAATGCGCCCCCTTTGACAGAGTTGTTAGCCAAAAATCAGATGACAGGTGTTGTTTTTCTAGCTTATTTTTCCATTTGCAGATCCACAACATGCCTCAGCACAAAGGGGTCATGCAAAAGACGGACGGGTGACGTATTGATCCGCGGGAACAATCCAAAAGTGGGGGAGGTGAGGTTAACAGGAATCTGATACGGCGGTTTTCTTTCTGCACTCCTGTCACCGGATCTGCAAGTCAGAGAAGAAGGGATTCAGGTGTGTACAAAATAAAAGAGGCGACGGGGGCCTTCTTTCACAGGCGAGGGGATGGGGGTCCTTCACCTCGGCCCCGGGGTGGGTCGCGGTCCATGACCTGCGACCTCGCTCTGAAAGAAGGGAATGTCAGGGAGGGACCGAGAGATGTGTTTGAGCACAGCCAGGAGGTGGTGAAAAAGTCGGGATGCATTTTGAACAAAAAGGAGAGTGATGCGACTTTAACAATTAATCAAATATGTCACTTTGCGATTAATTAATCTTGAATTATTGCATTTTAATTGTTTTTTTTTTAATTGATGAGGAAATAAATAAGCAGCCTAACATAGGTAAATAAACAAAACCAAAAAAAGTCCAAAGTGCATATTAACTATATTGCAAAGTGTATCACATTTGAGACAAGCTTTTCTGGCCCTCATTGCAGTCAAAAAAATTGTTTAAAACCTTATTATGTTTAATCTCACTTTAGTTATATTTGTTTTACCATGAGAACTGCATGTAATGCTTAATGTAGCATTTATGATACCAATTGGAGAACATACAGTGGGGCAAATAACTAAATTTAGTCAACCACCAATTGTGCAAGTTCTCCTACTTGAAAAGATTAGGGAGGCCTGTAATTGTCAACATGGGTAAACCTCAACCATGAGAGACAGAATGTGAAAAAAAAAAACAGCAAATCACATTGTTTGATTTTTTTCCCAAATTAGAGTGGAAAATAAGTATTTGGTCACCTACAAACAAGCAAGATTTCTGGCTGTCAAAGAGGTCTAACTTCTTCTAACGAGGTCTAACGAGGCTCTACTCATTACCTGTATTAATGGCACATGTTTTAACTCATTATCGGTATAAAAGACACCTGTCCACAACCTCAGTCAGTCACACTCCAAACTCCACTATGGCCAAGAGCAAAGAGCTGTCGAAGGACACCAAAGACAAAATTGTGGACCTGCACCAGGCTGGGAAGTCTGCAATAGGTAAAACGCTTGGTGTAAAGAAATCAACTGTGGGAGCAATTATTAGAAAATGGAAGACATACAAGACCACTGATAATCTCCCTCGATCTGGGGTCCTTGCAAGATCTCACCTGGTGTCAAAATGATAACAAAAACGGTGAGCAAAAATCCCAGAACCACACGGGGGGACCTAGTGAATGACCTACAGAGAGCTGGGACCACAGTGACAAAGGCTACTATCAGTAACACCATGCGCCGCCAGGGACTCAAATCCTGCACTGCCAGACGTGTCCCCCTGCTGAAGCCAGTACACGTCCAGGCCCGTCTGCGGATGATCCAGAAGAGGACTGGGAGAATGTGTTATGGTTAGATGAAACCAAAATAGAACTTTTTGGTAGAAACACAGGTTTTGGTGTTTGGAGGAGAAAGAATACTCAATTGCATCCGGGGAGGAAACATCATGCTTTGGGGCTGTTTTTCTGCAAAGGGACCAGGACGACTGATCTGTGTAAAAGAAAGAATGAATGGGGCCATGTATCGAGAGATTTTGAGTGAAAATCTCCTTCCATCAGCAAGGGCATTGAAGATGCGACGTGGCTTGGTCTTTCAGCATGACAATGATCCCAAACACACAGCCAGGGCAACAAAGGAGTGGCTTCGTAAGAAGCATTTCAAGGTCCTGGCCTTGCCAGTCTCCAGATCTCAACCCTATAGAAAATCTGTGGATGGAGTTGAAAGTCCGTGTTGCCCAACGACAGCCCCAAAACATCACTGCCCTAGAGGCGATCTGCATGGAGGAATGGGCCAAAATACCAGCAACAGTGTGTGAAAAGCTTGTGAAGAGTTACAGAAAACGTTTGGCCTCCGTTATTGCCAACAAAGGGTACATAAAAAAGTATTGAGATGAACTTTTGGTATTGACCAAATACTTATTTTCCACCATGATTTGCAAGTAAATTCATTAAAAATCAAACAATGTGATTTTCTGTTTTTTTCCCCCCACATTATGTCTCTCATGGTTGAGGTTTACCCATGTTGACAATTACAGGCCTCTGTAATATTTTCAAGTGGGAGAACTTGCACAATTAGTGGTTGACTAAACTAAATGTTTTTAAGCACTTCAAATGTAATAGTTATGATACGTTTTAAAATTGTTACCGTCCCACCAAATTATTTTTAAACAAGAATAAAGCAGTAGGAAAATGCTTGGCTTTATTAAATGCCTCATAGTGAGTCTATTCAAATCTTTTCAAGCTGCTCACACACAATGAGTTGCCGCAGCAACTGTTTAACAAGTTCAATGATGATTGACACAAGTCAGTGACCCTGGCAAGATCAAACACAAGCATCTGTCAACATCGTTAACTTTAATAAGCAACTCCAAAGACGTGCCTGACAAACAAAGAGCAGGGAGAGGGAGCGAGGGAGCGATGGTAATGGTATTTTTTATTCTTTTATATTTTTGATTGAAAAAAAAATCCTCAATGGACTAAGCGAGGGATTACTGTATGTTCTCGTCTGTCAATGTTCATTCGAGATTGTTGAAAACCTTTCTGTATATTGGTACTAAAACTTTTGAATTTTACAGACGAAAACATTTTGAGTAAACGTTGACTAAAAGTAGACGAAATTAGTCTTGGTTTTTGCCAAACAAACACATTTTGAAATGAATAAAATATGACCAAGACTAATAAGTACCGTATTGGCCCGAATATAAGACGGTGTTTTTTGCATTGAAATAAGATTGAAAAAGAGGGGTCATCTTATATTAGCGGTCTAGACATTATACCCATTCACGACGCTAAATGACAGCAGACATCATTGAAGCGATGTTCTGTTATGACAGATCTCAGCTACTCTCCCCATTCACGACGCTAGATGGCGCTAGATATCATTGAAGCGATGTTCTGTCATGGCAGATCTCAGCTACTCTCAAGTGTAACCAGTTTGCATTATTTTATTGCAATGTTTTTCCTTATTCAGATTTGTTTCAAGACTACAGTTACAGTTTTACCTCACTTTGATGGGTAATGCAGTTATTGCAATTTTGTTGTTTTATCACAATAGATTGGTTTATTTACATTTCAAAAACCAGAAGCCATTCATTTAAGTATGTGATTGCACTTTAGTTTACATATTTAAATGTTCAGATATTAAGATTTGAATGAGGCAAAATAACATGCTTTTTCTCTCAAATATATTGTTATAATCATTTGCTTCAGATGTACTATAATTATTTTCTGTGTTAAAATTAATTTGGTGTTCAAAAAGTCTTTTTTCAATCTTGAGTCTTGAAAAAGAGGGGGTCGTCTTATAATCAGGGCCGTCTTATATTCGGGCCAATACGGTATTATCGTCCAAAAGACTAAAAACATTGCCGGCAAAAGACGTCCAATCCATTTTGACTGGCAGGGGCTGGCTGCGATCATTCGATCATTCCATCGCTGCAGCCAAAATCGATTGAGCGTCTGTCGCTGTCAGTGGCAGCCAAAGAGTTGATTACTCAAACTTTCAAAGATGTCTTGTTCTTGACTCTTCTCCTTTAATCTTCATTATAAGCCGCGCCCCCCGCCCCCATGACCTTTGTTCTCTGGTCACATCAGTCTGTCAAGACATGTGCCTACCAGATGTGAATTTGGCGATGAGCTGTCAGTAGGGGGCAGCACACAAAAAGTCTCTCCATTTTTTATTTATTTATTTATTTTTAAATAACGATTTTTATGAATCATCACTGCCCTGTGCTGTAACATTGTTTTGAACGCCCGTATTCTCAATTGTATTTGAATGCATCGGATGGGTTATTAGAAGACAGAATTGTTGCCATTTCTTTTTTCAAATTAGTTAACGTATTTCAAGCTCTATTTACAGTCCCTTTTACTTTCTGTGCCTAGCGGTGGCCTTCTGTACTGTACTGTATCAATAATTATTCATTGTCTTTGTAATGGCTAATGCTTTCCAAGTTTTCACTACCTCTAATTTACCTTTTTCATAAACTGTTTTATTTGCTTATAAGTCAAAGGTGTCAAACCTGTGGCCCATGGGCCAGATCAGACCAACCAGATCCTTTTGTGTGATCAGAAATCATAGACTTGACTACAGAAATCAGACAATATTTGCAACATGGTTTATTCCTCTGTTTAAAAAAATAAAATAACAACAATAATAATGATAAATTTTTAAAAATCCATTGAAAAAAACAAGGATATTTATCCAACATCCTTTTCTGTTGTTTACATTTGAAAAACAAAAAATGTATTTTATTTAAAAAAAAAAGTATTCACCTTTTTTGTTTTTTATCTAAAAACGTCAATAAAAAATACCAATGAAGAATTATATACATACACGTAGATCTATTTTTGAATAATAATTTTTTAAAAAGAGCATACTTACTATTATCATTTTTATTATTTATAATTAAAATATCAAATACTTTAAATACTTTTAAATATTTTCATTGAGACGCTCCAAAAAGGAGATTTGGACCATTTATGGGTCGACAATCTCTATACATTGAATCGACTATCAAAATACTAATAACAATAATAAAACAGTCGATGAACTTTTTTCAGTGCCATTGATGATGATAGAGGTCCAATCAAATGGCTATTTTCATCCTTCTGCTGTGAATTTTATCCCTCTGAATCAATCAACGTGTTCCCTATAGACCCGGGGTCCTCAATTAGCGAACCGTGGTCCACGACTGGACCACGGCACACCTCTCTGCGGACCCACGGACGAACTTTTTTTTCAACATGCATCGTTTGTATGAATCGCCAATTTATCAATATGCGCAACAATTCTATCGCTAAATTCTGTTTCATTTTTAGTCAAATACCTTCCACGTTTTTACTTCTGTTGTCATCTCTATGACAACAATGATTGGCTGAGAGAGCTTGCATGCATGCGCTGATTGGCTGAGAGACCGTGCATGGATGCGCTGATTGGCCAAAAGAGCCTGCATGCTACTAGCTAGCGTGGACGGACCGCAGGAGTGTCAGCAACCTCAAACACGAGTCACACCCGGCACTTTGCAATCCGTTTGTGCATGCTGACGTGTACATTATTTTTCATTCAAGAACGTGAGTCATACTGTGAGCAAACGTGATTTATTTATTTATTTCCCCGTGTTACCCCAGTACTCTCGCTGCATGCAGGCAATGTTCAAAATCACAAAGTTAAGCAACGTTCACTAACACCACACATGCCACCAGTAGAAGATCACAACATTAACCCTTTAACACAGAACGTATCTGCAGCGACGAGTTTACGCATGTCGTCTTTGAAGCTTCGTCACGCTGTAAATACGTCACCTACGTGCCGCTGGTTGGTCTTATTTGAAAGTACGGAAGTTGATGTCCATACCAGTTTTTATTTGAAGTCAATCGACCAAGAAAAACGGGAGATAATTTCATTTGAGTTTTATAGTTTTATTGCACTCATAAATATGCATTAAAACGCTGCATGGACCACGTATCTATCTCCATATTTCCACCATTTCTTGTCCTTTTTCAAAACCGAAAGCAGCACAAAAGACTACATATCCCAAGAGCCGTTGTGATGTCAAGAAGGACGAACCGAATGTGGACATTTTTTATAAATTTCCGAGCGAGGCGCCAACTAAGGAAAAGGAGACATGCGAGGCAAGCAACGGCCGGTTGGTTTGAGCGAGTGACTTTGAAACGTGCAGAATGAATCTAAAACTAAATTTAGCGCAAGCTAATGCATTATTTCATTAACTCAAGGAAGAAGATGAGCCGTATTTGTCGTTGTTTTCCTGGGATGAGTCGGCGTCTCGGCGAGTAGAAGTGACAGGCTGACAGAAGCGCGCAAAGTCCGCAAACGGCAAAAGAGTAGGCTGTGTGACGTTGTGTGTGATGCAGCTCCCTGACCTGTTCATGCAGAAGCTTTATAGACCCTACTCACCAACGTCACAGAATGACGTGTCGCTGTATCCGTCCGCCATATTGTCCGTCTTTGTTTATCCGTATTCTCACTGGTTTCAATTTGTCGTGCAATTTATAGTGCAATTCATGGAAGACCCGGTGCTTTCAGACGCTGTAAACTCATTGGATGCGTTGCATAAAAGGCGTTATGTGGAAAAGCTTCAGTCTATCCATTCGCCAGATCCATATTTGATGCCTAATTCGATATTTTTCGACCCACTGTCTTCGCCCTCTCTGCCTGACATCTGCTACCCTGATATCTACAACTATCTTGTCCACACAAAATCAGCCTATTCTCACGAAAGTTTGAAAAACTTTAAGAGCAGCACTCTAAGCAACATTACCCCGTGTGACCCTTTAATTCCAATTTTCTAAAATGGCGACAATCAATAAAAAAAAAAAAAGTTGACTGCGATGGCCGAGCTTCAAAGATAGGTGGATATTGGACTATTTCTTCAATAAAACACGCAACAACTGTGTCTGCTTCATTTGCAAAGAGACAGTCGCTGTTTTCAAAGAGTTCGATGTGACGCGATATTAGCAAACAAGACACCCTAACATGTACAACATTACAGGGAAGATACGCAGCGAGAAATTATAGCAACTTGAAGCTAGTTTAATTTCACAGCAGCAGTATTTCGCAAGAGCCCGAGTGTCGAAAGAGAACGCCACAAAGACGAGACTGTTGAAATTATGAATAAAAAAATAATAATAAAGCAAATGTGACACACAGAAGGGCTTGCTAAAATTTGTTTAAATATATTGTTCTATGTAAATCAGCCAAGGTAGCCCCCCGCATTTTTACCACACCAAATCTGGCCCCCTTTGCAAAAGGTTTGGACACACCTGTTTAACTGATGATCCGTAGACAAGGCCAGCTTCTTTCACTTGGTACCAGCTAAATATTATTCAAAATGTAATAACGATGGAAGAATTAAGCATCTTGAATTTGAAACTGTATGTTGTCGGCGATTAGCCTCGCAATGATCTTAATTGTGGTTGCCAGCCCAAAACCCTCTAAATATATATTAAATGCATCTTACAAGATATAAAATGACTACTACATAATCTGTGGTAATCGTTTGGAGCCCAGTTTTCTCGTCGAATTGCAGCAGTCCATCTCGCTCTCCTCTCCGGGTCTCTCGGAATACGGTAGAACTTCAAGTCTCTCCGTCTATCTTTTCTGTTATTGCAACCAACCGCCACACACGCCTTCACCATTTTGATTATTGATGTTAACAAGCAGAAAACCACGCCATAATAGGAGGAATTTACGTAGCGGTAATGCGTCAACACGACGAGTAGACGGACAATATGGTGCGGAGGCGTGGTTGTGACGTCATGTGAGTAGGGTCTATTGAGTTCGCAAAAAAAAAAAAAAAACCTTTAATGGGTCGTATGCCAGAAAAATTTGAATTGAACTGAACTACTTGTCAATATTTTTGAAAATACTTTTTTTCAATGTTATACAGTGCCTTGCAAAAGTATTCGGCCCCCTTGAATCTTGCAACCTTTCGCCACATTTCAGGCTTCAAACATAAAGATATGAAATTTAATCTTTTTGTCAAGAATCAACAACAAGTGGGACACAATCGTGAAGTGGAACAACATTTATTGGATAATTTAAACTTTTTTAACAAATAAAAAACTGAAAAGTGGGGCGTGCAATATTATTCGGCCCCTTTACTTTCAGTGCAGCAAACTCACTCCAGAAGTTCAGTGAGGATCTCTGAATGATCCAATGTTGTTCTAAATGACCGATACAAAAAGATTTCCCAAGCTTTAAACATCTCAAGGAGCACTGTGCAAGCCATCATATTGAAATGGAAGGAGCATCAGACCACTGCAAATCTACCAAGACCCGGCCGTCCTTCCAAACTTTCTTCTCAAACAAGGAGAAAACTGATCAGAGATGCAGCCAAGGGGCCCATGATCACTCTGGATGAACTGCAGAGATCTACAGCTGAGGTGGGAGAGTCTGTCCATAGGACAACAATCAGTCGTACACTGCACAAGTCTGGCCTTCATGGAAGTGTGGCAAGAAGAAAGCCATTTCTCAAAGATATCCATAAAAAGTCTCGTTTAAAGTTTGCCACAAGCCACCTGGGAGACACACCAAACATGTGGAAGAAGGTGCTCTGGTCAGATGAAACCAAAATTGAACTTTTTGGCCACAATGCAAAACGATATGTTTGGCGTAAAAGCAACACAGCTCATCACCCTGAACACACCATCCCCAGTGTCAAACATGGTGGTGGCAGCATCATGGTTTGGGCCTGCTTTTCTTCAGCAGGGACAGGGAAGATGGTTAAAATTGACGGGAAGATGGATGCAGCCAAATACAGGAACATTCTGGAAGAAAACCTGTTGGTATCTGCACAAGACCTGAGACTGGGACGGAGATTTATCTTCCAACAGGACAATGATCCAAAACATAAAGCCAACTCTACAATGGAATGGTTCAAAAATAAACGTATCCAGGTGTTAGAATGGCCAAGTCAAAGTCCAGACCTGAATCCAATCGAGAATCTGTGGAAAGAGCTGAAGACTGCTGTTCACAAACACTCTCCATCCAACCTCACTGAGCTCGAGCTGTTTTGCAAGGAAGAATGGGCAAGAATGTCAGTGTCTCGATGTGCAAAACTGATAGAAACATACCCCAAGCGACTTGCAGCTGTAATTGGAGCAAAAGGTGGCGCTACAAAGTATCAACGCAAGGGGGCCGAATAATATTGCACGCCCCACTTTTCAGTTTTTTATTTGTTAAAAAAGTTTAAATTATCCAATAAATTTTGTTCCACTTCACGATTGTGTCCCACTTGTTGTTGATTCTTGACAAAAAATTAAAATTTTATATCTTTATGTTTGAAGCCTGAAATGTGGCGAAAGGTTGCAAGGTTCAAGGGGGCCGAATACTTTTGCAAGGCACTGTATATATTTTTACTTCACTATAATCTTTTCAATTTTTATAAAGATGAGTGGTCGAGAAGCTCGATTGCATGTACATATATACTTTAGATAAGGTGATGGGTATAATACCTAACTTCACAAAGAGATATCCTCCAAACCCTTTTTGTGTTAGATGATATATATTATTTTTTTTCTCACTATTTTGCACTGTATATATCCCGTTTTGACCATAGTATGTGTAAAGGCCAAAAACGCCTATGACCATACTTGCTGTTTGTGTTGAATTGTCAAACAAAAAACTATTCAATCTTATTTTTTTCTATTGAATGTTTATCCTAACAAGTAGAATAAATATTATCAAGCTTCAAAACGGTTGGTCGAGCATGTTTGGTTGTCAATGGAACATTAACATTACAAATTTTGAAAAAAGATTTTGGGATTTTTTTTTTGCTTTTTGGGTCCAAAATGTGGATTATAACTGGTCAGTGAAGAAAAGAACAGTTTGGACATGAAGTTCAAGGTGTCCTTAAAAAAGGGACCCAACTTGGCCATTGTGAACAATTTTTTCTTTGAAATATAAAGGCAACATCAAATGCATGCATATTCGGCCAAAATAGGCTTAGGTGTTAAAGGGTTAAGCAACGTTCAGTAACGCCACACATGTCAGCAGTAGAGGACCGCATCTAACAAAATGGCATGCTCAAACTTGACCAAGAGAAGAAAAGTGGACAATGAAAATCTCCGTTTCAATGAGAAATGTAATGACAAATATGCGTCAATTTTACCAACTGCAAGTACCAAACCTATGTGCTTACTATGCTTAAAGACAGTTGCTCTGATAAAAAGTGAAAATGTGAAACGCCATTATGTTAAAGAGCACATCTCTTTTGAAGATAAGTTACCTCCTAAATCAGAATTGAGAAGGTAAGAATTTTTTTGAAGCAGTCATATCAAGAGTCAAGCAAGGTTATTGTTAAATCTATGACACAACAACAAATTGCAACGGAGTTCTCACTCAGAGTGTCGTTGGGTTGGCCAAACATAATAATTCAATACAATTTTATTTGTATAGCCCTATATCACAACAGGTTTGTCTCAGAGGGCTTTACAGAGTCATTTTGATACACAGTCAGATACAGTAGATCCGGGTTCCCCGACCTTTTTTGCACCACGGACTGGTGTTATTTGGGTCTTTTTTTCACGGACCGGTGTTCTGACAAATTTTGCAACCCATCTAAAATTGCAACGATGCGGTTCTGCGCATGCGCGTCACGTTAAACATAGCCGCAAAATGTGCAAATTCAGCGATTCCAAAGTAAACACAACAAACTTTCTTGAAAGAAAGGAATATTAACTTACGTTTGATCATAGAAGGACTTGTAGAAAAGGTCTCCTCAGATACATCCTGCCATGTTAGCTGCACACAACAACTGCACACCGCTCTCACCATTAACGACTTTGCCTTGTCGTTAAGCTTTAATTAAGAAGCCCGCTTCACAAAGATACGATGTTGGAAATTGTAGCAAGGTTTTCAATGCTCTCATAGCGATGTCAGGATATTCCGGAATGACTTTAATCCAGAACCTCGGTAGAGTTGTTGTCTCAAATGGACGTTTAATAAGGTCGCCCTCATTTGCGATCTCTACAAGTTGAGCCTCCTGTTGCAGAGACATGCTTGAATCACTCGGTTTATTCACAAACGGGTCACGAATCCACTCCTTCACAGTTCGTGGGTCTTCGAGGTTGTAGACTCGTCAGGTGCCCTTTTCGTCTTAAAAATATCTCCAAAGACGTCTGTTTTCAAGTTATCTTCGCTCGTGTGGGGGCTAATTATTTCCGGGAACAAACGTGCTGTGCCCGCGGCCTAATAATACATTATTATCGAGGACAAGCGCACATAGATATATTATATACACAAACAAGATGTACTCCTAACAGTCTAATCAATGGATTTCTATGACGACATTCTAATCTATCCTGTAGTATTATATCTAGAGTAGACAGGGATATTGGTGTGTTAAGCAGGGGCACAGGCTTAATTCAGCCAGATTGCGGTCGTTATTAAATTATTATTTCTGTGCGGCCCGGTAGCAAATGCGCCACGGACCGGTTCCGGGGATGCAGCCCGGCAGATGGGGACCCCTGCAGTAGATGAATGAAATGAGTCCATGACCTAAGAAGTCGTTTTCTGATGGAGAAATAATAAAAGAGTGTATGACTGAAGTGATGACAGCAATGTTCAAAGGGAAAGAAAAGGAGAAAATGACAACAAAAATCAAACCTCACTCTCAGATTTATCAACCACAAGACACACTGAAGTACTGGCTGATGATGTGAGTAAACAGCTTTCTGACCCCCAAATGCCATTTCAATGCCAGTGTTTACAGTTAAAGTTACTGTATATAATTGTTATGTTTGCACCTTAATGGCAGAGCTTGTCATTTATGTTCTGAACATGTGAACATGTACTGTACTACTTGCAGGTTTTCTTTTTTGTCCAGCAGTGTTTTACATTTACAAAATGGAATTTCAGTAGTTATTGTTTGCACCTTAATGAAAGATCTAGTTAATTATTTAGTGCACATGCATAAACATTGCACTTGTAGGCCTGTCGTGATAACAAATTTTAGTAGGCGATATGTCTCATAAATTATAGCCGATATGCGATATTATTGCCTGTTTTTTCCCAACCTATTCAACCACAAATATAGTGACAATACATCCTAATAAATCACCTATTCACATGCAATAAATTGTTATTCTTAAACAAAACACAAACTATATTAGAATTTATTAAATATAAAAAAAAAACACACACAAAAAAACACAGTGAATAATGAGTCATTTTAATTCAATTCAACTCAATTTTATTTGTTTAGCCCTAGATCACAACAACGCTGTCTCAAAGGGCTTTGCACAGGCAATATGACACACAATCAGAAAACGGCAAATGAAGTAACAACGATGAATAAATAAAGTTCAAGTCCTGGGCATCCCCCATCCTTAGACCCTCCATGTCGGCAAGGAAAAACTCCAAAAACTCCGGAGTCTTTGGGAGAAATTGAGAAACCTTGGGGAGTACCACAGTCAGGAGAGATCCACTCCCAGGACGGATAGACAGGAAGCACCAGGACTGCTAAAGGGAATTAGCAGGCGAAGTTACAGTCCTTAAAGATGCAGTGGAGTAAAGGAACAAAAAGAGTCCATCTAGCCAGATGAGACGGGGGTAGCAACGAGGACGTCCATCCAGCCAGGGGTCCAGACAGTCAGGAGGCTGCAACTGAAAAATAGCCCCTCCCCTGAGGGGAGGGGGGAAAGGGGACACCGGGTGACTAGTGATGAAGAGACTAGACAACTAGATATTAACATTGGAAAGTGGTAGGTAGAGTGAGAAAGAGGAGATAGAACTCAGTGGCTGTATTTCCCCCAGAATTAAAGCTTCTATTGCAGCTTAGACTAAACTGTGAGTCTACTCCGACTTCAACTAGCCTGACCATAAGCTTTGTCGAATAGGAACGTTTTTAATCTAATCTTAAATGTGCAGACTGTCTCGGCTTCTTTAATGTTAGCTGGAAGCTGATTCCATAAAACAGGGGCTTGGTGGCTAAAGGCTCTAGCTCCGACAGTACTTTTAGAAACCATGGGAACTACCAGTAGACCTGCATGGGGCGGTATGGAACCGGAGCATCGGTGAGATAAGATGGCCCCAACCCATTCATGGTCTTAAATGTAAGAAGGAGGATTTTAAATTTAATTCTAAACTCGACTGGAAGCCAGTGAAGGGCCTGGAGCATAGGGGTGATGTGCTCTCTTCTATTGGTTCCTGTTAAAAGTCTTGCTGCTGCGTTTTGGAATAGCTGAAGACCTTTTAGAGAACTTTTAGGACAAGCTGCAAGTAGGGAGTTGCAGTAATCCAATCTCGATGTAACGAACGCGTGAATTAATTTTTCTGCATCGTTTTTAGACAAAATATTTCTAATTTTGGCTATGTTGCGCAGGTGAAAAAAGGCTGTTCTGCAGGTTTGTTTAATATGAGTCTGGGTCAAATAGAACTCCTAGTTTTTAACTGTGGTGCTGGAGGCTACACTTACATTGTCCAGAGTGACTATCTGGGCAGTTAAAGAGTCTTTCACACTTTTTGGGCCTATTATAAGGACTTCTGTCTTTTCAGGGTTAAGTGGAAGATAATTACGGCTCATCCAGGTATTTATATCTCGGACACAGGTGCTTAGTTTATCCACTTGCCTGATCTGCTCAGGTTTAATTGATAAATACAGTTGTATGTCATCGGCGGAACAATGAAAATTAATGCTATGTTTTCTAATGATATTGCCTAAAGGAAGCATATGCAGCGTAAACAAGATGGGCCCGAGGACCGACCCTTGCGGCACACCATAACTGACTCCGGAATACGGTGATGATTGCTGGTTTACATTGACAAGCTGGTACCTATTAGATAAATAGGATTTATACAAGCATAGAGCTGCTCTTCTAATGCCTATGTCACATTCTAGTCTCTGCAATAAGATAGTATAGTCGATTGTGTCAAAGGCTGCACTCAGGTCCAACAGAACCAGGATCGAGACTAATCCATCGTCAGCGGCTAGTAACAAGTCGTTAGTTACTTTGACTAATGCAGTTTCAGTGCTATGATGAGCTCGAATGCCAGACTGGAAAAGTTCAAATAAACTATTGTCCTGTAGGTGCTTGAGTTGTTTAACTACCACTCTTTCAAGGACTTTGGAGAGGAAGGGTAGATTAGAGATAGGTCTATAATTGGCCAAGATATCAGGATCAAGAGTAGGTTTTTTCAAGAGCGGTTTAATAACTGCATATTTAAAGGACTGATTATTGAGTCAAGTTATTGAGTCAGAAGGGGCCCAACGCCTTGCTTCCTTGCTTATGCAGTATAGCGGCCCTGCTGAAGTGGCCCTAAAAATTTTTGAAGTGTAGAACTCAGGCACCTTCTCACTGGCGTCCAATTTACTCCCAAAGAAAGAGTGAAAGAGAGAGGAGAGAGAGTGCCTTGTCTTGATGGAGGAGGCAAATGCTGAGAACAAGTCGCGATGAGAAAGGAGGCCATTGTAGGGGGCTGGCCCGGGTACAAGTCGCCCATTCAGAAGCGGCCGGCCGTGTACAATGGCTAAACTAACATCACTGACATTTGGAGTCGGCCTAGGAGACGGCGGGGAGGCCGAGGGGGACGCTTGTCGGGGGCGCTAATCATCGATAAAAAATCGCACGTCAGCGTCGGGGATCAAACCCCGGCTTTAAAGACATCTGAGATAGCCGCTTCCCCTCTATAGGCCGTCCCCCAGCGGGGCCACGCGGGAGGCCGCCGGAGGCCAGCGGGGCCACGCAAAGCAGGCCCGGATCAAAGCGCCGCTAGCTACGCTCTACTGGCCGCCGTTAAAAGACACTTGGGGAAAGCGGAAAGTCAGCTCAAGAGTCGCCTTTTTTGTTACATGCGCGTCACTGACGACTTGATCGCATCACAAGTACTTCATCGACACAAGTTGCAGCGCGCTTGTTGAGGATACTACTTTTCATTAAATGGGATTACTTACCCGTCTGTGCCACTTTATTCAATTGTAAGGATTGTGTTGGAGTAAGAAAGAGTAAGCAAATTATAGCAAACCCTCACTTAAATAAAAGCATTGTAATATTTAGTATTTTATAGTAAGTGTTTTTATGAAAACATTATTAAGTCATTTATTAAGTCAATTTCCACAATAATATTTGTACAGTGGACTGCTTTATTTCCTATTTTGACAATATTTTTACATTGGAAATACTTATTCGGATATACATACAGTGGTACTAAAAGTTATCTGAACCTTTTGGAATTTCTCACGTCTGCATAAAATCCCCATCAAATGTGATCTGATCTTTGTCAAAATCACACAGATGAAAAACCAGTGTCTGCTTTAACTAAAACCACCCAAACATTTATAGGTCTTCATATTTTAATGAGGATAGTATGCAAACAATGACAGACGGGAGGAAATATAAGTAAGTGAACCATCACACTTAATATTTTGTGGCCCCCCTTTGGCAGTGAATATCTCTATCCATCAAACCCGTCCACTACTAGCAAGTCTAACGATAGCCAAAAAAACAATATTGTTGAATTGGAAAAACAAACAAAACATTAGCATTAACCAATGGCTAAATCTAATCATTGAATATATAACATTAGAGAAAATATCTGCCAAACAGACAAATAAAATGGACAAATACGAACAACAGTGGGAAACCGTCGCAAGAATGATGAACATAGAATAAGGATTCTCTCTCACCTGCGAAGGAATGCCTCAAAAATAATAGAAATGTATACATAAATGGATGTATGCGGGGTGTCCAGGGAAGTTGTATGCATCCTTCTGCAGCTGGAAACTGGACATGTTTAAATCCGAACTGTTTTATACACTCCCAACAGCATGTAATAAATAATTTTTCTTCCTTCACAGTTTAGTCGGTCAATGGGCTTATTTTACAAGGATACTCATAGACAATTTGGTTTCCAGCTACTGGGGATCATATGCAACTTTTTTTTGGAACACCCTATATATTACTTATCAGACTTGGAACAATTAAGGAACTATGCGTAAATAATACACTTCACTGGTCCTTGGCATACATCTAATGGTGTTTGATAAACCTCTTCTTCTATCAGCTTTACAGGTGGAGTTTGTTGGCGTCCTGCCATGGGCCGTCCCGCCGCCGGTCTTGGCCCCCGGGATTTTCGGCCGGGGCTTGTCTGGTTGCGTCTGGCTGTGAGGGGGGTCCCGTCGGGCGCGCGCTGGTGTCGTGGGCGGGTGCGGGGGCCGCGCGGGTGCCGGTCCGGGGCCGCGGCCCTTCCCCGGCCGGCCGGGGTGGGGTGGAGTTGGGGTGGGGGCCGGGGGGTGTATGCGGCAGCCATGGTTCCTTCCCAGGTCCGCCCGGCCGGAGCCGCGTCTCCCTGTACCGGGTGCCGGGGAGGTGCCCTCTGGTGCCATACCGCGCGCCCCTCTTGGCCCGGGGGTGGGTTGTGGGGGGTGCGCTTCCCTCCCCTTGGTCTGTTTCCGGCCCTGTCCGCCTCCCTAGGCCGCGGCGGCCGCGGCTGCCCCCCGGCCGGTGGGGTCGTTGGCGGGGCCTCTTGGGGCCCGCGGGGCCTAGGGTGAGGCTCGCTGTCCCTTGCCGGTGGGGTGAACGCCCCTTGGTCGCCGGCGCTTGGTGTGGCGCCTGCTCGGGGTGCGGGGTGGGTGCTCGGTGGGTGGGAGGGGGGTGGGCGGTTGCGGAGGCGCCGTGGGTGGTCTGGGGCGGGGATTGATCGGGGCCCTGACGCTTCTTCCGCCCTGGGGCCGGTGGTTCTGGTGGACGGGGCCACGCCCGCAGGAGCCTGCCTCTTAACTCACGCACTTCTCATTTTGGCACTGTAAATATTTTTCACCCTGGCACTTACATGCTCATACATTTCTCCGGGGAGAGTTGGGACGGGGCTTTACAGTCCCGGCCCGACTCCCCCCTGTTTTTAATGCACCACACACCAAGGCTGTGGGATGGTTGGGACCTGTTGGGGGGGGGGGGGCCTCACGGCTGCCTCCTCACCACAGGCCCCGCCATCCCTGCACCTTTTTTAAATGCACCACACACATCATACTCCACAGGAGAGCTCCGGCAAAGGGCGGTGGGACGGGCGGCTGGACAGAAACTCCATGCTGCGGTCCCACTGCCCCAAGCCAAGCTCTCCTATTTTAATGCATACATTGCACTACCCTCCCCTCACACCCCCATCACGGTGCTGGGTGATGGCTGCCAGTCGGGAACCTGGCAGCCACAGTAATAGGGTGGTAGGTGGGTCTCACACTTTTTCTATATGGCGTGGCTCCCGGGGTGTGGCCTCCCCTCTGCCTCGGCTGCCGGCCGCGGGAGTGGGTTGGGGGGTCGGGTCTCCGATCTTGCATCGCCCCGTGGCAGTTCCTGGGCGTTCTCCTGCCTCCGCCTTCCCCTCTCTTCTCTGGCTGGGCATCCGCCCTGCGCTCCGTCGCGGGTCGCTGGCTGGGCGCCGGTGTATCAGCGGGGTGTCGCCTGCACCGGCGGGGGACCCTGCCTTGCCTGGGGCTTGGTGGGCCGCTGGGGGTCCCGTGGCGTGCCGTGCCGGTTGGGGGGCTGTGGCTGTGGCTCGTGGCCCGGGTGGGCGGGCGGGGGTGGGTGTAGGCGTGGGGTTGGTGATGCGTCCCCTCCTGCCATCCCTGAAGGCCGGTTGATGGGCGCGCGGGTGGCCCGGGGGACCACCCTGGGTCCCGGGGGGGGGACGGTGGCTCCTTTGCTGGGCGGCGGGAGGAGGGATGGGCTGCGCATGGCACCCCCCCCGCCCGCCCTCCCTCCCCGGGCTGGCTGGGTGGGGGCCGTGGCCCTGGGTTGGCGCCCGCGCGGTCTCTCCGCCCGTCTGCGTGGCTGTCGCGCGCCCGGTGGGGCTTGCGTGCTGCTGGATGTTGTAGGGCATGCTCGGGTTGGGGGTTCCGGTGCCGGGATTGGCGATGCGGCGGCGTAGGGTTGGTCGCCAACGGGCTTACACTCATAAGAGATTCACACGATTACTGGGTTTTAGATCACAGAACTGATTTGTGTACACTCTACCCCTTTCAATCACTTAGCTTATAGTCTTATAGACACCCCCACCCCCATTCTCCTCTTTCACTGGCCAATTGGCCCCCACATGGTGTAAACCGGAAATACATCTCGCTGACGATAGCACCAACATATTAGTAACTAGTTTAGATGTTCAATGTATTTCTTCTTGTTGTTTGTGTATGTGTTTCTTTTCTTTCTTCTCTTGTATTTCTTTTCTTCTGTCCCCCCATAATCCCTTCCTGTTCGCTGCTTTGTCATAATAAAAAGGTATTTTGAATGATCACAATGGGAGTATGTCAGACTCTCCATGTGAAACATTAAAACTGTTCAGAATCCGGGCACTTAGACTTCCATTCTCTGTGTCAAACAGCTGAACAGGACAGGTTTAAAAAAATAAATAAATAAATTAAAAAAAAGAAAAGAAAAAAAAAAAAGAAAAACCAGTGTCTGCTTTAACTAAAACCACCCAAACATTTATAGGTCTTCATATTTTAATGAGGATAGTATGCAAACAATGACAGACGGGGGGAAATATAAGTAAGTGAACCATCACACTTAATATTTTGTGGCCCCCCTTTGGCAGCAATAACTTCAAACAGACGCTTCCTGTAGCTGCAAATCAGTCTAGCACATCGATCAGGACTAATCTTGGCCCATTCTTCTCTGCAAAACTGCTGTACTTCAGTCAGATTCCTGGGATGTCTGGTATAAATCGCTGTCTTTAGGTGATGCCACAGCATCTCAATGGGGTTCAAGTCTGGACCTTGACTTGGCCACTCCAAAATGTGTATTTTGTTCTTCTGAAACCATTCTGAAGTTGATTTACTTCTGTGTTTTGGATCATTGTCTTGTTGCAGCATCCATCCTCTTTTAGATTCAACTGTTTGGCAGATGGCCTCAGGTTTTCCTGCAAAACTTTTGAATTCATTCTTCTATTAATGATTGCAAGATTTCCTGGCCCTGAAGCAGTAAAGATGCCCTGAATCATGATGCTCCCATATACATATATACAGTTGTGGTCAAAAGTTTACATAAACTTGTGAAGAACATAATGTCATGGCTCTCTTGAGTTTCCAGTTATTTCTACAACTCTGATTTTTCTCTGATAGAGTGATTGGAACAGATAATTCTTTGTCACAAAAAACATTGATGAAGTTTGGTTCTTTTATGACTTTATTATGGGTGAACAGAAAAAAGTGATCATATCTGCTGGGTCAAAAATATACATACAGCAGCGCTAATATTTGGTAACATGTCCCTTGGCCATTTTCACTTCAGTTAGGCGCTTTTGGTAGCCATCCACAAGCTTCTGGCAAGCGACTGGTTGAATCTTTGACCACTCCTCTTGACAGAATTGGTGCAATTCAGTTAAATTTGATGGCTTTCTGACATGGACTTGTTTCTTCAGCATTGTCCAATAGTTCAAGTCAGGACTTTGGGAAGGCCATTCGAAAACCTTAATTCTAGCCTGATTTAGCCATTCCATTACCACTTTTGATGTGTGTTTGGGGTCATTGTCCTGTTGGAACACCCAACTGCGCCCAAGACCCAATTTTCGAGCTGATGACGTTAGGTTATCTTGAAGAATTTGAAGGTAATCCTCCTTCTTCATTATCCCATTTACTCTCTGTAAAGCACCAGTTCCATTGGCAGCAAAACAGCCCCACAGCATAATACTACCACCACCGTGCTTGACGGTAGGCATGGTGTACTTGGGGTTAAAGGCCTTAGCTTTTCTCCGCCAAACATATTGCTGGGCATTGTGGCCAAACAGCTCGATTTTTGTTTCGTCTGACCACAGAACTTTCCTCCAGAAGGTCTTATCTTTGTCCATGTGATCAGCAGCAAACTTCAGTCGAGCCTTAAGGTGCCGCTTTTGGAGCAAGGGCTTCCTTCTTGCACGGCAGCCTCTCAGTCCATGGGGATGCAAAACACGCTTGACTGTGGACACTGACACCTGTGTTCCAGCAGCTTGTAATTCTTGGCAGATCTGCTTTTTGGTGATTCTCGGTTGAATCTTCACCCTCCTGACCAATTTTCTCTCAGCAGCAGGTGATAGCTTGCATTTTCTTCCTGATCGTGGCAGTGACAAAACAGTGCCATGCACTTTTGCACTGTTGCTCTTGGGACCTGCAGCTGCTTTGAAATGGCTCCAAGTGACTTTCCTGACTTTGTTATGATCGTGAGCAGACAACCCTAAAGCAGGCACGTGAGTTGGCGTGGTTAGGAAGTCAAAAAGTTTATTCAAAAATGGAAATCGTTGGTGTAGAGAGCCTGGGCGAAGGTAACAAGAGACGTGAGGCGCTGGCGAGATCCTAGGGTAAAGCAAGAGAGGTCTATGATCAGATAAGGTCAGTCAGAAATATTCAAAACACGAGAACGCACTAACAGTGTACTGAGAGAGACGATCCAGCGACGTGGTGGAGCTCTGGCTGGCTTATGTAGGCTGGTGATGGTGATTGCTGCCAGCTGCCGTCGCTCCACCCGTCAGGTGCTGGGCCTGTAATTGGATGACAAACACAGCCACAGACCTGCCCAGCACTAGGCCTGACAGACTTGTTCAAATCAATGATTGTTCAAGTCAATAATCACTCATAAGAAATTGCTAATTCGTGTTGCTGTATGTATATTTTTGACCCAGCAGATTTGATCACTTTTTCTGTTAACCCATAATAAAGTCATAAAAGAACCAAACTTCATGAATGTTTTTTGTGACAAAGAAGTATCTATTCCAATCACTCTATCGGAGAAAAATCAGAGTTGTAGAAATAACTGGAAACTCAAGAGAGCCATGACTTGTAAACTTTTGACCACAACTATGTATATATACAGTGCCTTGCAAAAGTATTCGGCCCCCTTGAATCTTGCAACCTTTCGCCACATTTCAGGCTTCAAACATAAAGATATGAAATTTAATTTTTTTGTCAAGAACCAACAACAAGTGGGACACAATCGTGAAGTGGAACAACATTTATTGGATAATTTAAACTTTTTTAACAAATAAAAAACTGAAAAGTGGGGCGTGCAATATTATTCGGCCCCTTTACTTTCAGTGCAGCAAACTCACTCCAGAAGTTCAGTGAGGATCTCTGAATGATCCAATGTTGTCCTAAATGACCGATGATGATAAATAGAATCCACCTGTGTGTAATCAAGTCTCCGTATAAATGCACCTGCTCTGTGATAGTCTCAGGGTTCTGTTTAAAGTGCAGAGAGCATTATGAAAACCAATGAACACACCAGGCAGGTCCGAGATACTGTTGTGGAGAATTTTAAATCCGGATTTGGATACAAAAAGATTTCCCAAGATTTAAACATCTCTAGGAGCACTGTGCAAGCCATCATATTGAAATGGAAGGAGCATCAGACCACTGCAAATCTACCAAGTCCCGGCCGTCCTTCCAAACTTTCTTCTCAAACAAGGAGAAAACTGATCAGAGATGCAGCCAAGAGGCCCATGATCACTCTGGATGAACTGCAGAGATCTACAGCTGAGGTGGGAGAGTCTGTCCATAGGACAACAATCACTCGTACACTGCACAAATCTGGCCTTTATGGAAGAGTGGCAAGAAGAAAGCCATTTCTCAAAGATATCCATAAAAAGTCTCGTTTAAAGTTTGCCACAAGCCACCTGGGAGACACACCAAACATGTGGAAGAAGGTGCTGTGGTCAGATGAAACCAAAATTGAACTTTTTGGCCACAATGCAAAACGATATGTTTGGCGTAAAAGCAACACAGCTCATCACCCTGAACACACCATCCCCACTGTCAAACATGGTGGTGGCAGCATCATGGTTTGGGCCTGCTTTTCTTCAGCAGGGACAGGGAAGATGGTTAAAATTGACGGGAAGATGGATGCAGCCAAATACAGGAACATTCTGGAAGAAAACCTGTTGGTATCTGCACAAGACCTGAGACTGGGACGGAGATTTATCTTCCAACAGGACAATGATCCAAAACATAAAGCCAAATCTACAATGGAATGGTTCACAAATAAATGTATCCAGGTGTTAGAATGGCCATGTCAAAGTCCAGACCTGAATCCAATCGAGAATCTGTGGAAAGAACTGAAGACTGCTGTTCACAAACACTCTCCATCCAACCTCACTGAGCTCGAGTTGTTTTGCAAGGAAGAATGGGCAAGAATGTCAGTCTCTCGATGTGCAAAACTGATAGAAACATACCCCAAGCGACTTGCAGCTGTAATTGGAGCAAAAGGTGGCGCTACAAAATATTAACGCAAGGGGGCCAAATAATATCGCACACCCCACTTTTTAGTTTTTTATTTGTTAAAAAAGTTTAAATTATCCAATAAATTTTATTCCACTTCACGATTGGGTCCCACTTGTTGTTGATTCTTGACAAAAAAATTAAAATTTTATATCTTTATGTTTGAAGCCTGAAATGTGGCGAAAGGTTGCAAGGTTCAAGGGGGCCGAATACTTTTGCAAGGCACTGTATATATATATATATATATTATATTCGTCAGAGGGTCCAACCCCTGTTTATCATTAGAGGGTCCAACCCTCTGACGAATATAGGCGGAAGTGCTCGCCGAAACATGTCAGATAAATAATATGACCTACTATTGCCTGGGATAAAAGAAAAAGTTTGACCAATTTATAAGTGTAGGCAAAATGAACTCTATACAACTAGTTACAGAAAACGTTTGGCCTCCGTTATTGCCAACAAAGAGTACATAACAAAGTATTGAGATGAACTATTGGTATTGACCAAATACTTATTTTCTGGCTGGGTTGAAACAAAAGCGGTTGCGTGACGTCTGTAAACGGGGGTTTTCAGGGTAAAACGGACAAATTAAAAATAGCTCGGGGGCTTAATGTGCCATGAATCTGCGATGGCAGGATATAGACATATTGTTCTATCAAACACAACAGTTGTTTTAGCTTAAAATACAGCAGTTTCTTTTACAGAGGAGTGCAAGAGCAGAAACTGCTTTTTCAGTCTTTTCTGTTTTCCGCCATATAAATATATATATATATATATATATATATATATATATATATATATATATATATATATATATATATATATATATATATATATATATATATATATATATATATATATATGTCCGCGCCTTTTTGGTTTTGCAATTAATGTATTCCGAACGCTTATGGAATGAATTCATCGAGCTCTGTGTGCCTGTGTGTGACGTGAAGCACTGCTGTGTATAAATTCCCGCCCCGCAAGTAAATGTCGAGTAACGCCCTCTCTCGCTTACGCGCGAAGTTAAAGTGAAACAAGAAAGAAAACAAATAGCTATGGCGAGCAGAGGAGTGGAGAGACAGAATTTTGAGGAAGCCCCGGCTTCTTTCAAATCTGCGGTGTGGCAACATTGTGGTTTCCTCGTAGATTACAATGCGGAGGGAGAGAAAATATAGAAAAAAAAATTTGCAAGCATTGCTCAGCGCTTGTTCCCCATGCTAATGGCAACACTTTTATAACATGACTCATGCACCTCAGCCAGCATCACCCACAGATATCACTTTCTCAGGGTAGGACAACCCCGAAGATGACACCAGTGAAAACACACGGCGGGCTTTTATTTATTTGCAACGCTTGACCCGCGTTACATTGTTCCCTCGCGGACATATTTCTCCAACAACGTAATCCCCGACATTTATGAAATGGCACGCAAAGCCATCGAAGATGATTTCGCTAAAGCACATAGTTTCGCCCTGACCACTGATAGTTGGAAGTTGGACGTCCCGTGCTACAGAGTGCCACTACCTAACTGTGACAGTCCACTATAATTCATACCTGTCAAATTGTACGGTCTCGTCGTAATTTGTACAAGTGAGCACTCATTACGTTCAAAATCTGCACGTTTTTCGTGCATTACGTTTTTTTTTTGTTTAATCTGTTCGGATTCGGTCACCGTTTCTGCAACGAGACAATGCGTTGCTTGAATGACGCGAGAAAAGTCCGAGACTCGGAGAGGGAAGAGTGTTTGTTGAGACGCTATAGCAAACGCGATGCTAGGCTAGGTGGCTCCAATATTACGTGACTTAGCCGACAACATACAATCTACGCCTAGATGTCTCATGCATATATGGAACTACATGCGAAATGACACTCGGTAGCATTAGTAAACAGCCGCCATTTTAGAGCAGTAAACTTCTCAGAAAGGCTCTGTTGTAGTAAACCGATACGAGCGAACCTAAGCAACTTTTTATCTAAAAAAAATCCTAAATCGACAAAATCTTGACTTGAGTCTATCTTTAAAGGATGAAACAGTTTTAAAATTTTCACATGTTGAAAGTAGACAAGGGAACTAATGCAAAAACGGGAGCAATTTTATCAACTTTAATGGTTGATTCACAACATTAAATGACCTCCAAACATAGCAAAGGTTACTATGTTTTTTGTTTTTTTGTTTTTTTTTAATGAAAAACAAAAAACATGAAAGGTATCACCACTTTGCCAAGTAACTGTTTTACTACTGTGTGTGTTTTTCAGTAGTCAGTCACTACACTAGCCAAAGAGCTAAGAGGCATTTTAACAGTCGAAAATGTTTACATTTTTAGTGTTTATTTCATTTTTTAAAAATCAAAATAAAGGCAGTTTAAAAAAAAAAAAAAAAAAAAGCAAAACGCAAACCTAAACCGAACCGAAACCGTGATCCCAAAACCGAGGTTCAAACCGAACCGTGGGCAAACTGAACCGTTGCACCCCTAATATATACAGACACATATGTATATCACATATACACATATATATACACACATACACAAAAATATTTATATACTGTATTTGGTAAAATGGTAAATGGACTTACACTTGTATCGCGCCTTTCCACCTTTAAGGCCCTCAAAGCACTTCACACTATATCCTCATCTACCTTCTTGGTGACACAGCACCAGGAATAACATGGGGTTAAGTATCATGCTCAAGGATATTTAGACGAGTTCATCGAATCATTCGATCGAACCCACAACTTCTAGGTTGGGGAACGACTAATCTGAGACATGCCACCCCACATACTATACATACTGTATATACACACACATATATACACCTATCGCATTTTCATCTCGTTGTCATCTTGTCAGACAAAAACTGCCATTCGTCTGGTTATATTCTAGTCTCCCAAGCCATGCTTTTAGCACATCATCATCACGTCATTGTCATGAAAAAATTGTTTGGCGACGAAATATTTTCGTTATTGTCATTGCTGACGAAAACAACAATGCTCCTGAGTATAAGTCGAAGGCCCAGCTAAACAATGAAACTTATAGTCCAGAAAATAAGGGAATTGTCTGTCCTGCCTTTTTTTCCTCTGCATGCGCATGCCCCCAAAGCATGAGGCTGCACATGAACACGCGCCCGCTCGTTGACGTCCAAGGCTGAACGGCGGGCAGCTCATGAAGGCGGCCTGTGTGTCCGCATACACACTTGCAAGGGGGTAAACAAGGCCGGACCACCTAGCCTGGCAGCCTGAAGGCAACCTGGCGTGCGTTGCCATCCCTTAATCTGCCCACAACCACACTGTGACCCCTCCGTTTGCAGGTCTGTTAAAAGTAATAGCAGCTGCTAGAAGCAACAAAGTGAGAACCTGATCTACTCTAGCGAGGCCTGACCCTATGCCCATGAATCAGCTCTGGACAGGCGCTACTTGAGTGCGCCTCATAAACAGAATTCCCAGCAATGCCCTGGCGAGCTCCTTTGGAAAAGCGCCGACCTATTTTTGGGTCGCATCCCCAAGTCTCTTCGAGAATGTTTCCGGGTGTATTTAAAGATGATGATCTGTTTGTGTTAGGGGTGCGAGGAGAGGACGCCGGATCGCGGAGATGACACTTGATGGTTGTATTAGGACCAGGACTTTAAAATACATTTGTATAGTGTGAAGGCAAATTCTTTGTACTTGGCCAAGGGCGTAGGTTTGGTCTGAACATTGGTAGGGATGATATAACAGCATAACCTGCATGTACATACCTGTCAAGTTGTACGGTATCGGCGTAATTTGTACAAGTGAGCACTGATTTTCAAATGTGTACGCCGTACGTTCAAAATCTGTACGTTTTTCGGGCATTACGTTTTTTTTTCTCCGGATTTTGTCACCGTTTCGGCAACGAGGCAATGTGCGTTACTATGCGTTACTACGTTGGTTGAATGACGCGAGAAAAGTCAGAGACACGGAGAAAGAAGAGCGGGAGTGGGAAGGAGGGAGGAGTTGTGACGCCGTTTCAAACGCGATGCTAGGCTAGATGGCACCAATATTTCCTGACTGTAGCTGACAACCTGCAATCTACGCCCACTTGATGCAACACTAGATATCATATGCATATAGAACTAGATGCGAAATGACAGACTCAGCGGCGTTCGTAAACAACCTCCATCTTAAAGCAGTAGACTTCTCAGAAAGGCTCTGTTGTTTTGAGCCTTCATAGCGGACCTAAGTAACTTTTTATCTAAACTACTCCTAAATCCAAAATCTTGACTCAAATCTATCTTTAAATGATGAAACAGTTTTAAAACATTCACATATCGAAAGTAGACGGAGGGGAACAAATGCAAATTACGGAAGCAATTTTAACAACTTTAACGGTTGATTCACAACATTAAATGACTTCCAAACATAGCAAAGGTTACAATGTTTTTTTTCTTTTTTTTTTTCTTTTTTTTTTTTAATAAAAAAAACAAACAAACAAAAAAAACATGGAAGGTAACACCAGTTACTTTACCAAGTAACTAATTACTCTTACATTCAGGTAACTCAGTTACTAACAATTATTTTTTGGGAGAATTCATTTGTAACTGTAATTAATTACTTTTTTAAAGGGATCCTCTATTTTTAAGACAAGCAATTCTTAAAAGATAAATGTTAGTATGAGTTATAATAACTTGATATTATAACCCCTCTTATTGTTTTTTTTCTTCAATAAAGTTTGTAAAATTATTTTAAGTGATAGGTCGCCATTCTTGTTACGTCGCAGTGCGTGACGTCACCGGGAGTAGTTGTCCCCCAAACCAGAGGTTGTGGGTTCGATTCTCCGCTCTGATGAACTCGTCTAAGTGTCCTTGAGCAAGATACTGAACCCCACGTTGCTCCTGGTGCTGCGTCACCAGTAGGTAGATGGCGAGATAGTGTAAAGCGCTTTGAGCGCCTTGAAAGGTGGAAAAGCGCTATATAAGTATAACACCATACTGTATATATTTGCGTGTGTGTTTAATGTATTTATTCAGATTTAGCGTTGGAAAGAGATAAATATAAGACATGTTTTTTCGCTTTTTTACCCCAAAGTTCAATTTAAAAAAAAAAAATATATATATATATATACAGTGCCTTGCAAAAGTATTCGGCCCCCTTGAATCTTGCAACCTTTCGCCACATTTCAGGCTTCAAACATAAAGATATGAAATGTAATTTTTTTTTTTTGAATCAACAACAAGTGGGACACAATTGTGAAGTGGAACATTTATTGGATAATTTAAACTTTTTTAACAAATAAAACACTGGAAAGTGGGGCGTGCAATATTATTCGGCCCCTTTACTTTCAGTGCAGCAAACTCACTCCAGAAGTTCAGTGAGGATCTCTGAATGATCCAATGTTGTCCTAAATGACCGATGATGATAAATAGAATCCACCTGTGTGTAATCAAGTCTCCGTATAAATGCACCTGCTCTGTGATAGTCTCAGGGTTCTGTTTAAAGTGCAGAGAGCATTATGAAAACCAAGGAATACACCAAGCAGGTCCGAGATACTGTTGTGGAGAAGTTTAAAGCCGGATTTGGATACAAAAATATTTCCCAAGCTTTAAAGAGCATACGACACCAGAAAAAAAGTCTTAAATGGCATTATTATGTGAATTAGAATCATATTTTGAGACGATTCGACTATATACAACAATTTAGCAAAGCGCAGATGACGAGAAATTAGTCTTTTAATCTGCCGGTTAGCCACGCCTACAATTATAGGGCTTTAGCGTCCCCAACAGGTGGATGACGTCAGCGGTAGACTAGGCTCATCGGTTTTACTATTCAGCCCATTGAGGGGGAATTGTTCATAACGAGGAAAACGAGACGAAGAGAGCTGAAAAATGTCATTGTTTCAGTCTCTCTACTCCCAATATTTTTACAGGATATTCTTTTTATCCAAGTATTTTCCCCAATAGCTATATAAATGGCTTGAGAAGGACCAGTCAGCCCGTCGAGGGGGAACTATTCACAATGAGGAAAACGCGACGAAGAGAGCGGCAAAATGTCACTGTTTCTGTCTCTTTACTTCAATATTTTTACAGGATATTCTTTTTATCCAAGTATTTTTCCCCAATAGCTATATAAATGGCTTGAGAAGGACCAGTCAGCCCGTCGAGGGGGAACTATTCACAATGAGGAAAACGCGACGAAGAGAGCGGCAAAATGTCATTGTTTCTGTCTCTCTACTTCAATATTTTTACAGGATATTCTTTTTACCCAAGTACTTTCCCCAATTGCTAAATAAATGGCATGGTCATGACAAATAACTTGTGCTAAATGGAATATAAAATAATAAAAATCCATTTATTCAAGACGACATGGCAAAATTACTCCATAATGGTCAAAACAGTCGACTTTACCTTTACTGTCACACCTGCCGAACGATATTTTATGACACCTAAATCGGACATATGTCATTTCCCTTCCCCGGCTTCGGAGAATGTAAACAGACCAGAAGGAGTGACAGCTAGCCGACATGCTAACCCGAACCGAGGGATGTTTCAAAGTCTTCGAAGTGGAAAATCACACATAACTAGCCTGGATTATTTGACATGACGACCCGGTTGTCGAGTTTCTTTGCGGATCGGCAAACCGCCCGGCGGAGAGCAATTTACAGTTCGTTCCCTGGAGGAGGGTGGCTGGAATTGTTGTGTAGCTAACGTGCTAACAGCTAACTGCTAATGAGCGTGAGGATAGCTTTTCACATGCCTATCAATGATCAAACGTAAGTAGTCCTTTATTTAAAGGAATTTTATAGTGTTTACTTTGTAATCACTGTATTCGTATTTGACATAATACAAAACAAGATGTTTACTCACTTCCTTGTAAGTCCAATGGTCCCACAGTAAATATCCACGGTGAATGGGAACCTTTTGAAACTCCAAAAAGGCGCATACGCCTCTCCCGCATACAGAATGATTTTTCTGCAGCCGTTTGGCTGGCGTGATGCAAAAAATAAAAGTATTAATCCGCAAAATCAGCTGAATCCTTAGTCCTCATACACAACAGTACACTGTAGCGTGAAGAGGACGTCTTCTACCGTACACGTCACAGCGCCCTCCTCCTCAATGCGAGACCGAAGCCGGAAGTCACTCATTTTCCTGGCGCGGGATTCAAAAAACTAAATAAATATAGCGATCGCTTCCACACACATCCAAGCGGTCCATATCATTCAGGAGCATAAAATACCGCGTGTATTATGAAATAAACATGCTTTTTCGTGTCACAAGCACTTTAAACATCTCAAGGAGCACTGTGCAAGCCATCATATTGAAATTGAAGGAGCATCAGTCCACTGCAAATCTACCAAGACCCGGCCGTCCTTCCAAACTTTCTTCTCAAACAAGGAGAAAACTGATCAGAGATGCAGCCAAGAGGCCCATGATCACTCTGGATGAACTGCAGATATCTACAGCTGAGGTGGGAGAGTCTGTCCATAGGACAACAATCAGTCGTACACTGCACAAATCTGCCCTTTATGGAAGAGTGGCAAGAAGAAAGCCATTTCTCAAAGATATCCATAAAAAGTCTCATTTAAAATTTGCCACAAGCCATCTGGGAGACACACCAAACATGTGGAAGAAGGTGCTCAGGTCAGATGAAACCAAAATTGAACTTTTTGGCCACAATGCAAAACGATATGTTTGGCGTAAAAGCAACACAGCTCATCACCCTGAACACACCATCCCCACTGTCAAACATGGTGGTGGCAGCATCATGGTTTGGGCCTGCTTTTCTTCAGCAGGGACAGGGAAGATGGTTAAAATTGACGGGAAGATGGATGCAGCCAAATACAGGAACATTCTGGAAGAAAACCTGTTGGTATCTGCACAAGAACTGAGACTGGGACGGAGATTTATCTTCCAACAGGACAATGATCCAAAACATAAAGCCAAATCTACAATGGAATGGTTCAAAAATAAACGTATCCAGGTGTTAGAATGGCCAAGTCAACGTCCAGACCTGAATCCAATCGAGAATCTGTGGAAAGAGCTGAAGACTGCTGTTCACAAACACTCTCCATCCAACCTCACTGAGCTCGAGCTGTTTTGCAAGGAAGAATGGGCAAGAATGTCAGTTTCTCGATGTGCAAAACTGATAGAAACATACCCCAAGCGACTTGCAGCTGTAATTGGAGCAAAAGGTGGTGCTACAAAGTATTAACGCAAGGGGGCCGAATAATATTGCACACCCCACTTTTCAGTTTTTTATTTGTTAAAAAAGTTTAAATTATCCAATAAATGTTGTTCCATTTCACGACTGTGTCCCACTTGTTGTTGATTCTTGACAAAAAATTTAAATTTTATATCTTTATGTTTGAAGCCTGAAATGTGGCGAAAGGTTGCAAGGTTCAAGGGGGCCGAATACTTTTGCAAGGAACTGTATATATATTTGTGTGTGTGTGTGTGTGTGTGTGTGTTTAATGTATTTATTTAGACTTAGCGTTGGAAAGAGATAAATATAAGACATGTTTTCCCGAAGTACAATTAAATTTTTTTTAATATATTTTCATAAATGTTTTATTAAGCACTTCAAATGTAGTAATTATGATCATTTTAAACATGTTACTCTCCCATCGAATTATTTTTAAACCAGAATAAAGTAGTAGGAAAATGTTTCGCTTTATTAAATGCTTCATTGAGTGAGTCTACTCAAATCCACTCAAGCTGCTCACTTACACACAATGAGTTGCAACGCCGACTGTTTAACTAGTTAAACGATGACGCTTTAAAGTAAGCGTCTTTGCGCAAGATCAAACCATACGTCTGTCAATCATTGTTAACTTTAGTAAGCAACTCCAGTGCACGTGCACTGCCTGATGAACAAAGAGCAGGGAGAGGGTGGGACGGAGGGAGGGAGAGTGTGGGATGGAGGGAGGGAGGGAGAGTGAGACAACGTGATCGGCTCGGGACAGCTCATCTGTATTTTTTCTTATTTTAATTGAAAAAAAATCGGTGATGGACTGAGGGCGCAGTTTAAAGCAAGAAGCAGCTAGTGATTAATGTACTTTAATCGGATTAAAGCAACAATGGCATTCAAAGATCACAGATCACTTTTGAAAACAAATATTAACACTCAATCTCGATTAATCGCACTCTCATAATTCGCTTTTATTTTTGTTTCTCTTCTAAGAACGCAATGAAAATCTTACCCTGTGCAAATATTTATCGTTAATAATTTGTTATGTTTTCGAGACAAGAACATTGCATTAGTGTTGTGACAGATTAATCTATTGAAATAATCCCCCAGCCAATCAACGACAAAGACAGACCTGTCCTCAGCTCGTGCCTGCCTGAACCCAACACAAACCCAGTTGAAGTTTATCCTGGGTAACGTCCAGGTCACCTTCTGTGTCCTAGGGTGAGAGTTGGAGTCACCTGACTTGTAGGGGGCGGGTTTACAATTACTGCTTACACTGTACGCCATAATGGGGGCTCACAAGGCCTGGCCACCCCCTGAGCAGAGGCCACCCAACCGCCCTGATTGACGCTTCGACGCCGTCAAACGTTTTTTCCACTTGATGTTTTCGCCCCAGGATTGCGGTTTGTGTATGTACTCAATTTAATACGAGGGGAAATGGCAAAAACATCCGCACGAACACCTGCTGCACGGATCAGAACGATGGGACTATTCCAAAAATCTGTTCCACCTGGTTGGGAGCTAATCTTTGGAAAAATACAGACTTGAAAATGGATGCGTGACTGAAGAAAAAAAAGTCAATTTTAATAATAACAATAATAATACATTCTATTTCTAGAGCGCTTTTCAAGCCACACAAAGATGCTTCACAAGAGAGATGGAATCACAGTATGGTCAAAACAATCATGAAAAAAATGGGGTTATTAAAAAGATAAAGGATTAAAAGCACAATAAAGAGAGGTAAAAATATAACAGAGCTAGGGGTCACGGTGGTTAAGAAAGAGTGAACAGGTGTGTTTTTGAGTCTGGATTTGAAAAGTGAAAGTATGTATACAGTGGGGCAAATAAGTATTTAGTCAACCACTAATTGTGCGAGTTCTGCCACTTGAAAATATTAGAGAGGCCTGTAATTGTCAACATGGGTAAACCTCAACCATGAGAGACAGAATGTGGGAAAAAAAAACAGAAAATCACATTGTTTGATTTCTAAAGAATTTACAGTATTTGCAAATCATAGTGGAAAATAAGTATTTGGTCAATACCAAAAGTTCATGTCAATACTTTGTTATGTGCCCTTTGTCGGCAATAACGGAGGCCAAACGTTTTCTGTAACTCTTCACAAGCTTTTCACACACTGTTGCTGATATTTTGGCCCATTCCTCCTTGCAGATCTCCTCTAGAGCAGTGATGTTTTGGGGCTGTCGTTGGGCAACATGGACTTTCTACTCCCTCCACAGATTTTCTATGGGGTTGAGATCTGGAGACTGACTAGGCCACTCCAGGACCTTGAAATGCTTCTTAGGAAGCCACTCCTTTGTTGCCCTGGCAGTGTGTTTGGGATCACTGTCGTGCTGAAAGAGCCAACCACATCTCATCCTCAATGTCCATGCTGATGGAATGAGATTTTCACTCAAAATCTCACGATACATGGCCCCATTCATTCTTTCCTTTACACAGATCAGTCGTCCTGGTCCCTTTGCAGAAAAACAGCCCCAAAGCATGATGTTTCCACCCCCATGCCTCACAGTGGGTATGGTGTTCTTCAGATGCAATTCAGTATTCTTTCTCCTCCAAACACGAGAACCTGTGTTTCTACCAAAAAGTTCTATTTTGGTTTCATCTGACCAAAACACATTCTCCCAGTCCTCTTCTGGATCATCCAAATGCTCTACAGCGAACCGCAGACAGGCCTGGACGTGTACATTCTTCAGCAGGGGGACACGTCTGGCAGTGCAGGATTTGAGTCCCTGGCGGCGCATTGTGTTACTGATAGTAGCCTTCGTTACTGTGGTCCCAGCTCTCTGTAGGTCATTCACTAGGTCCCCCCGTGTGGTTCTGGGATTTTTGCTCACTGTTCTTGTTATCATTTTGACGCCATGGGGTGAGATCATGCATGGAGCCCCAGATCGAGGGAGATTATCAGTGGTCTTGTATGTCTTCCATTTTCTAATAATTGCTCCCACAGTTGATTTCTTTACACCAAGCGTTTTACCTATTGCAGATTCAGTCTTCCCAGCCTGGTGCAGGTCTACAATTTTTTGTCTCTGGTGTCCTTTGACAGCTCTTTGGTCTTGGCCATAGTGGAGTTTGGAGTGTGACTGACTGAGATTGTGGACAGGTTAGACCTCTTTGACAGGTTAAGTTAGACCTTTTTTGACAGCCAGAAATCTTGCTTGTTTGTAGGTGACCAAATACATATTTTTCACTGTCTTGCCAATGTAGTTACCCATGTCAAAAATTGTGTCCCCTGGCCGCGGGAGCATGCACACACACATTAGGTATGAGGGTTGTCGACTTAAACAATTAATTGAAGCCAGAAAAGAACCACAGTTATATATTTTGGACATCGACGTTAACTAAACTGGAAAAACTCCATACAGGACTTGAATTACAGTAAGAACAGTTATAGGCCATCTTACGAGTAAAACAGTGAAACATTGCCGTATGTTACGGTATACGACAGAAAAAAAGGGTTTTTTTTGATGGATGTGCCATGTTTTAAAACCTCGTAGATAACTACATCACCAAAACACGGAAATCAAGCAAATCAGTGCAGTGCACTGGCTCCACCCAGACAGGGGTAACTACATTGGCACGACACCGGTGGGCGCACCATATTCAATGGATGACGATCTTAGCAAAAAGTATAGCCTAAGCAACCTGATTGTAGAATTCCCCTCATGAATGATGGGAAACAAAAAATGCTCATTTTCAACTTAGTATTATAAATATTCTTGTAAGTTAATTTTATTTGTGACACTGCATTTCGGGGTCATCAACATGTTGTGCACCCCCTGCCCCAAAAGTCAAACTCTGCCTATGAGCTCTCGTACGTTTTCAACCTAAATCCGGCGTTGAATCGCTGCATGTGTCGCTGCGACCGACTGCGAATAACTAAAGCGGAGTGTGGGATGGCCCCCTACTTGAAGGCGTGGCGCAGTGTATGTCGATTGTAAACCGTCAATATAATTCTGAAGTCTATGAATAAGAATTATGAAAACAACATGGGACAAAGTATCAAATGAAATGATGACAAAAATACAGGACAGAATAATTTCAGAATCATCGGACGTGGAATAAAAGAAAAAAACACTTCTTCTCCAGGGGATGGTCTCACAAATCGGGGCAGAATTTAATATCGTTCCTATGCAAATGAGCAATTCATCCCAGCCATGAATGAATACGTATAATTATTTATGATTACAGTACTGTGCAAAAGTTTTAGGCAGGACACCTGCCTAAAACTTTTGCACAGTACTGTATATATATTTTTTTAATTATTAAATGTATTAGGATCATGGAAGCTTCCACTTGGGGAAAATATATACATACAGTATATCCTGTATATACATAATATAATAAAAATATACAGTACTGTGTATATGATATTGACTGATGATGACTGATGATATTGACTATTATTGACTGATGTCAATAATAGATAATAAGCAACCTTGGTGTTCACTCTTAAAAAAAATAATGATGTCACTATATCCTTACAAAGCTGTGGCACATATTTCGCATCTTCACTTGCACTACAGTATGTTTGTTTTGTAAATTATCCATCAAATATTGGTTAAGGTTCCAATGATCTCATTTTAAACATTTTAGCATGAGAGCATGTTGTTTGTTATTCCTGTTTTTTGTCCATCTCTTCAAGAGACACATCTTTTAGCCAGAGCAAGAGGCATGTCAGTCATCATAACAGTACATTGATGTTTATGAAATAAAATGGGTCTCAAAATGTCATGCCTGAAAAGGCACAGGAATTCTGGCATTTGGTTTTAATGCTACTGATTTATAATAATAATAATGATAATAATAATGATTTAAAAATCAGCCTGTACAGAGTTTCATTTAACAACATGAATCACATTTCCCCTTAACATTTGTTCATTCACTGACTTCTACTGGTGACAAACCGTATTTAAATTCACAACAAAAGCAGTGGTCAATGAAGTACTCACTTTTTACTAAAGATACACGATAACATCGGTCACCGATAATTATCGGCCGATAATGGCAATTATGATATCACACAGATAATCCAGATAATTAAAAAATTCAACCGATAATGCAATCCGATAATTATATACTTGATTTAGCCTCCAAATGTGCGCAACCGAAGAATTCAGCACGCCGCCTCCTCAACCCCTCCCCTCTCTGAAGCACCTGAGGGAGGAGGGGTTGAGGAGGCGGAGTTACACGACAAGAAGTAGTTGAATATTATGGCGGCTGTTACTAACAAAACGACGCTCTCGCCATCTGCAAAACATGTACCGTAGAAGTTCCACGAGGCAGAAAGAAAGCGTCCTCATTCAAAACCACTAACCCAGCAGCCATTTAAAACTGCATCACAAAGATTTTTTAAACGAATACCAGGCTGCTGCTAGCGGGAATGCTAAGGCTATTGTAAACACAAGCTAAACGACGGGGCTTGTGACAATACAGAGTCGGGCTGTTAGGGAATGCAGCCCAAGGCGGGTGGTAAATCCGCATCTAAGGCTAAACACCGACACAGCTGGAGACCGATAGTCGGCAAGTAGCCGTCTTCCGACAGAGCCCGCCGCTCTGGCCGGTCCGGCAGGCCGCCTCGCCGGTTCCCCGGCTTCGGGACCTCCGGCGAACACCCCGGTTTCTCAAGCGTTCCCCCACGGCGTGCGAGCAGAGCATGGACCCGAATACGCCGCGGCGAACCGGCCGGGGCAGGCAGATTATCCGGTACGAACGTAGCTGCCGCCGAGACGAGACACGTTTTTTTTTTTTTTACCCAAATGACCCGAGAACCAAAGCCCTGGATAAAAAAATAATGCAGTTTATACGACCACCATTCTTCATGAAAAAGTGATGTCCAGTAAGCAAGCTTATCATGACGGCACAATGGTTAGATGATAATTTAAACATGGAGAAAACGAAGTCAGCCAGTCAATAATGCATTCAGTATGTAAAATGACGAACGGTCAGATGACTTTGTAACACTGTCTTTATTTTCGGCTTAACAAAACTCGAGCTCCAACTCCATCCAAATAGTACTGCCGTGTATCAGTTTAGCTGCTGTAAAGCAAATGTCGTGAAAGCCGCAATTGTAAACAAAGCGCTGCAGAATGGTTACATGACATCTCGCTCTTTTGAGTTAATCATTTTCACAGTGTGCAACAAAGCATATAACATTAGCAATCACTTTTTAAATTATTTAACTTATTTCTCTGATCAATTACAGTCACAGTAGATAATCAAATTCTTAAATCAATATTCTGTAGCCACAAATATTATTCAAAATCTTTCCTTCTTCCAAGTTTTTTTTTTTTTTTTCTAGGATTAAGTATAATAATGTATTGCTTAAAACAAGGCTGTTAAGATTATTTTCAGCTAGCTATTTTTCTTCCAAGAAATCTGAGAGAAATACACTTGAAGCAATGGCAGATAATTTCACTTGTTGCCAATAGATTTACACTTAAAACTGACTAGTTTTAAGGAGGTGTGTTTTGCAGTGTATTAATGTTATATACTGTATGTTAGGAATGGCTTACTTTTAAAGGCATTTTTGTGCAACTTAGGTATTTACTCTGTAAGTAATTGTTGCCAAAAGTTTACCATTACACAATGTCAGAGAATCTGTCATTATTTAGATGTTGGAATTGACTTGTTCATATTTTATGTTGAAAAAAAGAGCAATAAATTATATTTTTGCACAGTAATATTTTCTTTTGTGTAGACTTTAAAATTTTACACAAATCTTTTAATAGAATTATCGGCTTGACATTATCGGTTATCGGTTGGAATGAGGAGGAAATTATCGGTTATCGGTACCGGTTGGAAAATGTATTATCGTGCATCACTAGAAAATTCATTGACTGCCCAGTTTGATTTAAAATTATGCAGAAAGGAAAAAGCAAGCAATAAAATTGAGTGCACCGTAAACAGAAGTTTACCAAGCTCAAAAACTCCAAAACGTAACTTAATGGCTGTTTGCAAGCAACTGTCAGGTGCATACCGCCACCTACTGGACAAGAGTGTGGTAGGTTTTATTGGTCAATGGCTTGTTCACCTGCCTAACCTTACTAATTTAATCTTGTACTCGTGTTGCTGCCTCTAGTGCTCAGTTACGGTATAGTTGCACGGGTCTTATCGATTGTGCCGCAGGCATGAAACAAAACTATTAATTTACAATGAGAAAAATTAAAACAAACAAAAGTAACTTGTAATGCAGGCAGAGGTTGCGCTAGACTTTTTCGTTGTCTGTCATTTTGACTGACAGGGTCATAAAAATCCGGTCATAATCTATTTTTACCCGTCACTTAAATTTTTTGAATGATAATTATGAATATTCAATAGTATTTAGTTTTCATTCATTTTTAATTAATATTCTGTCCCAACAAGCTTAACAGAGAATCCACACTGTGCCATCACACATCAAGCAGATGAATATGTAACTTTTTCTCCGCAGTGACAAAAACAGCTGACTGTGGCCCCAGTAGGTAGGCTACATATGGAAAAATGAAATTAACAGTTCACCTGCTGTGGCCTGAACGCAGTCTCACACCTACCTCCTGGTGCGCATGGACTTGAATTGCATGCCCGCTTGTGCATAATCAAATGTCTCAAGTGGGATTGCTGCAGAGGCTATTGTCATGAGGTTTGGGACTTTTGCCTCAGACAGACGACATAGTAGGGCTGGGCGATATGGCCTTAAGTACATATCACGGTAAATTGAGCAGATTTACCTCGATAACGATAAATTACGATAAATTCGGCCAAGCGGACTGTTATATAATTTGAAAATTTGAATCAATGCATGGAATACAAATTAACCGTTTCTCGTTAAATTTATTTACCAGCTTTCAATTTAACAATTGCACATGCGGTCTAAACATTAAGCATAAAAAAAAAATCTTGTAAACAATAAGAATTCTAATGTGAACATTTATAACAGCTTGTATGACTTGAAAAATGTACATTATAAAAATCAAGCTGACGACTGTGCGAACATGTCATTGTAACACAAATGACTTGCAGCTTTAACAGTACACTTCAGACAACTTATTGGTAATGGCTGCTGTGACATAATTATTCAACACAAGTGTTTACGTCAAGGTTTCAGGTTTTTTTTCCCCCAGAACATTTTTTAATACATGCACCCCCACACACAGACACAACCAGATTAAAGCTGTATTGTTTTAATGCCATTGAAACATTTAAGATTTTATGATGGCAGAATAAAGCAAACACGTACAGAAAAATAGCTGTGGCCATTAAACTGTCATATTATATATGGGCTTCACTGTTGGATTATACTTTATGCTCAGTGCGTTACCTTCATTAAAGCTTTCAGAGAAATCACACAGAGATACCAAATAACGTGACATAATGATTGCTAGATGAAGTCCGTGCCCAGTCCACTCATTAATTTCCGCCGTTTCGAGTCTTTCGACAAGGTTAGAGCCGCTATCTGACTCCATCACGTTCATTTGTAGCGTTAGCCGCTAGCGTTAACCGCTAGCGTTAGCCTGTGGCTTGGGTACCAGAAGAAAGCACTGAAAGCATCCTCTCCTGAAATCGTGAGAACCAGGGAGGACAGCGGGTGAAAGCCTCTCTGGAACCCGCCAAGAGTTTACTTAAGGTCGGGTGAAAGTTTGGCGAAGCTCCCTTAAACCCGACTCCATCACGTTTGCTTGTAGCGTTAGCCACTAGCGTTAGCCTACCGGGCTTCTTTTTGATTGGCTTCCTGAAAACCACGTGACTCCATACGTAAGCACACCGACTGCTTTCTTAAAGGGGAATGAACATAGCCAAACAACACCGTATCAGGCGGGATGAAAAGACTTTATTTTCTTGTTTTATTAAATTACCGAATTGACCGACATGGTCAAAATTACGTCGGTCATTGTTCATTGTGAGGAATTTCGGTAAAGGTAAATTTTCGGTTTACCGCCCTGCTCTACGAGTTCAGACACTCAGTTGCTTTGACATTTTTCCGAGTAAGGCCAACAAAGTCATGCATCAAGAGAGACAATAGCTAATTAATATGCTCATTCGCCACCCTGTGGTCTGGGGTGTGAATTGCAACCTGTCAAAATGACAGATGGACTTCAGTTTTGTCCGTCACCGTTTTAAAAAAACGGTCAACGACGGAAAATATTCGGTTAACGCGACCCCTGAATGCAGGTGAAAGTTTGAAAAGTGAGGCAAGTGAATAATTTTAGTAATAAAAAAAAACATATTGCCATTTTATATTATCTATTTTGTTTACATTATTATTCATTATTGTATTTATGATAATTGTAAATGATCATTTTTTTCAAATGGTTTGGATACTCGCGCCATCAATGGCAACCAGTGAGTTCAATTAGTGCACTGTAAAAGTTAACTTTGCCTTGACTTTTTTTTCTCTTCACCACGCTCGTTCTCACCTATGCAATTTCTGCAGTTTCGGTTAGCAATGGAATTCAAAGAAAGGTGTATCCTTTATACAAATCTGCTCCGATCCAACAGGGCTACCGACCGTTCCGCCAGGAGCTGTAGCGAGACCTCTTTTGCATCTGTTCTTGTTTAGACCCCCCCTAACCCGCGATCATTCGCTCCGCTTTTTCCGCACGCCGACCAAGCGACGCTAAAACCAACGACGACTCCTTTTCCGTGCGGCCCGTGTGTGCAGAGAGGAAGCACATGCACAAATACATAAATAAACGCCACATACACGCATATTTGTAGGCATTCCTGCAGCACCTGCACCCACTTATTATTTAGCTAAGAGAAGAAAAAAAACCTGTCATGTTTGTTCACTGAAGGAAACAAGTTTGGTTTTAATTAAAGCGCCTGCCAAATGCTGAGGTAACTGCCTGCCCTTCTTTTTACGTGGCTTTTTTAGTGACAGATACGCATTAAAAAACTGGGAGGGGGGGCCTGAATATATAACACATGGGAACATGAAGGGTCAGCAAGCTTGTGGCCATTAGTGGGAAATGGCTCTGTATTGTAATGTTACACGATTGGCCTCACTTTTTACTTGCACTCATCAAAACAATAGATGTTTTTTTTTCATGAAACACACCGATAGCCTTAAACAAGACAACAAAACACATCATAAATGATTGGAAATTCAATTCGTTGCCTGCTATTGACAACGATAGGTATTAAAATAGCTACAATTAATTTAAACCAGATGAAGTGGCTCAGGGCCAGAGTGTGAATCATTTTCAGCCCAGGAGTTTCATGCCACAGACCAGCCTACTTTATATCATGACCATAGGCGGAGTTTGACTTTTGGGGCAGGGGGGGCACAACATGTTGATGACCCCAAAACATAGTGTCAATAATAAAATTAACTTAAAAGAATATTTCTAATCATAAGTTGACAATGAGTGTTTTTTTCCCCATCATTCTTGAAGGGAATTCTAAATCAGGCTGTTTAGGCAAGGCAAGGCAAGGCAAATTTATTTATATAGCACAATTCAACACAAGGCAATTCAAAGTGCTTTACATCACATGAAGATCATAAAAATCACATTTAAATCAATACAACGTAAAAACCAAGACAAAAGATCGCATTTAATCACAAATAGAATAGAAATAAATAAATAAAAGTAAAACAAAAATATAACAAAAACTACTAATAATAATAATTGAAATCAGCAATGGAGATAAGCACAAGAGGAATGGAAAGTAGGTAGATTGAAATATATAGCCAGTTATGGATATGCAGTGCTAAGGCAAGGCAAGGCAAATTTATTTATATAGCACAATTCAACACAAGGCAATTCAAAGTGCTTTACATCACATGAAGATCATAAAAATCACATTTAAATCAACACAACGTAAAAACCAAGACAAAAGATCGCATTTAATCACAGAATAAAAATAAATAAATAAAAATAAAACAAAAATAAAACAAAAACTACTACTACTAATAATAATTGAAATCAGCAATGGAGATAAGCACAAGAGAAATAGAAAGCAGGTAGATTGAAATATATAGACAGTAATGGATATGCAGTGCTAAACAAAAGCGTTTTTAGCCCTGATTTAAAAGAGCTAACAGTTTGAGCATACTTCAGACGTTCGGGCAACTTGTTCCAGAGGTGAGGAGCATAATAACTAAATGCTGCCTCACCCTGCTTGGTTCTTGTTCTTGGAACATGCAGAAGACCAATAATTAATAAACAAAAAAACAAGCTTCTGCTGTGAATTGGAATGAGTTTATCACTAGTAGACGTCCAATCCATTTGCAATGGGAGGGTGGCAGCGAATGAACATTGCCAAACAGCAAAACCCTATCTGGAGGTGAGAGCATGTGAGAACAGAATTACAGACGCCATGACTTTAACAAGATATTATTGCGTACTTACCTTGTTTCAATTCAAAAACTCCATGTTGCATGTATCACTGAGTGTCAAGACACAGCTTTGAATGGCCACAGCTGGATTTTTGGGGGATTTTATGGGTGAAACATGGTAATATAACAACGGAGGCAATGGAGAAATCGCAGACATCAAGGAGTGGTCAAGATTTTTGTTTTCATATATTTACCCTTTTAAACGTTTTTTTTTTTTTTTTTTCAATTTTTCTTTTTTTGGATCGATTATTTGTCATCCAACATATCGGGGGAAATGTGACAGTACCAAAAAAAAAAAAAAAAAAATTTAAGCCATAGCTATGAGGTAGATATCCGTGACTTTTTTACAGACGCCATTTTTTTCATTGTGACGTCATTTGTTTAAAAGTTTAAAATATGTGAGTGAATAATTTTTTTAAGTCGTTTTTTTTTTAAACAAAATATGAGACATCAATTAAGGCTTCTAAGCTAAAAAAGATATTTTGAATAATAAATATAATTAATTACCTTCGTTTTATGGCTGAGTTGAAATAAAAGTGGTTGCGCGACGTCTGTAAACGGGGGTTTTCAGGGTAAAACGGATTAAAAATAGTTGGGGGGCTTAGTGCGCCATGAATCTGTGATGGCAGCATATAGACATATTGCTCTATCAAACATAACAGTTGTTTTGGCTTAAAATAACGCAGTTTCTTCTAAAGAGGAGTGCAAGAGCAGAAACTGCTTTTTCAGTCTTGTCTGTGGTTTCCGCCATATACTGTATATACAGTATATACAGTACACATATATATATATATATATATTTTTTTTTGTTTGTTTGTTTTTTTCCTTTTCGTGAGCACAATTAAATGCGTCATGCGGGAGCAAGAGTGAGGGCACGCTTAGCTTTTACGAGTTTTGATTGAAATAAATCTTTAGAAAACAACAACGAAAGCCTGACATCGCTACTTGGTATGTTACAATAGTTGCTCTGTACTAACACCCATTTCCGTCCAAAGGACAATGAATTGAAGCAAATTATTGCGACGCATGTTTGAAGGTCCAAGAAAAATGTGCGAATGGACCATCAGCTCATCACAGCTCGTTCACGTCAAACGAGCCGGCCGGTTCCACATTTAAACTTACGCATTGGCAGAGAGCCAGATGCACTCATCAAAAGAGCTAGATGGCTCGCGAGACATACTGTAGGTTCCCGACCTCTTCTCTACGGTAAAGAGAGTGTCGATTTTTTTATTGTCTAAATGCTTATTTGCGCAACACTGCCCTTTAAAGGTCGAGTTATTCTAAGTAAAATAGGATTAAAAGCAATTTTATGTCATGACACAATGTAGAAGTTGTCTGTCAGAGAGAAAAACATTCCAAAGCGTTGTCAAAAAATATTAAGTGAGGCACAAAATGGCAGCTGCTCGATGTTTTGACACGCGATCGGGTGTGTTTGAAAAACTTTGATCAGCCCTGTGCTAATGCAAGTTGATGCTTTGTAAAAATGTGCATCAATTAGCCTAGCCGATGCAGGTGGGGAGAACTATTTTGGCACTGTCCTGGAAGGTCACACATGCAACAGCACACAAGTGCACATTGATACACACACGCAATGTGAGGTCAGGCAAGCAGGTGAACAGCCTGAGGACAATGTTGAGGCAACAAAGAGGTGGTATTCATTTTTTTAGGGATATAATGCATTTCTGATGAGATGTATTTTAAAAACAACTCTTTTGTCACAGTATTAAAATTTTCAACTCGATATTGATACTCCAAAAAATACTTGATGTAACAAATTTAAAAACAAATGATTTTTTTAAAAACGCTTTCAGTGTTCATTGCTGGTCAATAGTTTTGAGCTTGGGAAAAACCTACTCAAATTTACCCCAGAGTTACCTAGGAATGCCCAAAAAGCATCAGAAAGTGACCGATGAGCAGTGGGTGACACGGAAATGCCCTAAAATCAATAGGAAACTAGCCTAAATGTATCGGAAGTGATACATTCCCAAAATATACCAGGAGGGTAGTATGCTAAAACTAAGAAAGCGACCCAGAATTGACTCATCATCTGCCATTGACAACTGGCTGTGAATGCTCATTTTCAGTGCCATTACAGCGCTAGATGGAGACATAGACGTCGAGCACGGTCAATAACAGCCAATGAGTGAATACGAAAAATGCAAAAACAACCCTCCTTTCCCAATACTGTCGAGAGTAGTGCAAATTTACTAGGGTTGCAGCTAGGGTTGTTCCGATCATGTTTTTTTGCTCCCCATCCGATCCCGATCGTTTTAGTTTGAGTATCTGCCGATCCCGATATTTCCCGATCCGATTGCTTTTTTTTTTTTGCTCCCGATTCAATTCCAATCATACCCGATAATTTTTCCCGATCATATACATTTTGGCAATGCATTAAGAAAAAAATGAATGAAACTCGGACGAACATATACATTCAACATACAGTACATAAGTACTGTATTTGTTTATTATGACAATAAATCCTCAAGATGGCATTTACATTTTTAACATTCTTTCTGTGAGAGGGATCCACGGATAGAAAGACTTGTGACTTTGTGTATTGTGACGAAATATTGCCATCTAGTGTATTTGTTGAGCTTTCAGTAAATGATACTGCAGCATGCCCCAATGCATGATGGGAAGTGAAACCATGATGGGAAGTAAAACCATGACTGGGTGTCATGCTACCAATGGATATATCTTCTCTGCTTTGGGAAATAAGGTGTTAAGACAAAGATCTGTTGCCACCTTGCTTCCCCACATTATATGATATTTTTAATCATAGGGAGAGAGATTGCAAAGTTTTAGCCAATTGAAGAACAACTTCAAAGGCTGCCAAAAGTCACTCTACGCATTTTGTGCAGCCTATTATCTCTCTATATAGGTAAAGTGGCATCATAACAGATTGAGCGCGACAATGAGTGAGGGGTCGTGTAGCATATATATTAATTAGTGATGCACGATAATACATTTTTCGACCGATACCGATAACCGATAATATCCTCCTCATTCCAACCGATAACCAATAATGTCAAGCCGATAATTCTATTAAAAGACTTATGTGAAATTTTAAAGTATACACAAAAGAAAATATTACTGTACAAAAATATAATTTATTGCTCTTTTTTTCAACATAAAATATGAACAAGTCGTCAATTCAAACATCTAAATAATGACAGATTGTCTGACATTGTGCAATGGTAAACCTTTGGCAACACTGTGCAATGGTAAACCTTTGGCAACAATTACTTACAGAGTAAATACCTAAATTGCACAAAAATGCCTTTAAAAGTAAGCTATTCCTAACATATATAACATTAATACACTGCAAAACACACCTCCTTAAAACTAGTCAGTTTTAAGTGTAAATCTATTGGCAACAAGTGAAATTATCTGCCATTGCTTCAAGTGTATTTCTCTCAGATTTCTTGGAAGAAAAATAGCTAGCTGAAAATGATCTTAACAGCCTTGTTTTAAGCAATACATTATTATACTTAATCCTAAAAAAAAAAAAAAAAAAAAAAAAAAAAAAAAACATGGAAGAAGGAAAGATTTTGAATAATATTTGTGGCAACAGAACATTGATTTAAGAATTTGATTATCTACTGTGACTGTAATTGAGCAGAGAAATAAGTTAAATAATTTAAAAAGTGATTGCTAATGTTATATGCTTTGTTGCACACTGTGAAAATGATTAACTCAAAAGAGCGAGATGTCATGTACCCATTCTGCAGCGCTTTGTGTACATTTGCGGCTTTCACGACATTTGCTTTACAGCAGCTAAACTGCTACACGGCAGTACTATTTGGACGGAGAGCTCGCATCCTCGTGCGTGTTGTTTCGTGCCTGAGTTTTGTTAAGCCGAAAATAAAGGCAGCGTTACAAAGTCATCTGACCGCTCGTCATTTTACATACTGAATGCATTATTGACTGGCTGACTTCGTTTTCTCTATGTTTAAATTATCATCTAACCACTGTGCCGTCATGATAAGCTTGCTTACTGGACATCAATTTTTCATGAAGAATGGTGGTCGTATAAACTGCATTATTTATTTATCCAGGGCTTTGGTTCTCGGGTCATTTAGGTAAAAAAAAAAAAAAAACGTGTCTTGTGTCGGCGGCGGCGGCAGCTACGTTCGTACCGGATAATCCGCCCGCCCCGGCCGTTTTGCCGCGGCGTATTCGGGTCCTGGCTCTGCTCGCACGCCGTGGGGGAACGCTCGAGAAACCGGGGAGTTCGCCGGAGGTCCCGAGGCCGGGGAACCGGGCTCGGCCCACCCCGCCTACGGCGAGGCGGCGGCGGCCTGCCGGACCGGCCAGAGCGGCGGGCTCCGTCGGAAGACGGCTACTTGCCGACTATCTGTCTCCAGTCTTTCCGGTGTTTAGCCTTAGATGCGAATTTACCACCCGCCTTGGGCTGCATTCCCTAACAGCCCGACTCTGTATTGTCACAAGCCCCGTCGTTTAGCTTGTGTTTACAATAGCTTTAGCATTCCCGCTAGCAGCAGCCTCGAATTCGTTCCAAAAATCTTTGTGATGCAGTTTTAAATGGCTGCTGGGTAAGTGGTTTTGAATGAGGACGCTTTTTTTCTGCCTCGTGGAACTTCTACGGTACATGTTTCGCAGATGGCGAGAGCGTCGTTTTTTAGTAACAGCCGCCATAATATTCAACTACTTCTTGTCGTGTAACTCCGCCTCCTCAACCCCTCCTCCCTCAGGGGCTTCAGAGAGGGGAGGGGTTGATGAGGCGGTGTGCTGAATTCTTCGGTTGCGCACATTTGGAGGCTAAATCAAGTATATAATTATCGGATTGCATTATCGGTTGAATTTTTTTATTATCTGGATTATCTGGGTGATGTCATAATTGCCATTATCGGCCGATAATTATCGGTGACCGATATTATCGTGTATCTTTAATATTAATAGCGTTAAATATTTTAACGTGACACATTTATTAATAAATTAATTGCCGTCGTTATCGGGATATATTTGATAACCCTACGTTAAGCCTAAACTAAAGACTCTGGATTAGTGTAACATATCATGTTTGTAATGTTAAATACAATTAGAAAACAATTTAATTAAAATATATACAGTATATATATTAAAAAAAGGTATGGCTGATATTTTTTTGCCGATTCCGATACTTTGAAAATGACGTGATCGGACCCGATCGATCGGACGATCAGGATGCCGATCGATCGGGACATCTCTAGTTGCAGGTATTGATTATTTTAGTTATCTATCATTCTATCAAACCAAAGATCAATTGGCTAACTTGTATAGCAAACGTTTGCTAGCTTAAATGCTATGCAACTTTTTTTTACAATGCTCCTAACAAATCATTCAAACACATATTCCCACCAAAAACTGTTAAATATACATAATACGAGAGGCATTCAAAAAGTAATGCACTCAAGCGCATTGCTCGTACAGGATTTTACCAATCTTGTTTATATTTGGCACAAACATGATAGGACACACCTCTTTGCGATTTTTATATCTGTTTTTCTTATTTTCAGATTTTTAAAGCTTAAACTGGTTTCCAAAACGGCTGCCCCTCTTGAAGCTCGTCAGAAACAAAGAGCTATAATCAAATTCCTTGTTGCAGAGGGAGAAACCCCCCTGAGGATTCACAACCGGCTAGAAAATGTCGACAAGGATGATACCATTTGACACGGCTCAGAGAACAAACGGACCCAATAATGCAGTGCTCAGAGCAGATTTATTAACAATGGTTCTGAGAGGAAGAAGTCTTGGCCCTTGGAGAAGCACGGAAGGCTGTTCGAGCAGGGGGGGGACGAGCAAGGCGAAGGCCCAGGCAGGATGCGTCTAGATCCGGTCCTGTAGCAGGGTTCAGGTCACAGAGAAAAGGCATACAGGCCTGCTGTGGGGCTTTAACACCATTGACTATAGTACTGTAAAAAGATGGGTACAGCGATTTAAAAATGGTACTGAAGACCACGAAAAGGTGGGTAAAGCCAGCATAGCCGATAAGCCCCGTAGTGGTCGCCCATCCACCTCTGACGAGCTTCAAGAGGGGCAGCCATTTTGGAAGCTTTTTTAAGTTTCAAAAATCTGAAAATACGAAAAACACATATAACAATCCCAAAAAGGTGTGTCCTATCATGTTTGTGCCAAATACAAACAAAATTGGTAAAATCCTCTACGAGCAATGCACTTGAGTGCATTACTTTTTGAATGCCCCTCGTATAATAATATATGACGGAAAACACTCAGGTGACTTGAAGTTCTGCTCTGAGACCCCCGATTTGGCCAACTTTCAAAATTGTCTGATATGTGTGTGTGATACATCAGTGGAAAGCTTAATCTCAATTTTCTGGTGGAAGAAAATTTTTGAACAGGAGGGCATTTTTGAAAAAAATAAATAAATAAATAAACAACAAAACCCTATCTGGAGGTGAGAGCATGAAAGAGCAGAAATAAAGACGCCATTACTTTAACAAGATATTATCGTGTACTCGTTACCTGTATTAATGACACCTGTTTGAACTCATTATCGGTATAAAAGACACCTGTCCACAACTTCAGTCAGTCATACTCCAAACTCCACTATGGCCAAGACCAAAGAGCTGTTGAAGGACACCACAGACAAAATTGTAGACCTGCACCAGGCTGGGAAGACTGAATCTGCAATAGGTAAAACGCTTGGTGTAAAGAAATCAACTGTGGGAGCAATTATTAGAAAATGGAAGACATACAAGACCACTGATAATCTCCTTCGATCTGGGGCTCCATGCAAGATCTCACCCTGTGGCGTCAAAATGATAACAAGAACGGTGAGCAAAAATCCCAGAACCACACGGGGGGACCTAGCGAATGACCTACAGAGAGCTGGGACCACAGTAACAAAGGCTACTATCAGTAACAGAATGCGCTGCCAGGGGCTCAAATCCTGCACTGCCAGACGTGTCCCCCTGCTGAAGCCAGTACACGTCCAGGCCTGTCTGCGGTTCGCTAGAGAGCATTTGGATGATCCAGAAGAGGACTGGGAGAATGTGTTAAGGTCAGATTAAACCAAAATAGAACTTTTTGGTGGAAACACAGGTTCTCGTGTTTGGAGGAGAAAGAATACTGAATTGCATCCGAAGAATACCATACCCACTGTGAAGTATGGGGGTGGAAACATCATGCTTTGGGGCTCTACTGCATCTTTACAGACTCTAACCCCATCTGCTAATTCCCATTAGCAGTCCTGGTGCATCCTGTCTATCCGTCCTTGGAGTGGATCCCTCCTGACTGTGGTACTCCCCAAGGTTTCTCATTTTATCCCAAAGAGCTTGGAGTTTTTGGAGTTTTTCCTTGCCGACTTGGAGGGTCCAAGGATGGGGGATGCCCAGGACTGGAACTTTATTTATTCATCTTTGTTTACTTCATTTGCTGTTTCTGACTGTGTATTATATTGCCTCTGCAAAGCCCTTTGGGACAACCTTGTGATTTAGGGCTATACAAATAAAATTGAATTTAATTGAATTTTTCTGCAAAGGGACCAGGACGACTGATCTGTGTAAAGGAAAGAATGAATAGGGCCATTTATCGAGAGATTTTGAGTGAAGATTTCCTTCCATCAGCAAGGGCATTGAAGATGAGACGTGGCTGGGTCTTTCAGCATGACAATGATCCCAAACACACAGCCAGGGCAACAAAGGAGTGGCTTCGTCAGAAGCCTTTCAAGGTCCTAGAGTGGCCTTGCCGGTCTTCAGATATCAATCCCATAGAAAATCTGTGGAGGTGTTAAGGCCGAGTTATACTTCCGCGTCAGACCTACGCCGTCAAGGAAGAATCAAGTTACGACCCTACGCCGTAGCCTGACGCGCGCCTCTCGAATTTTCTAACCTTCGCGTCACCTAGACGTGTATGACGTGGCGAAAACGGACTGTGATTGGTCCGCTCAGACTGTTGTTTCCGGTTTGCCGCGAAAACACCGCCATTGTAGAATAGAATCAAACATTATTTTCTACACGCAAAAATGGACCAAGCCGACGGGAGTATCATCGAAGAGCAAGTCTCGTCAAGACATTATTGTGATTGCCAAATGGCAAGGTCGGCGATTGAAAAATACAACAAAAAAAAATGGAAGAACCACCGAGACGTGGGTGTTCGGAATCGAGTGGCCACACGAAGCGGTGACCCAGTCGGCCAAAAACTGCCAACTTTTTATCACTTTATGTCGTATTTTTGGTTGGTGCACTTCATCATTTACTGTGTACATAAGTTTGCTGTGAGTCTGTGACTTATTTACGTGTCACACTTCAAGTATATGAAGAAAAAAGCACAGATTTGGTGTCAAAAGAGTTGTTTTGATCTTTAATTTTCAATAAGAGACAGTTCACACACACGATACATCATCACTGATTGAGAATGCCTCGGTGCTTTTTATGATAACGTTAAAATCAAGGCTCCCAACGCAGTTTGTGAAGTTCCATAGACGCCAGAAATCTGCTATGGCTTCCCACTGGCTGGTTGTAGGACACGGCAGACAAATCGGGCTGGAGGGCTTTGCAGACCTTGAACGCAGTGCTCGACGCCAGTTTGAAGCTAGCCGCCACAGCTAGCTCTCTCCACCCGAGTCTAAAACTCTCTGTGCGGCATCAAAAGTCGGCCAGACCGCCTCAAAACAGTCTTCTGCGTCGCCTGCCCCTCAACATTTGTATGTTCAATATTTATTCAGTGTTTATGAGCAGAATATTTACTTTCAAGAGTTCCATCTTGCATTGTTTATTTTTTCTCCGACTAGCGGAAGTAAACAAGCATGCCCCAAAACCGTACAAACATAACGCCACATCCCTCTAGTGGCTTGGCGGTGAATTACAGAGCAACGCGTTCCCTCACCGCAGAACTATCGAATGTCGAATGACGCCGTCGTCGCTGCGCCGTCACGCAACGCGGGCGTATAACTCAGGCTTTAGGAATCCTGCCCCCTGAGGCCTGCTCCTCCTCGTGTGCGTGTGTGTGTGCGTGCCTTGATTGCAGGATTGGACAGATGGGTGAGCCTGGGACCAGGTGCAGGTGATCATCGTTAACAGCCTACTTAAACCAGTCCCTGGCCTCTCCTCATCGCCAGATCTACAACTCAGCTCAAAGAGTTGGTGACTCCAGCCTTACTCAGAAAACCTGTAAAAATACTATTCAGCTAATTTTTCTTTTATTCCCTAGACTCTGTGATACTTGCCTGCCTGAACACCTGCTTGCCCATCTGCTCTTCCATCGCAAAGACTCACCTGACTATTTCAACACCTTCTGCCAAACCTGCCAATAAAGTGTTGTCACTGCCAGTTTTGCCTGTCATCTCTGCGCTTGGGTCCCCCGCTCACCCAGAACCACAACAGGAGGGAGCTGAAAGTCTGTGTTGCCCAACGACAGCCCCAAAACATCACTGCTCTAGAGGAGATCTGCAAGGAGGAATCGGCCAAAATACCAGCAACAGTGTGTGAAAAGCTTGTGAAGAGTTACAGGAAACGTTTGGCCTCCGTTATTGCCAACAAACGGTACATAACAAAGTATTGAGATGAACTTTTGGTATTACCAAATACTTATTTTCCGCCATGATTTGTAAATAAATTGTTTAAAAATCAAACAATGTGATTTTCTGGGTTTTTTTTTTTCCACATTCTGTCTCTCATGGTTGAGGTTTACCCATGTTGACAATTACAGGCCTCTCTAAATGGATAAAAAACAGCGTATTACCTCAATCAAAAACTTACCTTATGTTGGTCCTAACAGGGGGCAGCTGGATTCAGACATGTTAAATGAGTTATGTCATATTCACTGTCGCCACTAGAGGGCAGTGTATCCACTTTCAAAACAAACCATGACAATGCCAATCACGGTTATCACGATTATCACAATTATCGATGCATCGTACATTACTAATTAATATAGTAGACAAACAAATTTTTGTCCATTATTTATTTAAAATATCCTGATGATTCGACAGGAATGATGGAAACATGCCCATACAACAAAAACCTGCCGTTAAGCTGCTTTTTTATTAATTTATTTTTTCCAAGAAAGTGCAAAAACATTAACCATTTTAAAGGGAGTACTTATTTCACTCAACAATACAATAAAATGTACGCAGGTGGAATGAATTCCACATTTTCTGGAAATAAAGTGTCTTTAGAAATAAGCCTTCTTTTCACCAATATACTTTGTTTTCACAGATTTCTGTACAATTTCGCATGTTTGTAGTGTTACCGCTGTACTAAATCATGGTTTTACACGTTCTGCATATGCAATACACGTTAGCAAATTAGCTAATTAGGTTAGCGCTCTGCGCTAACTATTAACACCTCAAAAACAACAAAAGAAAGACTAAACAGTACAAGAGGGTTCGTGTACTCACCTCTTTTAGACGCACACGGTTCTTAGCAACACACTCAGGATATTTTTTAAATGACATGACTTCAAACTACAGCTGGACATCTGAAAGACGAGGAGCAACGAACTATCTCTCTTCCCCTCCTGCTCTAAAAAATAACGTGCGCATGCCTGTCTCATACACAGTGTTGTCAGTAAAGCGTTACTGTAATCTGATTACTTTTTTCAGTAACGAGTAATCTAAAGCGTTCATTTTTCTACACCAGTAATATGATTAAAGTTAGTTTCCTAAGTGTCTCTGCGTTACTATTTTTTCATTGCCTCATAACGTATGTAAAATGAAGATTATTGTAGTCATGTACGAAGAGCGTTTTGAATAGAAAATGCTAAAATAAAAGGTTTCCGGTACGTGTTTCCATGACAACCTCTTAGCTATTTCCTGTTTTGGTCTCGTGTCACATGTGTTGTGGGACTGAATGCGTGGGCCAGGCGGGTGGACATTGGAGCTGAGTGTTGACACATTGCGAGGGAATGTTGATCTGTGGAGTGTGGATATCCACAGATGGGATGTGTTGTAAGTCTGATTGAGTGTAAAGTGCTTAGTTGCCGCCACGTTTTGTGGCCAAATTGACCGCGTGTGTGTTGAGAGGAATACTTCCGGGTTGTGGACGCGCATCCGCGCCGCCACCACCTTTGCAATTTTGTGCAGTCAGTTTGCATTGTTTTATATTGGCACTGATATGCTGTTAACCATAACCGGAAATTCAGAAGTTTTGACATTATGCTTAATGTTAGAGTTAGCGGGGTTTAATTGGTCGGTGGAGTTGATTTCAACAAATTCCAAGCAGTTTGTCAGATATTTGTTAGTTTCAGGGCTCCGGAGTGGCTAAGCTAGCGCGAAATTCTGATATTCCCGTTTAAATTCAATCATCGGAAAGTCAATTCCATATGATGACATTTTTCTGTTCTCATTCTTATGCTGAGGCGGCAAAGGGAGAAAAATGGGTAACAAGTAACTGAGAGATTATTTTTAAAGTAACTTAGTTACTTTGATAATGAAGTAATCAGTAAAGTAACTAGATTACTTTTTTGAGGCGTATTCAGTAATTAAATTACTTTTTCAAGTAATCTGTGACAACACTGCTCATACACAAATTTATTTTCCAGTCTTTTGAAAAAGAGTAAATCTCTCACTCAGTTACAGGCAGCACCCATTATAACGTGCGTGCGTCCGTTAAAGGTGTCCGGGTGGAAGACGTGTCCTGAATTTCATTCCGCAACGAGCGGCTGTCATAAAGTAATGAGGGAAAATCTTCGTTGTTGAGCCTTTATGAATCGTAATCGAATCGTCACGTGTCGAATCGCAATGCATGTTATAATCGATTTTTTTGGAACTCCTCTACTTACCACTGTACAGTATTTCTGTGTACAGCTGTGAAAAAGCAGAAATAGCTTCTCTGATTTCCTTCGTTTAAAAACTACGTTCAAGCTAAATGTAAACTAGCGTGTTTTGCTTTTTTTGTTTTGTTTTGTTTTTTTTATGTAAAATGTTTTAGTTCAGTGAGCCTTGGGAATCACCACTTGCGTACACGAACATAACAACAAGCACGTTTGTGTTCCTCTGTGAATGCAACACCTGCCAAATGTTTAATGATTGAGGCAAAAATTCCCATTCCGACGGCTGGGAATGACGTCAGCGGCACCGAAGCCCAGCTGGACACGTCCACTCCCATTTATGCAGCACCTTGTTCCACAATAGTCCGCTAACTACTTCCCGCTTAGCATTCACAGGCAGGGCCGCGATATTAAATGCCGCCCGGAGCTAGCAAGACAATGCGCGCCAGTTTTCAACATCTGGACTGGGATTCATGACGCTGTTTGTGAGTCAGTGTGTGTTGGCACAGTATGTAGGTGAGTGTGTTTGTGTGTGTGTGAGTCCAGAGAGAACACGGGTACACACAAAGGTAGGCCTGTGTGTGACGACCTGTGGAAAATTCCTGGTCGATGCTATGCCAAAACGGAAGAAAGAATGCGAGATGATGCCGTTCTAAAGCGAAAGGGAGAAATGAGCATATAGTGCAGTAGATAACCAAATTATTTTCCTTTCCTTTTGTTTGTTTATTTATAGCACCCCCCAAATGGATATTATGGAGCCATTGTGAATTTTTAACTTTTGTTTATATCACCCAATGGAAGCCATTTTTGCTAAATGCTTGATTCTCAGCAGTGTTGGGAATAACGCCGTTACATAACGGCGTTATTTTTTAAGTATCGGGGTAATCTAACTAATTATTTTTTTCCCCCGTTACAACGCCGTTATCGTTACGGACGGTCAAAAGCGGTGCGTTACTTACTCTGAATAAGTTGAAGAAACTACCAGCCGTAGCGAGTCTGCTCTGTTTATTTGTCATCCATGACTTGGGGTGCGTTCAGGTTCGAGAATAGCGCACGTGTTTTGTTTTGTGCTTTTTCTTAGCAAAGATATATCACACAGGACATGCTGGCACTCTGTTTCTTTAATAGCACATATAACTTCAACATTACGGCTCTCGGCAGGCCGTGTCTCTAACTCACTCCCGCATCATGTGAGCAAAACACTATTGGCGCCGTGTGCACTTTAGGGTGCCTCGGATAATTCTGGATCAGAATATTACAGCACGTACTTCTTATGACTCCAGGCTGTTTGTCCCTGCTCATTCAATTAGACCAGTGCTTCTCAATTATTTTCTGTTATGCCCCCCCACAGGAAGACATAAACGTTCCGCACCCCCCCAACTCTCTGCCACTACTGTAAATATAACATAGTATCGTTTTATACAAAATTCTTATTATTATAATATAAGTACACCTCTGCATAACATTGTGTCCTTTTTAATATTAAAGAAAAACAAATTGTGTTAAAAAAAAGAACACATCCATACTGTAAAAATAGACTCAAGATACATTTTTTGACCGTATGATACTGAAAAAAAATAATTTTAAAAACAAAAAATTAATCCTAAAGTCAAATTGATTAGCAACATTTACTCAGGAGGACAATATGCCAAACCATTAGACTGAAAAAACAAAAATGAATAGAACAAAGACGACAGTATAATTGGACAGAGAGACAGTTTTTATTTTTGCTGCAGGCAGTATCAGCTCCTTTGCTGTGGGTTATTTTGCATTGAGCAACTTGGTATGCCACCTTATGTGATGCTGACAGTGCTCGCTGGTTTACTGATGTAACACTAACAAAGCGGGACGATTGTTGGCAATATTCGGCACCTTTTCGCTGAAAAAATAAAAAATTCCTGCTGTCCGCTGCTAACATTTTTAGACAAAGTAAACAGACTTGTCTTTCCTCGTCTCCCACTGTACTATAAGTCAAAAGCCAAATGCTACATACGCTTCGTCATATTTCATTGTCTTAGCTTTTCATATGTCCAGTGCTCTTTGCTGTGCGCTCTTGTTTGGTTAAAAAATACTGCGCACATGCTGAAAATGAGAGCGCCACTGCCACCCACTCAGCAAATGTGCAATTACACTTTATTCTAGTTCGGCAAAAAAGTATGTTCCCCAAGGTCACATGCGCCACCCCCAGCATCACTCTGCGCCCACCTGGGGGGGCCCGCCCCACTATTTGAGAAGTACTGAATTAGACAATGCTTTCCAAAGCTTGCTAACGTTTCTGTGTTTGCTACACCTGAATGCTAGCCTCGTTCCCATCCCCCACTGTCAACCTGCAAGAATGCTGCTTCCATCTTGAAGATGGCAGACACTTTGAGGGTGACGGGAGGAGTAAGGGGACGAGACTACCTGAATGCACCGCCTGGATAGATGCGATGGAAGTGATTGTGATTGGCTGAGGGTTAGAGTCATGTGTCATGGTAAGCCAATCAGAGCCGGTGTTTTAACACACCAACCGGAACAGCGCGTGCAGCAAACACACAAACGCAAAACAGATGCAGAGGGATATGATGGCAGAGCATTCAGAGGAAAATTTGTCTTTTTTAAGTTTAAATTTTAAGTCAAAATACTTGAAGTACAGTAGGATATGTCTACTTGACCAGTTGTCTCAGGTTGTGAGAGTTACATTTAATTGATTAAACTCACTTTATATTGTTTACTGCTGATTGTTATTTTATTATATTGTTTGCTGTTTATTTTTGTTGCACTTCAAGTGTAGGATAAATCTGTTGCTGGTAAGGTGCAATAAATATTACAAGGTTCTATAACACAACTACCTGTCTGTTCTTCTCTAGTCAACTGGCTCGAATACTGCTCAGAAAAATTTCAAATTCTTTGACATACTTCTTTTTAAAGTAATGAAAATAATTGCTTTCCCTGGTAACTAGTTACTTTTACTATTGAGTAGTTCAGTTACTAACTCAGTTACTTTTTGGAAGAAGTAGTGAGTAACTATAATTACTTTTTTAAAGTAAGGTGCCCAACACTGGTTCTCAGCGATATTTTATTGGCAGTTATCAAACAGCTTATTGGTGCATTACCGCCACCACTGGTGTGGAGTGTGGGTGTTGAATTTACTTGCTAGTTATAAATAGAAATAAAAGAAATAAAATACAGTATATAGATATATTTATCTACTTCTACATATGTGTTTATTTTACTTGGTCAAGTGTTGCTTTTGGTAGCCCTTTGAATTTTCATCTTAGTCTTTTAGACAAAAATACTTATAGCAGAAAACACAAACAAGACTGAAAAAGCAGTTTTTGCTCTTGCACTCCTCTTTAAAAGAAACTGCTGTATTTTAAGACAAAACAACTGTTGTGTTTGATAGAACAATATGTCTAGATGCTGCCAAAGCAGGTTCATGGCGCATTAAGCCCCCGAACTATTTTTAATTTGTCCCTTTTACCCTGAAAAGCCACCGTTTTTGTTTCAACACAGCCATAAAACGAAGGTAATTAATAATATTTTTTTATTCAAAATGTATGTCGTTTTTAGCTTAGAATCATTAACTGATGTCTCATATTTCGTTTAAAAAAAAAAAAAAAAACGACTTTAAAAAATTATTCACTTGCATTTGTTAAACTTTTAAACAAATTATAATACGATGAAAAAAAATGGCGTCTGTAAAAAAAAAAAAAAAAAAGTCACGGATATATACCTCATTGCTATCGCTTAATTGTATTATTATTATTTTTTTTTTTTTGTTACTGTCGCATTTTCTCCAATGTTAGATGATAAATAATCGATCCAAACAAAGAAAAATTGGGGGAAAAAAAAAAAAATCGTTTAAAAGGGTAAATATATGAAAAAGAACATCTCGACCATTCCTTGATGTCTACGATTTCTGCATCACGACCCTTGTTATATTACCATTTTTCACCCATAAAATCCCCCCAAAATCCAGCTGTGGCCATTCACAGCTGTGTCTTGACACTCGGTGTTACATGCTACATGGAGTTTTTGGATCGAAACAAGGTAAGTACGCGGTAATATCTCGTTCCAGTCGTGGCGTCTGTAATTCTGCTCTCGCGTGCTCTCACCTTCAGATAGGGTTTTGCTGTTTAAAAAACTTTTTTTTTTTTTTAAATGCCCTCCTGTTCAAAATTGTTCTTTCCCCAGAAAATTGAGATTTTAAGCTTTCCAATGATGTATCACACATGCGTATCGGACCTTTTTGAAAGTTGGCCAGATCGGGGGTCTTACAGCGGAACTTCAAGTAACCTGAGTGTTTTCTGTCTTATACTTAGTCTGTAATCATATTTTAGTCATTTCAAAATGTGTTCATCTTCGTCTAGTTTTATTTGACGATTACTAAAAATGTTTTCGTCTGTAAATTTCAGAGGTTTTTGTCCAAAAATAAGTAACAAAATAAAGATTTCCTACAATTTCAATTCAATTCAATTCAATTTTATTTGTATAGCCCTAAATCACAACAAGGTTGTGGGCTTTGCAGAGGCAATATGATACACAATCAGAAACAGCAAATGAAGCAACAAAGATTTCAAGTCCTGGGCGTCCCCCATCCTTAGACCCTCCATGTCAGCAAGGAAAAACTCCAGAGTCTTTGGGAGAAAATGAGAAACCTTGGGGAGTACAACAGTCAGGAGAGATCCACTCCCAGGACGGATAGACAGGAAGAACCAGGACTGCTAATGGCAATTAGTAGGCGAAGTTACAGTCCGTAAAGATGCAGTGGAGTAAAGGAACAAGAAGAGGTCCATCTAGCCAGATGAGAAGGGGGTAGCAACGAGGACGTCCATCCAGCCAGGGGTCCGGACAGTCAGGGGGCTGCAGCTGAAAAATAGGCCCTCCCCAGAGGGGAGGGGGAAAAGGGGACACCGGGTGACTAGTGATGAAGAGACTAGACAACTAGATATTAACATTGGAAAATAGAAATAAAGTAAGACAAGTGGTAGGTAGAGTGAGAAAAAGGAGATAGAACTCAATGGCTGTACTTCCCCCAGCATTATAGCTTCCAGTGCAGCTTGGACTAAACTGTGACTCGACTCCGACTTCAACTAGCCTGACCATAAGCTTTGTCGAATAGGAACGTTTTTAATCTAATCTTAAATGTGCAGACTGTCTTGGCTTCTTTAATATTAGCTGGAAGCTGATTCCATAAAACAGGGGCTTGGTTGCTAAAGGCTCTAGCTCCAACAGTACTTTTAGAAACCCTGGGAACTACCAGTAGACCTGCATTCTGAGAGCGGAGTGTTCTGTTGGGGCAGTATGGAACCAGAGCATCGGTGAGATAAGATGGCCCCAACCCATTAATGGTCTTAAATGTAAGAAGGAGGATTTTAAATTTAATTCCAAACTCGACTGGAAGCCATTGAAGGGCCTGAAGCACAGGGGTGATGTGCTCTTTTCTATTGGTTCCTGTTAAAAGTCTTGCTGCTGCGTTTTGGACTAGCTGAAGACCTTTTAGAGAACTTTTAGGACAAGCTGCAAGCCTACAATTTTGAATGACAGACATACATATATTGTAGCGTCTACAAGGACACGCATGGCTAATGTGGTCAACAAGTTTTTGTCCAAAAATAAGTAAATATACAAGGTGGCACGGTGGGACAGTAACATGTTTGGAACTTTTGTTTAAAAAGAAAAAAAATAAAGTGTTTTTAATTATTGATCGGGGACTCTGTATCGGCAGATTCTCAAAATCAGGTGACTCGGACTCCGGTGCAAAAAGCGGGACATCCCTAAAAAGGACTAGACTCAGCAGGTTAGTTCTCTACAACAGTGTTTTTTTTTTTTAACCTTTTTTGAGCCACGGCACACTTTTCTCATGAAAAAAAATCCCAAGGCACACCACCAGCAAAAAAAAAAAAAAAAAAAAAAATCCCATTTTTGTAGACTATGCTAGCACTATAAAGTCATGTATTGAATAGGAGTCAAACAAACACAAGGTAAAACATATTTTCTAAGAATTATTACTAACTCAGTGTGACACCTAGGCTGCTTTATTGGAATTGGTATCAGTACATACCCGTTGAAAATTAATCCCACTATTTTCAGGTCTTCTTTACATTTTAGCGTAAATCCCAATGAAAGATGGCTTTTGCTTATGGAATTACACCAGAGACCAAATGGGCTTTGCTTCCTTTCAATCGCATTTAAATGAATTTTGTCCAGTTCTGCTCTAGCATCTCTCCTTTATAAAAAAACCTTTACCATCGCTGTCATCGTTATTGTTTCGCTAGCTAGCCACTGGCTGCTACTGCTAGCCCCAATGCAACTCTTACCTCTTACGCATCACTAAACAAAGTAATTACAGTGGTATGAAAAAGTATCTGAACCTTTTGGAATTTCTCACATTTCTGCATAAAATCACCATCAAATGTGAGCTGATCTTTGTCAAAATCACAAAGCTGAAAATAGTGTCTGCTTTAAATAATACCACCCAAACATTTAAAGGTTTTCATATTTTATTGAGGATAGCATGCAAACAAGAACAGAAGGGGGGAAATAAATAAGTGAACTCTCTGCCTAAAGAGACTTGAAGAGCAATTGAAACAATTTTTACCAAACATTTTTAAGTCAGGTGTGTGCACAATCATTGAATGAGTGGTTTAAAGCTGCCCTGTCCACTATAAAACACACACCTGGTAAGAAATGTCTTGATGAGAAGCATTGTCTGATGTGCATCAAGGCTCGGTCAAAGCTGGGAAAGGATACTAAACCATCTCCAAAAGTCTGGATGTTCATCAATTGACAATCAGTCTTGTTGTCTACAAATGGAGAGGGTTTGGTACTGTTGCTTCTCTCCCAAGGAGTGGCTGTCCACCAAAGATGACGCCAAGAGTTCAGTGCAGAAAACTCAGAGGTAAAAAAGAACCCTAGAGTATCTGCTAAAGACTTAATCACTGGCACAGTCCAATATCTCTGTGCACACACCAACTATATTTAAAACAATGGCTAAGAATGGTGTTCATGGGAGGACTCCACTCCACTGCTGTCTAAAAGAAAACAGTGTTGCTCGTTTAATGTTCGCAAAAAGGCACTTGACGTTTTGGCAAAATATTTTGTGGACTAATAAAACTAAAGTTGAATTGTTTGGGAGTAACAAACAATGTCATGTGTGGAGGAAAAATGGAACAGCTCACCAACATCAACACCTCATCCCCACCGTGAAGCATGGTGGAGGGAGCATCATGATTTGGGGCTGTTTTGCTGCCTCAGGGTCTGGACAACTTGCAATCATTAATGGAAGAATAAATTGAAAAGTTTATCAGGATGTTTTGCAGGAAAGCCTGAGGCTGTCTGTCAGAAAGTTGAAGCTAAAAAGAGGATGGATGCTGCAACAAGACAATGATCCAAAACACAGAAGTAAATGAACTTCAGAAAGGTTTCAGAAGAAAAAAATACACATTCTGGCAAAAAAATATGAAATGTGATGGTTCACTTGCTTATTTTCCCCATTCTGTCATTGTTTGCATACTATCCTCATTGAAATATGGAAATCAATAAATGTTTGGGTGTTTGTAGTTAAAGTGGACAGTTTTTTCATCTGTGTGATTTTGACAAAGATCAGATCACATTTGATTGTGAATTTATGCAGAAATGTGAGAAATTCGAAGGTTCAGATACTTTCTCATACCAATGTAGTTGCCTATTTACACCTACTGACATGGAAGAGTATTGCATTATTCCGACCATTGGACAGCACAGAAACCAGATTTAGTGCATTTGCATATTCATTTTCCAAAAACGTGTTTAACATTGATTACAGTAGGTGAAAGTCCATGATTTTCCTCAGCACACCAGAAGCTACGCCATGGCACAGTAGTGTCCCGCGGTAGGGTGGTTGAAAAACCCTGGTCTACAACAACATCGGGGTCACAAAGTTTGCCAAATTTAATTTAGCCCTGCAGTTTTCCAGGATTATTCCCAAGCTCTCAACTTCTCTGAGCTTGTTCCCCATCGAGGCCCCCTGGTGGCAGGGTAATTAAAGCACTGCAGTCCAGCCGGGCCGCGGTAACTGGCCCAAATCCCTAGAGAATAAACGCCGACTAATCCTGTTTGTGGCCATCAACGAGCGCTCCGGCCTCAGCCGGAAAAGACGCAGAGGTCGCGCCCGGGCCCCACAATAGCCCAGCGGAGGCAGCGCACCCGAGGGGGGCGACCGTCCCCATATTCGGCCTCGCTCCACTTTCCTTCTGTGTCAGCGCTTTTGTGGTGGCGAGCGAGAAAAGCTTCAGTGGCCTCACCATTATGGGGACTCGCGTGAGGCTCGCATTGAGTTGCTTCATCGAACAGGAAAAAGAACACGCGGCGGTCAATGAACGCAACGAGCTGCTCGGAAAGGCACCGTGTCGGACAAAGATCATTAATGTTATGAGTACCCTAGAAAGTAGCGGCAAGGCTATTTGTATAGCACAATTCAACACAAGGCAATGCAAAGTGCTTTACATCACATGAAGATCCACAAACAGAGATAAAATGATTTGTAAAAATCACATTACATCGAAAGGAAAGTTAAAAACAAAGACAATTGAAACAGGAAATAAACAATATCACATGAAATCATCAAGAACATACAAAATTAATTAAAACTGGAAATAGAAATAAAACCAAAAAATGAATAAAAGCAAATAACCTTTTGAAATTTGAAATATATAGATATTCTGTAGTAAACAATAGCGTTTTTAGCCCTGGTTTAAAGGAGCTAACAGTTTGAGCACGCTTCAGACCTTCAAGTAACACAATGCTGCCTCACCCTACTTGGCACTTGTTCTTTGAACATACAGCAGACCGGTTCCAGACAACCTCAGTGGTCTAGATCATTGATTCTTGACCTTGCTAGAAGTGTCGATTCACCGAACCCTTCGGAATTAGATAATATAACTAAGCTAGCAAGCTGCCGGCCGCGGGGCTGGGTTGGGGGGTCGGGGCTCCGATCTTGCATCGCCCCGTGGCTGTTCCTGGGCGTTCTCCTGCCTCCGCCTCCCCCTCTCTTCTCTGGCTGGGCATCCGCCCTGCGCTCCGTCGCGGGTCGCTGGCTGGGCGCCGGTGTATCAGCGGGGTGTCGCCTGCACCGGCGGGGGGACCCTGCCTTGCCTGGGGCTTGGTGGGCCGCTGGGGGTCCCGTGGCGTGCTGTGCCGGTTGGGGGGCTGCGGCTCGTGGCCCAGGTGGGCGGGCGGGGGTTGGGGTAGGCGTGGGGTTGGTGGTGCGTCCCCTCCGGCCATCCCTGAAGGCCGGTTGATCGGTGCGTGGGTGGCCCTCCCTCCCCGGGCTGGCTGGGTGGGGGCCGTGGCCCTGGGTTGGCGCCCGCGCGGCTTCTCCGCCCGTCTGCATGGCTGTCGCGCGCCTGGTGGGGCTTGCGTGCTGCTGGATGTGGTAGGGCATGCTCGGGTTGGGGGTCCCGGTGCCGGGATTGGCGATGCGGCGGCGTAGGGTTGGTCACCTACGGGCTTACACTTAAAAGAGATTCACACCATTACTGGGTTCTAGATCACAGAACTGATTTGTGTACACTCTACCCCTTTCAATCACTTGGCTTATAGGCTTATAGACACCCCCACCCCCATCCCCCTCTTTCACAGGCCAATAGGCCCCCACATGGTGTAAACCGGAAATACATCTCGCTGACGATAGCACCAGCATATTAGTAACTAGTCTAGTTCTTCACTGTATTTCTTGTTTTGTTTGTGTATGTGTTTCTTTTCTTTCTTCTTTTTTATTTCTTTTCTTCTGTCCCCCCATCATCCCTTCCTGTTCACTGTTTTGTCATAATAAAAAGGTATTTTGAATGATCACAATGGGAGTATGTCAGACTCTCAATGTGAAACATTAAAACTGTTCGGACTATCCGGGCACTTAGACTTCCATTCTCTGTGTCAAACAGCTGAACAGGACAGGTTTAAAAAAAAAAAAAAAAAAAAAAAAAACTAGCAAGCTAAAAATTTAGCAAATTCCCATTTGAAATTCTTCTCATTTTGACAGCATGTTTTATAAACGTCCAAATTTAAGACCACGCTGCCCATTGTCGCCTAATCTCTGTTGTATTCTGGGCTGTTGGGGGACGCGTATCAATAAGCATTTGCTTTTTTCCCGTCTTCCTTTGTCTGTCATCGTCTTTTTCGGGCAAATTATTCTATAGTCTGTGTCAATGTTTCTTCTTTCTGGCCAAACTATCCCACACTCTGTAACTGTCAATGATTCTGATGATGATGACAATGACAATGACAATAAATTCATTCATTCATTCATTCCCTCATACCAAATGCGAGTCAACCTTCCACTGAGCAAACCAGTTCTTCCTCCCATCAGATCGAGGACTAGCAGTTAAAAAGCATTTTTCCCCATTTCTCCCCATTTTTGTTTGTTTTTAGCTGTTTTCGGCAGATTTTTAATTTTTGAGGGTTTGGCAGTTTTTTGTGGGGTTTAGTTTGAGTGATTTACGATTTTTTTTTAATTTGCTTTTTTTTTCAGTTTTGCATTTCTTCTAGTTTTCACACTTTGCAGGATTTTTTTAAAAAATACCTTATAGCGTGGTACTATTTTTTGTGGTTATGGAAGGAATTTTGTGGGGTTGTTGGGTGCTTTTGCAGTTTTTTTTTCCATTGCCTCGATTGATGTTTTACCTTATAACATGGTTCTTAGTTGTTTTTTTTTTCACAATTTTGCAGGTTTTTTTTTTCAGTTTTGCAAATTTTTTTTGCACTTTATCACACTTCACAGGATGTTGTTAACTTTTAGCGTTTTTCATATTTTTTTGTAGATTCAGCTGGGTTTTTATATGTTTTTTTTGTTTTTTTTTTCGGGGTTTTTTTGTGTGTGCTGTTTGTTTTTGTGGTGGGGGGGTTGTTGTAGTTTTTCTGCGTTTAGCTCTTTTCCATGCATGGTTTACTGTTTTTTTTGTTCAAAATTTTCTTTTGTGATTTTGCAAGGTTTTTTTTGTGGGTGTTTTAGCTGTTTTCTTCTCATAGTTAATCTCAGACATGATGTTTATGGAAGACTTTTTTGGGGGGGGGGTTTTGCTTTTTTGCAGTTTTTTCCCACAGGTTTTTTGTTTGTTTGTTTGTTTGTTTGTTTGTTTATTGCCTTATTTAAAATAATATATGTTTTTTTATGGCCTGTGGATAAATATGTGCCAGTCACACTAATACTACACTTTCATGTTAAATAGAGGGCCGCAAAATATTATCCCGCGGACCTCAATTGGCTCCTGGACCAAAAATTTGAGACATCTGCTTCAGACGCTTTAGTAGGCTTTCCCTGACTTTTCAAAAATATATATTTTAAAGCCCCTCCTAATGATTCTGTTTTAATAAAATTTGTAAAATTTTGTAAAATTTTCAATCAAAAAAATAAACTAGTAGCTCGCCATTGTTGACGTCGCCGAGGAGTGACGTCGCATGGGCTTCCTGCCGTTCTTCCACAGTGTCTTTAACTACGTAAGGTAATGATTGAAACACACCACAAGGTGTCAATGGCGAGTTTTAAATTACTTATAAATCAAGCCAATGAGTGTGTTTTGTCCCTCGACTGACGCCATAGTTCCCTGTTTACTGGGTCCATCCATTGTATTTGACGGTCATTTGAGTGCTGGCTTCACAACTTACGAGACCTCTGATAGTTTGTATATTGTTACTAAATATTGCCATCCAGTGTACTAATATTTGTTGAGCTAAACGAAATGTTTGAATAGAGTTTGACCAAAGTCTGACTAAGTTTTATGTTTATTTTGCATAGCTATTTTGATTGGGAATTAACTTTTTTTTTTTGAGAGAGATAGGAATATTATTTTTGTTGTGCTTTCACTAAATGATACTTATGTTTGTTGTGAAGGAGTTGCTGAAGCTTATGCCAATAAACGGCGCGGTCCAATGAACGCCTGTGTCCCCTTGCCTTTCTCTGCCTCTTTGCTCTCAATGTGCAAAAAATGGCGTAATTGTAATCAGTTTGAGGCAATGCATGAGCGGGTCAGATAGGGTTTTGCTGTTAAAAATTTTTTACTTTTTTTTTTTTTTTTAAATGCCCTCCTGTCCAAAAATTTTCTTCCCCCAGAAAATTGAGATTTTAAGCTTTCCAATGATGTATCACACGTGGTTATCGGACAATTTGGAAATTTGGCCAAATTGGGGATCTCAGAGCTATAGACCCTACTCACGTGACGTCACAGCCACGCCCCCGCGCCATGATGTCCGCATACTCGCCATAGAAATGCATTAGCGCTTCGTAAATTCTTCCTATTATTGCACGTTTTACTGCTCGTCAACATTAATACTCAAAATGGTCAAAAGTCGTGTGTGGCGGTCGGTTGCAAAAACAGAGAAGATAGACGGAGAGACTTGAATTTTTACCGTATTCCGAGAGACACGAAGAGGAGGCCGCGATTGACTGCTGCAATTCGACGAGACAACTGGGCTCCAAACGACTACCACAGATTATGTAGTAGTCATTTTATATCTGGTAAGATGCATTTAATATATATTTAGAGGGTTTCGGGCTGACAACCACAATTAAGATCATTGCTAGGCTAATCGCCGACAACATACACGTATGTATGTAGTTAGTGCTATCGCTAAACCATATAAACATTAAAAGCCCTAGCTCCATTGACAAATGACATGAAATACATTAGACTTGACAGTGGATGTTAGCAAGAACAAAAGATTTTCAATTGAAAATTTCGTAACTCACCTTCCCGAGCACAAGATTCCTGCCGAATTTTCGTGTACGAGGACGTGTTTCACCTAACCAGCAACGTAGCATTTATAAGCCTCCAAGCTCTTAAAGTTTTTCAAACTTTCGTGAGAATAGGCTGATTTTGTGTGGGTATCAGATGTCAGGCGAAGCCAGCGGGTCGAAAAACATCGATTTAGGCATCAAATACGGATCTGGCGACATCTGCGACATTCGCCTGACATCTGATACAGCAGTTTCTTTTAAAGAGGGGTGCAAGAGCAGAAACTGCTTTTTCAGTCTTGTCTGTGTTTTCCACCATATAAATATATTAGGGCTGTCAAAATTATCACGTTAACGGGCGGTAATTAATTTTTTAAAATTAATCACGTTAAAATATTTGACGCAATTAACGCACATGCCCGCTCAAACAGATTAAAATGACAGCACTGTAATGTCCGCTCGTTACTTATTTTTGGGTGTTTTGCGCCCTCTGCTGGCGCTTGGGTCCAAATGAGTTGGGTGGGTGTGAGCACAATGAGTGAGCATGGTGTAATTATTGACATCAACAATGGCGAGCTACTAGTTTATTTTTTGATTGAAATTTTACAAATTTTAATAAAACGAAAACATTAAGAGGGGTTTTAATATAAAATTTGTATAACTTGTACTAACATTTATCTTTTAAGAACTACAAGTCTTTCTATCCATGGATCGCTTTAAGAGAATGTTAATAATGTTAATGCCATTTTGTTGATTTGTTGTTATAATAAACAAATATAGTACTTATGTACTGTATGTTGAATATATATATCCATCTTGTGTCTTATCTTTCCATTCCAACAATAATTTACAGAAAAATATGGCATATTTTATAGATGGTTTGAATTGCGATTAATTAATTTTTAAGCTGTAATTAACTCGTTTAAAAATTGTAATCGTTTGACAGCCCTAATATACACACACACACACACATATATATATATACATGTATATATATTTATTTATTTATTTATTTTTCTAGAATGACAACCATAAACCAAAAATCATTAATGTCAGAAGGTGATATTTATCTTCTCCTGCGAGCGTCTGCCGGAGGACCCTGACATTCCAGGAGAATTTATGGAATCAACAGGCATGAAATTCATTTCTTCACATGGTTGCTTCTGCACCTCCTAATCATAACCTGCACTGACAATTCAATCCTGCACTCCAGCGCCTTGCTGCACGCTTTTTTTTTTTTTTTTTTTTTTAGGTTCTTCCACTTCCTTAATTGCGTGGTACCTCTCCTCACCTCATTAGGCTCCAAAGAAAACAATTAACCATGTCAACGTTCATTACAGTAATGGCCGTAAGAGAGCAAGTGACCCGCTTCTTCGCCACAACTTCACCCGGGCAGACGGACCGACTTCTGGTCAGGAAGAAGGGGGTTGCAGTAGGGTGGTGTTTGTTTTTGTAGTGCACCAGTGTCAAACTCAAGGCTCGGGGGCCAAATCCGGCCAGGCACGTCATTTTGTGTGGCCTGCGAAAGTAAATCTGCATTAACTTTTTTTCTCAGGGAAATGAACTAAAAATTCAATTGAAATTTCTGTAGTACTCCATGAGAATATTATATATCAGATATTATATGGTATTATATGTCAAAGAATATTTATCGTTATACCCCATTTTACAAAATTCTAAATAGCATCTTTTTTTTTTTTTTTTATGGGTGTTTTTTTTTTTTTTTTTTTTTAAATTAAAAAATAATTAAATAAATTAATACATCAAATATATTTTTTAATTAAATAAATACATTTAAAAGAAAGAACAAAAGCATCTTTACTGTTTATTCTTTTTTTTTTTCATTTAAAAGAATTAAAAATAGAATAAGAAGAAATATAAAATAGTTGGATGTTTGAATTAGGGCCGCAACTAACGATTCTTTTCATATTTGATTAGTTGTCCGATTAATTAAACGATTAATCATTAAATGTCACTTCTTTCACTTACCTTCACAATTTTCCTCAAAGTTGTTTTCGGCATGTTGTAAGTAGCAATGAAGACAAAAGGTATCACAATTTCTTTAAACTGTATCGATTCTCAAATTCATTGGCAAATAATTTATTAATCGATTTAATCCATTAGTTGCTGCACCTTCATTAAGAGACTAGTTCAGACAGTAAGTTGTCCGAAAATTGGCAAAAATGTGAATTGTTGTTTGCCAAAGTAAAAGCAGATTTTTGTTCTTGTCCTACTTTAACAAAAATATAATGAAATCGGATAATATTTACAACTGAGAAGTTGTGCATTTGTTATAATTTCAAGAATTTAGACAGATTTAAGGTGAATGTTCTAAACGATTAATCGGATATCAAAGTAGTTTTCGATTCATTTGCTAATTAATTAAGTTGTTGATTAATCGATTAATTGTTGAACCTCTGGTTAAAGTATAAAACATATAAATACAGAACTAAAATGGAAAAAATTCAAATTGACAAATAAATGAATACGAATATTTACAGTGTAGTCCTCTTTTATATTTTTAATTAAATACAAAAAATAAATATAAATATAAAAATGTGAAAAAATATATAGAATGAAAAATAAAAACAAATATTTGCTGTTTACTCCTTTTCAGTTAAAATTTAAATAAAAAGTGCCAATGTAGTCACCCCAGTCAAAAATTGTATCAAAAAAGTTGCTTCCATCAAAAAAAAAAAAAAACAACGTGTTTGAATGCAAAAAATGAATTTGAAACTCAAAAGAATGCATGTGAAAGCTATTTTTGTTAGGTTTTGTGTTTGTTTTCTCCTAGTGTGACTTGTCCCTGTGATTGCCCATTGATTTCACCTGATGTGCCTTCTCCTAGACTATCCTCCTGTGCTCACCTGTTCCTTGTTGTCTCGTTATCCCTTGTCTGCTTGTGTGTATATAAGCTCCCATTTTCTGTTCACTCCTTGCTGCGTCATTGTCTACGTCTATGTCTACGTCAATGCCAACGTCAATTTCAAGCCCTTTCCGCGCCCTCGTGTACCAGTACCTCTGTTTAAGTAAGTTTTGGTTTGAACCTTGCCTTTTGATCCCTAGTGTTTTTGTTTGTACTTTGTGCTTTTGTTAGTTGTAATTAAAACCATTTTTTGAGTTCTCTGCCACCTGCCTCGCTGCCTTTTTCGTTTTCCCTGCATTTGGGTCCACACAACCTGCCTGCCTGCCCGATTCCCTGACAATTTTTCTTTGAATTTTGGGGGGGATTGTAGCAACTTTTTTGATTGAAGTAATGCTGATTTGTGTTTGGGCCGCATTTTGGCTAAGACGTTTTTGTCTTATTCAATCAAAAAATAAGTTGCTTCAAAAAATATATATTTTCAAAAAGAAAAATCACTTCAATCAAAAAAAAAAAAAAAAAGAAATTCCAATCATAGAAAACATTTTTGAATGCGAAAAAATATTTGAGATTGAAAATTTTTCATTTGAACACTTAATCACTTAATTTTCATTGAAAAACTTTTATTTGATTGAAGCAATCCTTTATGTGTTTGGGCCATATTATGGGTAGCGCATTTGTGTCTAAATCAATCAATCCCCAAAAAAAGTTGCTTTAATCAAAAAAAAAAATATTTTCAAAGAAAAAAATCATTTGAAAAATAAAATTGCCCTCCTCTAATGTTTTTTTTTTTTTGGGGGGGGGGGGAATTATATGCAAAGCAAATGACCGTCTAAGGTGCTATTCACATGATCTTTTCAAAAAATTATTTTGACGCCATTATAAAAATATATATATATTTTTTTGTTCATTTCATTCATTTTTGTTGCAGTTTTATCGCTTTATAACTTTTATATAGATAGGAAAGTCAATTTCATGCAATGACACTTTTCAGCCACCAGGGGAGGCCTGGCCCCCTCCTAAAATCCGCTTATGGGGGCAGGGCTACATTTCTCATGAATGTGAACCTAATTAATTGATATGCTAAATAGTGTACATAGTTATGTACATAGTTAATTATGATTATGTGGTGTGTATGTTGTCTTGTGTGAGCAACATATGAGGTTATGCAGCACCCGTCTCTCTGTAAGCAGCTTCTTGCTAACGTTTTTCTGGTTCGATAGTTTCCAGAGAGTTCACTACATTTTTGACAGTTTAATTAACGTGAACAGTAGAAAACACAAATAGTAGGACACTTCTTACGAAGCAGCTTCCTACTTGAGTTTTGCAGGTCAGCAGGTTCAGACAGTTTAATGTGATGTTAACTCTGATACAGGTCGGTGTTAGGTTTTGAGTTGGTTACCTCCTAGTGTGTCCCTGTGATTGCCCATTAATTTCACCTGTTGTGCCTGCTCCCAGTGTATCCTCAAATCTGCAGCCTCCTGTGCCTCCCACCTGTTCCTCGTTGTCTCGTTAACCCTTGTCTGTGTGTGTATATAAGCTTCCACTTTCTTTTCACTCCTTTTCGCAACATTTTCAATGTGCATGTCCACGTTTTTGTCAGTGTTTTCCCTCAGTTCCTTGTGTTCCTCGTCCTGCTTTGAAAGTAAGTTGATTTGTAAGCCTGCTTTTTGTTTAAGAGTTTTTGGATCCCCTGGTCGTTTTGTTGGTACTATGTTTTTGTGTTGGCATTAATTAAAACATTATTGCACCGCTTTTTATGCCTCACCTCTATTTCTCTGCACTTGGGTCCACACACCACCTGCCTGCCCGCAGTACCTGACAATCGCACTTTCACAATGTTGGAGTCTTTTTGAATTACTTACAGTGACTGCTGCTGGCCGAAAAAAACTTCTAATATCCCTCCTCTTCGAGGGGGGGGGGGGGGGTGGCATGTTGTGGACATGTATTTCTGTCGGGGCTGTGTGAGTGTGAGTGTGCATGTGTATGTCGGGGGTGGGTCAAGTCATCAGCCAATCATACGTGCTTTTGAGGGGGAAAAATGGACTAATGCATTCAGCAAGTTAACAGTTAATGTGCATTCACCCAAACAGATTGGGTGAACGGGGGTCAGAGATACATGTCTCACAAATATGAATCTAATTAATCGATAGGCGAATGATCAATGCAAAATAAATCTGTATCGACTTATACCAACTTTCATGTGTATTGGTTCACGTGATACATCGTTCGATTCAAACCTTTGTTTTCAAAAACTACGTATACTTAAGAAACATCTTGAAAATTTCCAGAATGAGTGTCTGGATTTTTTTTTTTTTTTTTCCCGCAAATTTAAATTGCAATATTTGAACAGAATGTAATTATATTAACATACACAATAATCTTTTAACTATCTAGGAATGCAAAAAGTAAACAATTGTCTTAAGACCAATCTACATTGTCTGTCTAAATAAAGAAATTAAATACAACTGAAAAAAACGTCTTAGTTAGGGAATACCAAAAATATCTTCCTTCAGGTAGGGTTTGTCCAGAAAGACAACCAAACTCAACATAAAAAAGAAAGCTCCTTTGGGCTGTTTTAAGACCACATAAATAAAATAAAAATGAAAATTGGGGAGAAGGGGTCAAACCTCGGCTCACTACATTTCTCACAATTAACGTTAACAGTAGAAAACATACTGAAGGACACTTCTCTCAAAGCAGCTTCCTACTCTAGTTTTGGTGAGCAAATTAATACAGTTTAATATTATGCTAACTCTAATGCAGGTCAGACTTTCCGTAGCAAAATTATTGGTGTGTTCCCCATCTCCACAACATTGACATCTTTTTACATTACTTACAGTGGTTGCTGCTGGCCGAAATAAAATTGTAATATCCATCGTTTTCGAAGGGGGCAGAGGAGGCGGCATGTTGTTGACATGTTGTATTTCTGTCTGGGCTGTGAGTGCGTATGGGGGGGGGGGTTATGTCATCAGCCAATCAAACGTGTGTTTGAGGGAAAGAAATGGACTGGCACATTCAGCAAGTGAAAAGGGGTAAATGTCAGCCTGAACATGATGATAGTACTTCACTCAATAACGGTAGGGTCATTCTATCCATACAACATATGGAAAAACAATCTAAATTATCTATTAGGCTCGAGCATTTACGTCACAGCAACACGGGATCACGCGCGATTTGCGACAATGCAGCCATATTGGAAGCACGACTGCATCACGGGACATTTAAACTTAATGGCAAATACAATTCAACTACGAGTGCCAAAGATGGAAAAAAGTAAGGAAAACTTGCCACTTCGATACAGAGACAAACTTGTTACCACGCCAATGGACAGATATGTGAGCAAACTTAAAGGATGTGAACAATGTTGACCCTTACGAGCAAGCCGAACACAAATGGAATAAAGATATCGACAAGCTTCCACCACTACGCGAAATGGACATCATGCTGTATTTAGTGTTTGGTGTAAGTTACTACACTCATCAGCAATTCCGAAACTACAAATCGCTACAAAGCTACGAACAGTTTTTCTGCGGATGGGTGCAGGACCTGCACATTATGACCATAGCAAACGGCAACACCATCTTTCTAGCAAAGATAGGCAATGTGTGTTTACATTTTCATTGTCATGAATATCTGAATTTGTGCTATGCTGAGCTGTGATAGTTAAGTGACAAATCAATGCTGTGTTTTAGAAAACAGATTTGTTGCAGACAATGTAGCCTTTGTACAAATTCTTTGCCACTATCTCACGGCAACATGTGACAGCTTTTTCATTTAGAAACGACAGGAATTATGTCTTATGAAGACAATGCACATGTTTGCATGCTAGTTGTTTAGCTGTAGCTATAGCTAACAACAGGCCGACTTAGGGCATAAAGTTACCGAAATTTGCGTCGACAAACGAAATTAACTTACCGGAGTGGAGGTGCATAGAGCAAACTCTGTGTGTAACTGGAGAATCAAACGTTATGCCCTTCCTTCTGATCGAGGCCACCCATGTCATTCTTCGACGTTTGGTAAGTTCAGATATGAGCTTTCCCTCGCCTTTTCTCCATGTAGGGATCCGGAAGAAACTCAATGGGGTTCCGTCGAGCTGTACATTCTCCTTTCTATTCGATCGGTTGTTGCAGTTCTTTACCGAACAATAATTTCCAATCATTTTAAAAGTGCGACCTGAGTCGAAATGCCTCACTGTTTATGTTTCCCGAAGTTCTGACACCGAACTTCCTGCTTCCAACATGGCGATAGGGGCGGAAACCTCGCGAGTGCCACGTCATACGCTCAAGCCTTATATAACTGAACTCATGATATAATGCTAATAAGGTTGCTTAAAAGTTGGTAGGGACAATTTCAGCATCCTGAAAACTTGGTAGTGTCATGTCCCTACCGTCCCTATGCAAATCTACGCCCTTGGGTAAATGTAAGTTTGAACATAGTGAAAATACTGGTAATTCACTGAATAACGGTTGGGTCAATTCTATCCTTACAACATATGGGAAGACGATCTAAATTACCTGTAGAACTGAACTTATTATGTATATAATGCATATAAGGTTGGTCGGGACAATTGAGCATCCTGAAAGTTGGTAGTGTTTGTCCCTACTGTCCCTATGCAAACCTACACCCTTGAATTAAATGCACTTTTCACCAAAGGCCATAACAGTCATAATAACCCAATAAAGTAAAAAATAGGATACTGTGAGGTACAATAAGGTACTGCTTACACGACTGGAGACTATAGACCAGGGGTGGGCAAACCGGTCCTCAAGGGCCGCTGTGGGTCCTGGTCTTTGTTCCAACTGACCCAGCACAGATAGTTTAACCAATGCGGTTTCAGCAGAAATGAGAAGCACCTGACTGCAATCGACTGATTGCACTTGTAAAACAGCAGATTGCTGAAAGGGTGTCCTCTTAATGGGTTGCAACAAAAACCCGCACCCACTGCGGCCCTTTGTGGAATTAATTGCCCACCCCTGCTATAGACCCTACTCACCAATGTCACAGAATGACGTGTCGCTGTATCCGGCCGCCATATTGTCCGTCTTTGTTTATCCGTATTCTCAATGGTTTCAATTTGTCGTGCAATTTATAGTGCAATTCATGGAAGCCCCGGTGCGTTCAGACGCTGTAAACTCATTGGATGCGTTGCATAAAAAGCGTTATGTGGAAAAGCTTCAGTCTATCCATTGGCCAGATCCATATTTGATGCCTAAATCGATATTTTTCGACCCGTTGTCTTCGCCCTCTCTGCCTGATATCTGCTACCCTGATATCTACAACTATCTTGCCCACACAAAATCAGCCTATTCTCACGAAAGTTTGAAAAACTTTAAGAGCAGCACTCTAAGCAACATTACCCCGTGTGAGCCTTTACTTCCAATTTTCTAAAATGGCGACAATCAATCAAAAAAAAAAGTTGACTGCGATGGCCGACGCTTCAAGGATAGGTGGATATTGGACTATTTCTTCAATAAAACACGCAACAACTGTGTCTGCCTCATTTGCAAAGAGACAGTCGCTGTTTTCAAAGAGTTCGATGTGACGCGATAATGATATTACCGAACAAGACACGCTGACATGTACGACAACATTACAGGGAAGATACGCAGCGAGAAATTAGAGCAACTTGAAGCTAGTTTAATTTCACAGCAGCAGTATTTCGCAAGAGCCCGAGTGTCGAAAGAGAACGCCACAAAGACGAGACTGTTGAAGTTATGAATTAAAAAAAATAATAAAGCAAATGTGACACACAGAAGGGCTTGCTAAAATTTGATTAAATATATTGATCTATGTAAATCAGCCAAGGTAGCCCCCCGCATTTTTACCACACCAAATCTGGCCCCCTTTGCAAAAGGTTTGGACACACCTGTTTAACTGATGATCCGTAGACGAGGCTAGCTTCTTTCACTTGGCACCAGCTAAATATGATTCAAAATGTAATTATGGTGGAAGAAATAAGCATCTTGAATTTGAAACTGTATGTTGTCGGCGATTAGCCCCGCAATGATCTTAATTGTGGTTGTCAGCCCAAAACCCTCTAAATATATATTAAATGCATCTTACCAGATATAAAATGACTACTACATAATCTGTGGTAATCGTTTGGAGCCCAGTTTTCTCATCGAATTGCAGCAGTCCATCTCGCTCTCCTCTCCGGGTCTCTCGGAATATGGTAGAACTTCAAGTCTCTTTGTCTATCTTCTCTGTTATTGCAACCAACCGCCACACTAATTATTAATGTTAACGAGCAGAAAAACACGCCATAATAGGAGGAATTTACGTAGCGGTAATTCGTCAACACGACGAATAGACGGACAATATGGCGCGGAGGCGTGGTTGTGACGTCATGTGAGTAAGGTCTATATGGCGGACGAGACTCAGGCATCAAATCACAAGTTGGGTATGTCGTAACCCGGGTATTACCTGCACTTATTTGGCAAAGTTATGGTGTTAGTGATGTAAAAACAGCTTATTTTTAAAGCAACTCTGCTTGGTCAATCACCGTCAATAGCCGCCAGGGAGTTAAACTGCGCTTGAATGAGTGTGTATTTGTTAAGATGGCAACACTTTAATGGCTGCTTTGACGGATCCCTCCACTCACGCGTGAGCATATTGAACAAGACAATAAAGCACCATTAATGGCCTTGCTCGCTCTAGATGCACGTGTGTGTGCGTATGTGTGTACTGTACTGTCAAGGCAGGCCCCCTTTACTCCCTCCCTGGATTAACGCCGATTGTTTGGGAATGACTCGGACCACACAAGGAGAGCACCAAGGGGATGAAAAAGAAGAATGGAAGCAGAAGAGAGAAATGATGGAGGAGGTAACTTCTACTACAGTACTGCAGTTTAGGAATAGTGAAATTTTACTACTAATTATTATGTCATTTGATCAATACTACAAATACAAGTACATATGTATATATATATATATATAACTATACAGTGGGGCAAATAAGTATTTAGTCAACCACTAATTGTCCAAGCTCTCCCACTTGAAAATATTAGAGAGGCCTGTAATTGTCAACATGGGTAAACCTCAACCACGAGAGACAGAATGTGGGGAAAAAAACAGAAAATCACATTGTTTGATTTTTAAAGAATTTATTTGCAAATCATGGTGGAAAATAAGTATTTGGTCAATACCAAAAGTTCATCTCAATACTTTGAAATAAACAAAAATAAACATTTTCTGTAACTATTCACAAGGTTTTCACACACCGTTGCTGGTATTTTGGCCCATTCCTCCATGCAGATCTCCTCTAGAGCAGTGATGTTTTGGGGCTGTCGTTGGGCAACACGGACTTTCAACTCCCTCCGCATATTTTCTATGGGGTTGAGACCTGGTGACTGGCTAGGCCACTCCAGGACCTTGAAATGCTTCTTACGAAGCCACTCCTTTGTTGCCCTGGCTGTGTGTTTGGGATCATTGTCATGCTGAAAGACCCAGCCACATCTGACTGAGATTGTGGACAGGTGTCTTTTATACAGATAATGAGTTAAAACAGGTGCCATTTATACAGGTAACGAGTGGAGCCTCGTTAGACCTCGTTAGAAGAAGTTAGACCTCTTTGACAGTCAGAAATCTTGCTTGTTTGTAGGTGACCATATACTTATTTTCCACTCTAATTTGAAAATAAATTCTTTAAAAATCAAACAATGTGATTTTCTGTTTTTTTTCCCTACATTCTGTCTCTCATGGTTGAGGTTTACCCATGTTGACAATTACAGGCCTCTCTAATCTTTTCAAGTTGGAGAACTTGCACAGTTGGTGGATGACTAAATACTTATTTGCCCCATTGTATGTATGTATGTATGTTTATATATATATATATATATATATTAGGGCTGTCAAAATTATCGCGTTAACGTGCGGTAATTAATTTTTTAAATTAATCACGTTAAAATATTTGACGCAATTAACGCACATGTCCCGCTCAGAAAGTATTCTGCCTTTTGGTAAGTTTTACAGCAAGGCTTTTTGCGCTGTCCAACAGCGAACTCTTGTGGTCGCTTTGCGACATGGTTTACTATTTTCTTCTTTTCTTCATTATGGCTGCACGACGTCTCGGGCTGATAATGTTGTGCTTATATGATCCTTGGACAAGATTTGTCCGTAAGTATGGTTGTTGTAAAGAATGTACATATTATGTTAGTAAGCGAAATGTTATATTTTTTGTATGAGACGCTTTTTGTTTATGTTTAGTGAACCTGTACAGCGTGCTAAGCTAACGTTGTTGCTAATGCAATGCTGTGTACTTTTTTGTTGTTGTTTCACAACGGTCTAAAGAGGACAGTGGTTTGAGGCCATTTTATTAATAAATCAGATGAAAAAGGAAGAAGTCTGATTATTAAGGCGTCGTTCACTAGCTGTCTAGCTTTGGAAAAAGTAGACGCTTCGGAGTGAGGACAGCATAGACAGATTTAAATGACAGTAGAGTGAAATGCCCACTACAGTCCTTATGTACCGTATGTTGAATGTATATGTCCATCTTGTGTCATATCTTTCCATTCCAACAATTTATTTTACAGAATATATATATATAATTTACAGAAAAATATGGCATATTTTATAGATGGTTTGGATTGCGATTAATTGCGATTAATTACGATTAATTAATTTTTAAGATGTAATTAACTCGATTAAAAATTTTAATCGTTTGACAGCCCTAATATATATATATACAGTGCCTTGCAAAAGTATTCGGCCCCCTTGAATCTTGCAACCTTTCGCCACATTTCAGGCTTCAAACATAAAGATATGAAATTTAATTTTTTTGTCAAGAATCAACAACAAGTGGGACACAATCGTGAAGTGGAACAACATTTATTGGATCATTTAAACTTTTTTAACAAATAAAAAACTGAAAAGTGGGGCGTGCAATATTATTCGGCCCCTTTACTTTCAGTGCAGCAAACTCACTCCAGAAGTTCAGTGAGGATCTCTGAATGATCCAATGTTGTCCTAAATGACCGATGATGATAAATAGAATCCAAATGTGTGTAATCAAGTCTCCGTATAAATGCACCTGCTCTGTGATAGTCTCAGGGTTCTGTTTAAAGTGCAGAGAGCATTATGAAAACCAAGGAACACACCAGGCAGGTCCGAGATACTGTTGTGGAGAAGTTTAAAGCCGGATTTGGATACAAAAAGATTTCCCAAGCTTTAAACATCTCAAGGAGCACTGTGCAAGCCATCATATTGAAATGGAAGGAGCATCAGACCACTGCAAATCAACCAAGACCCGGCCGTCCTTCCAAACTTTCTTCTCAAACAAGGAGAAAACTGATCAGAGATGCAGCCAAGAGGCCCATGATCACTCTGGATGAACTGCAGAGATCTACAGCTGAGGTGGGAGAGTCTGTCCATAGGACAACAATCAGTCGTACACTGCACAAATCTGGCCTTTATGGAAGAGTGGCAAGAACAAAGCCATTTCTCAAAGATATCCATAAAAAGTCTCATTTCAAGTTTGCCACAAGCCACCTGGGAGACACACCAAACATGTGGAAGAAGGTGCTCTGGTCAGATGAAACCAAAATTGAACTTTTTGGCCATAATGCAAAACGATATGTTTGGCGTAAAAGCAACACAGCTCATCACCCTGAACACACCATCCCCACTGTCAAACATGGTGGTGGCAGCATCATGGTTTGGGCCTGCTTTTCTTCAGCAGGGACAGGGAAGATGGTTAAAATTGACGGGAAAATGGATGCAGCCAAATACAGGAACATTCTGGAAGAAAACCTGTTGGTATCTGCACAAGACCTGAGACTGGGACGGAGATTTATCTTCCAACAGGACAATGATCCGAAACATAAAGCCAAATCTACAATGGAATGGTTAAAAAATAAACGTATCCAGGTGTTAGAATGGCCAAGTCAAAGTCCAGACCTGAATCCAATTGAGAATCTGTGGAAAGAGCTGAAGACTGCCGTTCACAAACACTCTCCATCCAACCTCACTGAGCTCGAGCTGTTTTGCAAGGAAGAATGGGCAAGAATGTCAGTCTCTCGATGTGCAAAACTGATAGAAACATACCCCAAGCGACTTGCAGCTGTAATTGGAGCAAAAGATGGCGCTACAAAGTATTAACGCAAGGGGGCCGAATAATATTGCATGCCCCACTTTTCAGTTTTTTATTTGTTAAAAAAGTTTAAATTATCCAATAAATTTTGTTCCACTTCACGATTGTGTCCCACTTGTTGTTGATTCTTGACAAGAAATTAAAATTTTATATTTTTATGTTTGAAGCCTGAAATGTGGCGAAAGGTTGCAAGGTTCAAGGGGGCCGAATACTTTTGCAAGGCACTGTATATATATATATATATATGTATATGTATATGTATATATATATATATATATATATATATACACACACACATACATATATATGTATATATTAGGGCTGTCAAAATTATCGCTTTAACGGGCGTTAATTAATTTTTTAAATTAATCACGTTAAAATATTTGACGCAATTAACGCACCCGCTGGCATATTGCCTCAAACATTACAATGAGGCCGTTTCTGGACATTAAGAGTGAAGAGAATGCCACCGGGCGCTTGGGGGCAGCGCCGTTCCATACTCATGTTATGTCTTCTAAACGTGGGAGAATTAGTAGTTGTGAGACGTTTATGCTGTATTCACAATGCAATGCAAATTGCTATTTGTGCTCCACACATATTTCGGTAAGTTTTCATTCTTTTAGTGGCAATTATGTGTCTCTTGTTTTATTTTGGGTAAGATATGTACAGATACAGTGGTGAGAACAAGTATTTGATACACTGCCAATGGGTTTTGCCAGTGTATCAAATACTTGTTCTCCCCACTGTATATGTTATACAGTAAAGGCGAGTGGACACAGTCGCGCCGTTTATTGGCATAAGCTTCTCCTTCACAACAAACATAAGTATCGTTAGTGAAAGCACAACACAAATAATATTCCTATCTCTCAAAAAAAAAAAAAAAATGTTCTCAAAAAGAAAAGCACTTCAGTCTATCGTAATGAGGCCCTATTCTGACACACAGTTAAACAACAATGCTAAATAAACTGGCATTCCATATCAATTTAGCTGTGCAAAATACACGTAAAACTTTTCACTCTATTTTTATTCTTCTTATTATTATATTAACTCTACTTTTGATTGAAAATTTTACAAATTTTATTAAAACGAAAACATGAAGAGGGGTTTTAATATAAAATTACTATAACTTGTAACTATAACATTTATCGTTTAAGAACTACAAGTCTTTCTATCCGTAGATCACTAACAGAAAGAATGTTAATAATGCCATTTGTGGATTTATTGTTACAATAAACAAATACAGTACTGATGTACAGTATGTTGTATGTATATATCCATCATGTGTCTTATCTTTCCATTCCAACAATAATTTACATAAAAATATGGCATATTTTAGAGATGGTTTGAATTGCGATTAATTGCGATTAATTACGATTAATTAATTTTTAAGCTGTAATTAACTCGATTAAAAATTTTAATCGTTTGACAGCCCTAGTATATATATATACACACATATACGTATGTGTGTGTATGTATATATATATATATATATATATACACATATATGTATATATATGTATGTATGTATGTATGTATATATACCAATGTATGTATGTATATATACGTATGTATGTATACATATATGTATGTTTGTATATGTACGTATGTATATATGTAATATATGGCGGAAAACACAGATAAGGCTGAAAAAGCAGTTTATGCTCTTGCACCCCTCTTAAAAATAAACTGCCATATTTTAAGCCAAAAGCACTGTTCTGTTTTATAGATGTCTATATGCTGCCATAGCAAATTCATGGCACATTAAGCCCCTGGACTATTTTTAATTTGTCCGTTTTACCCTGGAAACACCCGTGTACAGATGTCACGCAACCGCTTTTGTTTCAACTCAGCCATCAAAAGAACGTAAATAATTATATTTATTATTCAAAATGTCTGTCCGAGCCGGGCCAGGCCGTGTCGTGTCGGGCTGGATTTTGTTAGGCCCGATCTAACCCCTACTTGTCAGATACAGAGAGACGCTGGGAAGAACTACGGAGAGTAAATAAATGAATAATAAATATCGGTGAAAACGGATGACGCTACACAAGCTATTTTTCATGCTTGTTGTTAACACTTGTGTATGTAAATCTGATGTTAGTAGATTGTTCTTATTGGAGATGCGTATGTGGCAGCATGGCAGGTTTTTTTTTCCAAACATGGGGTTTTGACAGTTGCCGTCATATATTCGGGATCAAAGCATCGAATGCTGGAACGGCGTTCCGCCTGAAAAGTTCATAAAGTTCACCCCTGCTCACACACGCACACACAGAGCAGCCGAGAGACAGAGGTGACAGCCTGCGCCCACATTTGTTGCTTGTGAAACATTCAGAGGCGACGGCTTTGTATAACCCCGTTTGTATTTTGTTTATTGTGCGTTTCCAGTTGTGGTAGAATACTTGGGGCGAGTTTATGTGATTGTTTTGATGATGTGCGGACGCTAATTGATATAATGCTAATCGTCTGCTATTGCTGTATCAGCAGCTACTTGTCAACGCAAATTTGAATTGCTGTTATTGAAGATTAGTCTGAATTTCATTTTATTTTAGTTTCATTCTGCAAGTGTTGATGTCATGAGCAGCTGAATGAAGTCAGCAAATCGCACGGACGTCTGACATCGTCATTTCGGAGCTTAGCTCACTGTCTAGCTAGGATTTAGCTCCAACAGCTTGGCGAAGACAGTACAATGACGTGTAATACCCCAATTTTCGCACTATAAGGCGCACCTGACTATAAGCCGCCACCCACAAAAATTGGCATGAAAACGGCATTTCTTCATAGATAAGTCACACCGGACTATAAGCCGCAGCTGTCCTCACTGTATTATGGGATAATAACACCAAAAGATATTAACCGGTAATACTTCATTTGACAGCAAAATCAAACAACTTTCATAAGACCAAATGAACCCCCATGAAGCTTTGAACCACTTGGTTGCAATGCTTCATTGCTTCAAGAAGCTTCATTTGGTCATCACTGCTCCCTTGGGCGAGACAGTCAACCTCTGCTACCATCTGCGGTCAACACTGTTGTTGTCCAACATGCCTCCTAGCATGCATTGCAGCGCGACAGATGCAAATAACTATGAAAATTCATGTTCTGTGCTCATTATTTCTTCAGCTACTGTTCCAGTTGTTTCATTATTGCTAGTTATGGTATTTGGTAACACTATATTTGACAGTGGCGCCATAAGACTGTCATTAGACAATGATAATTATGCTATGACACTGTCATGAGCATTTATGAATGTTTATAACAGATGTCATTTAGTGTTATCTGGCAAATTATCTCACTTTTGGATGTAAAAATTCAAGCTGGACATAAATGGAGTTAGTGCAGTGCTTCTCAGTTATTTTCTGTTACGCCCCCCCCAAGGAAGACGTAAATGTTTCGCGCCCCC